>NC_136510.1:47068832-47193832 GCF_053919585.1 Euprymna scolopes | reverse complement strand
TATCAGGGCTACCCGGCGCTGTTCGGGACTGTATAAAGAATGAGAAAATTGTAGTTTATTTTGAACATATTTGTTATTCTTATGATATAGGAATTATTAATGTCTACGTATCACTTGCTATTTCGAGCAAAAGAATAGTTTACCTACCATAGGAAGGATATTATACATGTATGAAATAATTGTACCTTCCCTAGGATAGGTAATTTACAGCACGTATATGAAATAATGTTACCTTTGCGAGAACAAGTAATGTACGACCCATATTTGAAATAATTTACTTACCCTCGGACGGGTAATTTAAATACGTATATGAAGCAATTTAACATACTGTGGACAGGTATTGTACAACATATATGAAATAATTTCTCTTACCAAAAAGGTTACCATAATTTTAAGAAAATTGAAATCATTTTTAGAAGATGAATTTTTAGGATTTCCAAATTAATACGTAAATACCTTGTCTTAGTTAATGATTAGGCACCCCTTGCTTCACCAAAAATTTCAACATTTACTGGGGTTCTTTCCTTCCACACTATCGGCACTATAATTGTAAGAAAAATTATGTCATTTTTGGAAGATGTCTCAGCAGGATTTTCAAAGTAATGCATAAATATATTGACACAGTTAAATAATTAGACAACCCTTACTTCATTATCAAATTCCATATTACTGTGTTTCATCTCATTTCGCCACTACCGACAACAAATTATTTTGGAAAAAAGACATTGAAAATTCAGCAAAAATATGAATGACCCCCAACAGAAACTTGCTCATTTCACCTTCACATAAGACATTTCTAGTGGCTTAATGGCTTGTCTGGAGCGATTTCCATAAAACATTCTAGCGTGTTCATGCCCTGTCTGGAGTGATTTCCATAAGATATTTCAAGTGGCTTCATGCATTGTATAGAGCTATCTACATCAGACATTTCAAATGGCTTCATACCTTGTCTGGAGTGACGTCTTCATTTATCACATTTAATCTTGGCGATGCCAGGCCTTCCGCTAGTATATATTTCAAACTGTCTCATTCAGTCCCAGACGACGCATGTTCTTCCGCTAGTGTATATTTCCACAAATCTCATTCCCGAGCGACGTCAAAACCTTTTGCGAGTATATATTTCTATCTGTCTCATTGAATTCCTGGTGACGCCTTGCCTTCTGCTAGTATATATTTCCACCACCCCACTGTCAAAAATATACATGTAATAAGGTAATGTTTAATTCGTAAACTTTTTCAGCCATTTCCGGGACTGACTTCATATCCCCACCTTACTGTAAAAATATACATGAAATAAAGTAATGTTAAAATCGTACACTGTTCCATCAATTTCCGGGACTGGCTTCATATCCTCACCCTACTGTAAAAATATACATGAAATAAAGTAATGTTAAAATCGCACACTGTTCCATCAATTTTCGGGACTGACTTCATATCCCCACCCTACTGTAAAAAATATACATGAAATAAAATAATGTTAAAATCTCACACTGTTTCATTAGTTTTCGGGACTGACTTCATATCCCCCACTGTAATATTAATAATATGCATGAATTAAAGTAATGTTTAAATCGTAAACTGTTTACCAATTCCGGAACTGACTGCATATCCCAGACACCACTTGTAAAATATGTGAAAACTGACTTCATATGCCCCACCCCACTGATAATGAGTAAACTCAATGTTGCTTAACTTTGACGATCTACATAAAAGATTTGGAATTCCCAAGTAGTCCCTCCTCTGATAATGACCATATTAAATGTTCTTAACTTTGGTGATTTACATAAAGCATTTGGTAATCCCAAGTAGTCACCCATCAGATAATTATCAAATTCAATGTAGCTTAACATTGGTCATCTACATAAAGCATTTGGTATTTCCATCGGATAATGATCAAGTTCATTGTTGCTTAACTTGGATTATCTACATAATCCATTTGGTATTCCAAAGTAGGCACCCATCTGATGATGACCAAGGTCAATGTTGCTTAACTTTGGTCATCTGCATAAAGTATTTAGTATTCCCAAGTAGTAACCCATTTGATGATTACCGGGCCTAATCTTGCTTAACTTATATAAAAGATTTGGTAATCCCAAGTAGTCACCCATCTGATTATGACCAACCTAAATGCTGCTTAACTTTGGTAAGTTACTTAAACATTTGGTATTACCAAGTAGTCACCCATCTGATAATGATCAAGCTCAATGTTGATAAACATTTGTTATCTACATAAAGGATTTGGTATTCTCAGGTTGTCACCCATTTGCTAATGACCAAGTTCAATGTTCTTAACTTTGGTGATCTGCATAAAGGATTTGGTAATCCCAAGTAGTCACCTATCTGACAATGACCAAGGTCAATGTTGCTTAAACTTGGTGATCTACATAAAGCATTTGGTATTCCTAAGTAGTCACCCATCTGATAATGACCAAGCTCAATGCTCCTTAACTTTAAGAGATAATGCCTAGTAGAAAACTACTTGGTTACTTGGTCTTTTTGCTAAAGTCAAAGTGTAGTATCTGTTCTGATGCTGCGCTACAATTTCGTTCTGTGTTAGTGGAGAAGTTCTTTATGACCGATAAAATTATTTTTGTTCCTATTACGAATTTCCCTTTTCGGGGAGTTGGATTTCCTCCATATTAAAACCGAATTTTTTTACAACTCTGCACTCATGGGCAAGAAAGTAAAGAAAAAAATTTAAAGTACAAAATAGTTAAAACATACCCTACCCTGCCATATTAAGAATGGCTTTCTAAATAACGTTATTATTTCAGCACAGCCCGTAATTCGTATGCCAGTTTTTATTTATTTATTGTATTGTTGGGTGAAATTAGAGAATAGTTCAAAACATACTCTCCTTTCGCCATATTAAATTTTTTTTTTTATCTAAATAATAACTTTATAATTTCAGCTCATTCCGTATTCTGCATGTCAGTTTCTTATTTAATAAATAGTTTGGTGAAAGTACAAAATAGGTTTTACAACCTTCCCTCCCCATATTAAGATTAGCTTTCTACATAACGTTAATATTTTAGCGTGGTCATTATTCCGTATGTAAGTATTTTTTTATTTATAAAATTGTTAGGTGAAAGTAAAGAATAGTTTACAAAAATACCTTCCTTTCTCCATATTAAGAAAGTCTTTCTAAATAATAACAGCACGGTCCGTATCCTGTGTGCCATTTTTCATTTTTTAAATTGTTAGTTGAAATTACAGAATAGTTAAAAATATACGCTCCCCATATTAATAATGGCTTTCTGAATAATAACGCTATTATTTCAGCACGGCCCGTATTCCGAATATCAGTTTTCTCTTCCCCTCTTTTTAAAATATATATGAAATAAGGTAGCAATTTACGTTTTCATACTATGAAATCGTAAATCTCTCTCTCTCTCTCTCTTTCTATATATATATATATATATATATATATATATATATATTTACGATTTCATATATATATATATATATATGAGATATTTGGCTGAAAAATGCGAAGCTCGTTGTTTGTTTGTTTACAAATAGGCGGTTTGAGCACTGTAAGAGTGGTGGCGGATGTCTATTTAAATAGACATTTCGACGAGTTATTTGCGAGTTATTTTCTGTGGTCGAGTGGGAGAACCACCGACTGTCAACACAACGGTTCTAGGTTCAATCCTTGGCTTGGGGGGATGCTAGTCTAGCAGCACTGATGAGTTGTGATACAACGAAAAGGACTGTATGTCGATGACTATATATATTATTTTGGATAACAAAATTTCTCCTGACGATGGTCATTGGATCGAAAGCGCTCCAGGAATATTGTCGACAAAAAAAATCACTCGGCAACCTAATGCACAACTTACCAACTGAAACGAGAAAATCAACATAAAAAAGAAGACTCTGTCGCATTAAATCAAACGTGCCTTGATAACGACTTGCTGCCTATATATGCTTGATTAGAATATGGCTTAACAACAACTTTTGGGCGTCATTTTATACAACATGCCGACTGAAATAAAAAAAAAGACAGAAAAACTGGAAAAAAAAATAACTCTGTCGTGTTCAATTAGACGTATTTAATAATGACTTGATGCCTATATATATACAGTGATGATCATATTTATTGGCACGGTAAAATAAAAGTTAAATTTTGTCTAATAAATTCTAAAAAAGGGATTAAATTAAAGAAAATAACAAAGTATATTATGTATTTTTAACTGGCCTTTCCGATGCAGCAATCGGATTTTAGAAAAAATAAATAACAAAGGAACAACAAACATAATTGCAAAAAACCCTTGTTCAAAATTATTGGCACGATTTATTTAATAATCAATTGTATAGCCTTTGGCCTTGATTACCTTCCTCAGTCGCTTTTCATAGTTTACAACCATGTTGTTGCACTCTTCAGTAGTAATTTTAGCCCACTCTTCCTGACAATAATCCTCCAATTGAATAAGATTCTTAGGCTTCCTTTGCATTACCCTCAATTTTAATGTTCTCCATAAATTTTCAATTGGATTAAGGTCTGGGCTTTGTGATGGCCACTCCAAAACATTAATATGATTGTCCTCAAGCCATTTCTTAGTCAGTTTAGCCGAATGCTTTGGGTCATTATCTTGCATGAACCACCAACGACGACCAAGTGAGAGCTCTTTAGCAGAGTCTTTCAGGTTTTCATCCAATATTTTAACATAATCTTCCTTTTTTATGCTACCTGTGACCTTAACAAGTCGCCCTGGTCCAGAGGCAGCAAAGGATCCCCAAAACATCAAACTGCCTCCACCGTGCTTCACTGTGGGTATGGTGTTCTTAGGCAGGAAAGCTTCGCCAGATTTTCTGTAAATATAAGACACTTTATTATGGCCAAATAACTCTATTTTCGTTTCGTCAGTCCATAGAACACGTTTCCAGAATGCAACATCTTTATCAATATGACGTTTTGCAAAGGCTAGCCTTGCTTTCAGGTGCATAGGCTTCAATAAGGGAGTCTTTCTCGGACGACATGCTTTTAAACCAGCTCTCTTCAAAACTCTACCAACTGTATGTCGAGATACATTCACTCCAGAGGTGCTCTGTTCATCAACAATCTCCCCAACAGAGATCCTTGGGTTTTGTTTTACTTGTCGAACAATTTTCCGTTCATCTCTTGGGGAAAGAATCCTTTTTCTCCCTCTACCCTCTAAACTCATAACGTGGCCTTGCGATTTGAACTTGTTTATTCTGGCTCTAACAGTGGATTTGGGAAGGTTTAGCTTCTTTGAAATCTTATCATAGCCATCCCCATTGGTATGGCATGCTACAACAAGCTTCCTGACGTCTTCGCTGTGTTCCTTAGTTTTAACCATGGCGATTGAAAATTATAATTTAGTCACTTATAATAGTTTAAATAAATCGCTATCTAAAAATTATCTGAAAAAAAATATTCACTGAATTAGCGTTAAACAAGCATAATATGGCTATAAAAAAGTTCAGAAAGCACGTAAACCGGAAATTGATTGATATTATACTGATACTAAAAGAAAAAACAAAGCCGTGCCAATAATTTTGAACAAGGGTTTTTTGCAATTATGTTTGTTGTTCCTTTGTTATTTATTTTTTCTAAAATCCGATTGCTGCATCGGAAAGGCCAGTTAAAAATACATAATATACTTTGTTATTTTCTTTAATTTAATCCCTTTTTTAGCATTTATTAGACAAAATTTAACTTTTATTTTACCGTGCCAATAAATATGATCATCACTGTATATATATATATAATCATGGACTCTCCTGTCGATTTCAACGTGTAAGGTCTTGACAACTTAAACATGTTTAATTCGGTGTAGCATGCTTACATCTACTCAATCTTAAATAGCACCCGAGTCCTTAAAGAGATCTGCAAACAAGCCTACAATGGAGGAAAGAATGACGATTGCGCGAATGATCGGCTAGGATACTTGCAGATGCTTTGGTTCTCGCAATTGGTTAATATATATATATATATATATATATATATATATATATATATATATATTACTCTGGTTGATGGGATATCAAGGCATAAAGGTCCCTCGAGGATAAGGATTAACGAGTAACAGGTGGTCGGTGAGAAAACATCGTGACAATCCGTAAGGATGGAATTTGGATAGTATTTATGTTTTTAAGAGGACAGCTTAACAGGAACTTTTTTTTACATTAGACTTGAAAACGGCCATATTATATTCAGCTGGGAAGTAAACTCACGGTATTGTGTTCCGCAGACGGGTAGTTCTAGAAAAGAACCTTTGTTCATTGAATTTATATTTAGGCACAGGTGATAAGGTAAATTATTGAGAGTTATTGTAGTTAAAAGAGTCTGCTAGGGAGTTTCTACAGGTGAGACCATAGATAGAAGTTCAGTCGAGCATTTGGTATGAAAATAACGATAAAATACAGACTAGACTTGCTACGTCCTTTCCGTCAAGAAAGAGTAAGTAGAGTGGAAGCGAGGACAACAGGAGAAACAATTATACACAGGAAGAGAAAAAAATGAAACGCCAAATTATAAATCGGTTTCGTTCAGACCAACGAACGTTTTCAGAAAAAAATTAACGATTTGTAATATATAAAATAAAACAAGAAAACATAGGGGGAAAAGGTGCATAACAGTACGTTACTATTTGAAAAATATGTGGCGAGAAACCGTTATGACTATGGAAGGTGCTCAACCGAGCTCCTATCTGAAGTCCTCCCTGCTAAGAAAGAATTTCGCTTCGTTACCACATCGATAAAATACTTGCTTTTCTATTTCCATGTGAGTAGAGTCAGGTAAAAATTTCAGTGACAGAACTTTTTTTAAAAAATCTTCATGTCTGTGGAACTCATTACCTCGGGACTGCTTCCTGCTGATGACATGGTATTCTTCCAGCACAGTGCTGACAGATACTTGTAAAAGACCACCACATAAGAAATACGTTAATAATCTGATCAATGTCAGTGTCCTCCTAGCTTTCCTTCACCTTCTCATTAACTTGTATTATCACCAGGTTCAATATCCCTTATCCTCGAGTGGCTCTTAACCTTTATAAACGGGGATAAAGTGTGTATGTGTGTATATGTTGTTCGTCCATCGGAACGACGAGGACAATCTGATCATCCTGATGGATCTCATCATCAGTGAGTGCGAATATGACTGATACGCCCAATCTTTGCTTGAAAAGTTCTACTGCAGTGAGAACAGGAGAATTTTAGCAGACGTCGAGGGCTTCAAAACATTGTCCTTCCTGTCCTTTCTGCGCATTTCTGCAGCAGCTTTTCGGTTACTTTCATATTTGCAGGCACCGTCATGAACAGTTGCCCACCACTTGGCTCTATCTAAAACTGTCTGTTCCTATGATGACGGATCAACGTTGATACAGTAATAAAATAAAAAAAAAACACCCCCACAGCTTAAGTCTGGTTACTTTTTGAACATATCTCGCACGTTCAATTTTCTCCTATTATATGTTTATCAGTCGCATTTTTCGGGATTTGCTTTGACCCCTGGGGCACATCCTGTCGAAAAGATTAAACAGGGCCTTTTTGTTGTTGCTACTATAGAAACACTGGGGGCTTAAATACTGTGAAAATGAAACCTGATCTTATTTTTTGGCAATGGTTGGCTGGCTAAGAAACCGTTGAACATGGGAGATGAGGTTCTTGCACCATCCGTGTGGCCCATCAGATACGCCCTTCTGGTCGGTTGATTAATCGAGGACGTTTAGGATCCCATAGTCGCAATATAAATCCTTGTATATATATATATATATATATATATATATATATATATATATATATATATATATATATATATATACCTTCTGCTCTTTAACTGACAAATGTATCGTGGCAAAATGCTTCACAAAAAATCGCTTATACGTCATTTCTTTTCGTTGCTTGCAGCAATTAACTGTCACGCATCCAATATCATATAGCTACAATCCATCCAGAGCATTTCAACGCTATTAATATAATAGACCAGATTTTTTTCCTACAAATGCTAAAACCAGCCCACTAACATACATATAACTACACACAAACACACATACACACATGTATATATATGTATATATATATATATGTATATATACATACATGAGTGTATATATATATATCCATTTTATATATATGTGTACATTAGAGCACACACACATATATATGCTCTAATGTACAAATATATATATATATATATATATATATATATATATATATATATATATATATATATATATTCCAGGTTAAAATTATCCAAAAGTAAAAAAAACAAAACAAAACTGTATTTTTAGGGCGTTTTTGATAGTACTCAATTAAAAGAGCAATATACAATCTTTTATTCAATTTAAGCAAACATAATTTCCGTAAGACGCTACAATAAATCTATTGTTTCATTCTTAAAAGATATCGACAGGCGACAATATACCTCTGATCTTATTCGAAGACCAAGTTGTAATCAACAGGAAAAAGCCCCGAGAAAGAACTTGATAAGAACAGAGATATTGTCATCTGAGGATGTCTTTTAAGACTGAAAAAATAGATTTATTCTAGCGACTTATGGTAAGTCTGTTTCCCTAAATAATATATATATATATATATATATATATAATTTTATAGTCGGTGCTCGATTGATGTTTAATCTATGATTCTCTCTTTTTAAACGTTCGCAACATATACAAGGTCCCGACAATATTTTTCGGACACTTTAGTATTCGACTTTCCGAGTACCATACAGCGGCGAAACTCTTTCAATAGGATAGCTTAAACATATAAAGAAAATACCTGTAATAAAAATGGAAGAAAACCGATTAGGTAAGGAAAATATTTAATTTTAATCGTTTTTTACAAAACACACGCGACATTATTTTTCAGATATCGTTGAAAAACTGTTAATAGTCTGTAATATCACCTTTCTTCTCAATAACTTTTATCAATCTCTCTTCATAATGATTAAACATATGCACAATGACATCTCTACGTGTTTCTATTAGTTGTTTGTTATTTTTGGCATCTAGTATTCGTTCTCATAGTTGAGCCTCTTTCGTCATTTCAGGTCCATCATAGACAAGTTGCGCAAGCATTTTCCAAACATTTTCCATTAAATTTATATCTGGGCTTTTTGCAGGCAATTCCAAAGTAGTCATATTCAGTTTAGCATTCCATTCTTTTATGAGTTTTGACACATGAATGCTTCAATTGTCTTGCTGTAGAACGATATCATTCCCCATCTCTCTTTTTATCATTGGTAGGGCTTTCTCGTCCAACAATTGTTTGTAGCTTTCGTTGTTCTGTCGTCCTTTCAGCCACTCCAACCATATATTTCCATTAGAAAAGATCATACCCCAAACCATAACTCCTACTCCTCCCATCAAACTTTAAACGCTTCCCATCAGTAAATATAACCTTCCTAAAGTCAACATGCTTTGTTAACAACCTTTTAGCACTCTCCAGCCTTGCTTCTTTGTGTTTCTTTGTTAGTGTAATTTTTTCTCAGCCTTTGCATACTTCAAACAAATCCTATGCAGCGTTATTTCTACTGTTCGGACGTTTACATCCAATTCATATTTCTCCTTCACTTTTCTTGCTGTAACTTTTTCTCCAGATCTCAAAATTTGTGTCACAGTCCTCTTCATTCTCTTTTCAGTCCTTTGGCCAATTGACCTTTTCCTTCCTCTCTTCTTTTTTTTTTTGAGTTTGTCTTCAACATGTATTCGACCGTTGATTTCGACAGCTTCAAATCCATGCTGATCCTTCTATTGCTGAGGCCATGTTCCCGCTTCTTCCGTGCGAAACAAACGCATTTAATGCATTTTACCTCATTAAACTTAAGTATTTTGTCAGTAGAATAGAACAGATAACTGATTCTCGTGATGACAGCTAAGTGTACAAGCAGAAAATTTGCATACAGCAACATATACATGAACAAAGCTTTAATATAATAGGATTTTTTGTCATGTCCGAAAAACAGTGTCGCGCAATTTTCGCAAAAATCACAAAAAACTAAAATTATCAAAGTCAAACTAAAAAAGTGATTACGCTAGTAGTGGATTTTCACACCTCAACTACGTACTTACAATCTCAAAGGGTTTTGGCACTAATAACCACTTTAAAGTACTTTTTTCAGTGTCCGAAAAATATTGTCGGGTCCTTGTACGCATCAAGCACAAACAACTCTGACTGTTCATCTGTGCCTAATACTAAACCAACATTCTATGAGAAAAGTATTTTTCAGGAGTATCTATCCATGGAACATTATACCACTCCCAGGTTCCCAGGTCACTCTAACATGGTCGTTTTCTATTCTAATTCTTGTTGAGCCGTCGTCTTATATAATTGAATCTTACGCAATGTACCCCACATTCATCATCCCTTACTTTAAAACAGCCTCCAGGCCTTGATATATATATAAGACCGGAGGCTCGACGTTTCACATCATATATATATATATATATATATATATATATATATATATATATATATATATATATATATATATATACTAGCAAGCCGTCCGATATTGCCCGTTCGTAAAATATGCTTAAATATGATATTTTGATTAATGCAGATTTCATATTTATTATTATATTATATTGGACCTACTATATAGTGATGATTTAAAAAGTAAAAACAAACTCGTGCACCACTACCGAGAATCAAAACCAAAACGTTTAACATACGATTTACTTTTTCCTTTGACCTTTTTGTCTGTAATATGAAGAAATGTTTACTGCAAAGTTAAAAATTAAAACATGAACCAATAGTATTACATCACGGATACATATTCCTATTTCTGTCGTTCGACGCTCTACTTGGAAAATTTCATTTCTTTAATTTTCACCATTTTGTACCGATTTTCCCTGGCTAAAACTCAAATATAAAGTTTCGCATGGGTTCAAATACCCTATATATGAAGTTTCATGTCTGTAGACCAAACGCTAATGGAGAAGTTTGGTAGGCAACATTGTTTAAACACAAATATGTACGCATACATAAATATATATAGAGAAAGAGTTTTGTGTTTCCTATAAGCTTTTTACGCAAATATTACGCAAGTATAAACCATGTAGAATAAATAGTTTCTACTTACAATGCCTCCCCACGGGACGGAGCTAGACACCATGGTCGTTTTTTTAATGTGGAGAAAAGTAACCAAAATTAAAAATTGTCACAGTCGTGAAGGACTTCTACTACACTGAGAGAGAACAAGAAATTGAAATGCAGGATCTGAAGAACAGATATTACACTTTGATATTGCCCCGAAGGCCAAGAAAACTTAATAGTTAACTAAAGATGATCATCCCATGAGGAAACCGAAAAGAAACTAACAGGGAATTAATAAAAATTAATGTTTAAAATAATATACAGATTAGCTAGATCTTTTGCAGATGAATGCAATTCAATGACACATATATAACAAAGTTGTAATTTCTTTATAGAATAAATAGAAAAAAAAATGTAGTATCTGTTCCGGCAGATACTGCAATCAAAGTTATATGTGGAGGCAACCTCACATATCAGACCATTGCTTTTGAGCAATCAGTTTTGGTCAATGTAGGAGGAACCCTTCATACCAATTGTCACTATCCAGTTCTCTCTCGGGGGAGCTGGTCCCCCTCCACTCACTCTCCACATTAAAAAAACGCCCTGGTGCCAAATTTGCTCAGTGGGAAAGCAAATAAATAACTAAATAAATAGAAAAAAGAGTTTTTAATATGAATATCAATCACACACACACAATATATATATATATATATATATATATATATATATATATATATATATATATATATATATATATATATATATTGGATTTTGATTTTTGGATTTTACCGTTATTGGATATTTTACCCTTCACCAGAGTATCCATTCACGTGAAATCAACTTTTTTCTTCACCCTATTCCCTCTGCTTAACTATTTGTTACCAAGTAAGATCTATGACTTACTTGTTGTTTCATCGAATACTTTTGCAAGCAAAATCCGATCCCGCATTTTGCTAAATCCTACCCTCTGATGAGAAGGAAAGTATATCTTCGAAACACCGTGGATTAAGGACTATCCACTTATTTTGTGCTTCCTTTTTAAAATTAAATATGTTTTTAACTCTTTTTCAAAGTGGGTTTTAACATGTTTTATTAACTACTTGTTCTTATATATATATATATATATATATATATATATATATATATATATATATATATATATATATATATATATCGTACAGTACCTAAGCACATTAAACCGGCCTGTTCTTAAAGTGGAAGTATCATTGAAGCATTAAATTCACAAGCAAGTCCAAGCAACATATATACCCTCGTCAAAGGAGTTGGCGAAATTAGATTTATGCAGCTCTTGCAGGAAAGTGTGGGGGTTTTTCTACATACACTGCTTGATACTCTCAAGTTGTCACTAATCTGGTGCTGACCAGCTCAACGTTGCTTAATTTCGGTGTGAACCAATGTGTCGACTGTATCATGCCGTGTATGTATGTATATATATATATATATATATATATATATATATATATATACATTTTTTATTAAAAATCTATACATTACAGTAATGTATATATACTAGATGCCCGTGTCTCGGCGTTGCATGGAAAGGAGATTAGCAATTAACTGAAGAGAATCCATACAAAGTTAATGTTGAAGAGGAATTAGTTGTGTTTGTATTCATATATATTTTTTATAAGGAAAGTACATTTGGTACTTTTAAAGTTTATATACCGTGATGCAATAGTAATGTTTTGATGTAGTGAACCATTGTTAGCATGTTAATTATTGTGTATTTTCACGTAAATCTGTAAGTGGGGGGATCTTCATGATAATTATTTTTTTACTCTAGTAGTTTAGTGACCATGATATTATTTTAGAACTGCATTTTAAATGTAACTACTTCTGCATTATAAAATCATTTGTAATTTTATTTATTGTTGTTTTATAAATAAATTGTTTTGTAAAAATTGAATTATTGGAACGAAAACGAAAATTACCTCAGTCAGTCTAGAAAGATACATTCCTAATTGAAAGATTGTATCAGAACCAAAAATTTTAATGAGAGTTTCTGTTTTAATCTATATCTATAAAAGTGAAAATATATCTGTGTGCTTGTCTGTACATTTCCCTGCCAAATAACTCTGTTAATTTTCGGTCTAGATACTCAAGATTTGACATACAGAGTATTGAGATTTGGGAAAAGCTTTCTAATCGGTGTTCGGCCAGAAATTTTGCTGTCAAGGGATCAGTTTAACGATTTGACCTTTGAAAATTCTACCAAACGCCTCCGCCAATTTTGGATCTAAAAACTTGAAATTTTAAATATAGGTTACTTGGACATGGATCAAACTTTTTAATTTTATTTGAGTCTTCCCCCCCCCCAAAAAAAATAAATATTAAGGGGTCAAAATTGGGATGAAAGTTAAAACAAATAACCTCTGCGGTCTCTACCAAATTACTCGGCCAATTTCTGGTATAAACATTTGAAATTTTATATGAAGGATATTCAGAGATAGGGCAAGCTTTTTAATTGGTTTGGGTAAAAAATTAGATCTGCCAAGTGGTCAAAGTTTAAAAGCTTTGATCTTTGCGGTGTCTAGAAAACTACTCAGCCAATTTTTGGTCTAAGCATTTGAAATGTATACATAATGCGCATTCAGACATGCGGCAAGCATTTTAATCAGTTTTGGGGCGAAAACTTGGGTGCCAAAACGTAAAATTTCAAAGACTTGATCTTTGCAGATTCTATCAAATTTTGGGTCTAAAGACTTAAAATTTTAGATGTAGGTAACTTGGAAATGGGTAAAACTTTGTATTTTGATTTGAGATCAAAATAATAAATGTTAAGGGGGCAAAATTGAGGCAAAAGCTTAAAAAATTACTTCTGCGGTCTCTACGAAATTACTCAGACACATTTTGATCTAAATATTTGAAATCTTGCATAAAGTGTATTCACACGCAGGTCAAGATATGAATAATACATAGGACCCGAGCAAAGCTGGGCTGAATTGCTCGTATAGAATGAAAAGAAAAATCTTTAAAAAGTAAAACTATTGGAATAAAAGGAAAATGGCTTAAGTGTCGACAGATTTGTACTTACAGTCGAACGTCCTATCGGTATAATAAAAGGTATAGAATAGTTTAATTGCAGTAATATTCTGGATTATTATTCATATCTTTTAGAGATTAATGTTTTGTAGTAGTTGGAAGAAATACAATAAATATGAATGATCTGTCTTATGTTGCTAGCAGGAGCATCGACATTGCCTGGGATTGAATAATGATCAACGAATGTTTCACACTCCAATATTTTATTGTCATCGAAATCGGTTAAATAACCCATACTTCAATAAAATCGATTGCTTGCTTGCTCTAGTTGGATACCCATCGCGGTGCGCCGGGATGTAGGTTCACATACCTCCTTGCAGTTACTTAGTCCACATTACATTGTAGTCTACATTGCACTGTAGATAACCTACTGTTGGTTTATAAAATTAATTTCATATATAATGGCTTGAATAAAAGTTTGAACTGCAAAAGTATGTTACGTTGTGTGTGCATATGAATATGTTCCAAACGACGTACATGTTGAATAGTGGGGGGGCGTCTATATTTTATCTGTATATTTATGTAAAAGCGTGTATGTATATAGCTCGTAGCATTTAGTTGATCGTCTAGTGTTTATATTTTAACATTTATGCAACTGTTCTAACAGGAAAAATTGACGTGGACATATCGAAACAGTTGTAGACAAACCGTTCTTTTTAACTGCTGTAAATAAGCACAACACATGCCTGGATTATATACGACCATTTATTTTCATGATTCCGGCCGGTATCTTCAGAGATTACGTGTTCACATCTTTGTTGCCTGAGAAAACGCCGCTCCCTGCGTCATGGAAAGACCAACTCCCCCTTGAGTCGTCCTTTCTCTCCCTGATGTTCAGCAAATGACTCTCGTATCTCCCCAAATCTACATATCATGACGTGTCTAAGACGCCAACCGCTGAGGTAACATAAATCTGATTATTTGTTTATCCAAACCAAAAAATTATGTTTTCCTATATTTTCCAAAATCACATTCTTATTGTAGTTGTTTATTATTTCATCTTTTCCTAATCTAATTGTTTATTTTTCTAATCGTTATAATCGATCCAGCGACATACCGACGCTCAAATCAATCAATTAATAATAATAATAATAATAATAATAATAATAATAATAATAATAATAATAATAATAATAACAATAATAATAATGATAACACTAATAATGTTTTTACCCTTGGTCCTGCCTGCCACAGTTAATACAAATACTATGCTATGGTCACAATCAAAGGCTCATTACAAGTCAACATAACATTACAAGTCAATTATCATTGTTCAACTGTGCTCTAAACAAAAAAATTCATTTCGAACGTGCGTCTGTCATATCAAAGATGTAATATTGATTTCATATGCCTTGCCTTTCTGTTTGTGTGATAATGGCCGGAATTTAAGTAAAAAATGCAAAGCTCAGGTATTATGGTGCAATTCTGTAAACAGAAAGATTCATTCCAAACGCGCGCTTATCGTATCAAAGAATCAACTGTTTATTTTATATGTCGAGCCTTTCAGCTTGTCTGATAATAAAACTTCTCAAATGCACTTGTGCTGTTAGGCTGTATGAGGTGTTTACTTTGGTATTCATCGGATTATTTTGATTATCGGTTATCGATATTTATCGAAGATATCATGATAAAAAACCTATCTAAGAACACTATCAAGCACATGGACTACCTTCGCGTGAAATTGTATAAAAATCGACTCAGCCATTTTCGAGTGCAAGGCGAACGAACTCGCATACACAGATAGACACACATAATATATAATTGTAAATTTGTTAATCTAATGAAATCTGATGACTATGGTACCTACATTTATATAGCAAACATAGACATCCGTAGATCGGATGTGTATTGTTTTTTTTATAAGGGAGTCACCACATATCAAAACCCGAAGAATACTCGAGGATAAGCGTAATAAGTGTAAGGTTGTAGTATAGTAATCGTTACTAGTGGTCCATCCATCCATCTATCATTCCAGCGCGGCTGCAGCCGGGATTGAACTCACTGCACGAGTTCTTAGTGTAATTCAAATCTTTTCGGCAGCTTAATACTTGATGCTTCGCCAGGGCTATCAAGGATATTTTTTTTATCGTGACGTCATCACAAGATAAATGAGTTGCAAAATATAGGCTAAGCAAGCGTATAGAGTTAAGCAATTTAATTCACCCATTTCTTCGGAAAAAGCCAAGCCAGGTTTAATAAACGGATGAGTAAAGTTAAGAACGGCAAAATCGCGCAACCATCTATAACAGCGGGGGTTTATGTGTTAAATGAAAATAAAGATGAATGCCAGACAAATTTGACGAACCAATCTAAATTAATGGACCGATTCAAACAAATTAGTCAAAAAACAGCCCCTTACAAAACAGAGAGGGCACCAATTATTTGGGGGTTATTGCCAGTTTTTTTCACGATGCATTTAGAAATTTCGAGTCATCCAAATAATCTGTTTAAACATGTTCATTAACATACATTGATTCATTTCCCTGACCTGATCAGTGACTGGGCGGGCGTACATATGTTTATTTATATACACAATGATCTATATAATACAGCTGAGTATATATATCCATATATATATATATATATATATATATACACACACACGCACACACACACCAACACACACACATATATATATATATATATATGTGTGTGTGTGTGTGTGTGTGTGCGTGTGCGCGTATGTGTATGTATGTATGTATGTACTAGCAGGCTGCTCGGCATTGCCCGGTCGTAAAATACGCATAAATATTATATTTTGTTTCATGCTAATTTCACATCTATTATTATAGAGCCAATGCTCTACTAATTATTTCCCATTATATAGTACCGATTTCAAGAGTTATAAAACAAACACAAAAATCATCCGCTAGAATCGAAACCAGAAAGTTTAGCGCTCCAGCCTTAGTCGTTATTTATCTCTCCAGCGCCGATAGTGTCTGAGCTACCGACGGATTGATAGGAAAGGTAAAATATTAAGCGACTTTGAGCCATAAATGTTTAATTTTGCGCATGCGCAACAGAAACAGCAGGAGTAATGTTTTATCCGACTTACCTTACGAAGGTGAACTACTTTGTTACAAGGTCTTCCCCTTCGAAGTATGTGCTATATGGTAAGGGGTTAATTAATTAATTAATAAAACATATTTTGTTGTAAGATGACTGTAACTGATTGTAATTAATTTATGAATTGCCATAAAATAATACCTAACCCCCCAAAATCCCATAAAATAATAACCTAACTATCCAAAATCCTATAACATAATATCTAACCCCAAAAATTCCATAACATAATACCTAACCCCAAAAGCGTAATCGACCCCTAACGCCCAATCCTGTTAAAATCCTACTCTAGCACATTTAAAGTACGATAATTATATAATAATCTCCTGGATAACTCTCTCTACTCGCTTCGATGTATATACTCTACACAAGATCCCTAATATGTCTATTGCTAGACGTCGCGTCCATATTTCTGACCTAGCACCTTCCCTCCTCTTCTGATGATTAAGAATTAGGCTCCGAAATGTCTGGCATAAAAAAGCCTTTATAATCCCTAAACGCCCGTTATCTTTACAGTATTTTTGTTGTTGTTGAATATCCTTTTTTGGTTGTTTGTATATAGATAATTTTTATATTTATTTTGTTTTGATTTTTTTAATATGGTCGAGCCTATTCTTATTTGAGATATATATATATATATATATATATATATATATATATATATAATATTAATTGATAAATATGTTTGTATGTATGCACACATGTATATGTATATATTATATTTATAATTCATTTATTGCGGACTATTATACGCATCGTTCTTGGTTGTTGTTTCACGATGTTTTAGCCAACTATTCCTCTGGCCTTCGTCAGGTGGTAACCGCGACGGGATAGGAACTTCGAGTCTCCTAACTGCATTCTCATCAATTACTGCCATCCATAGTTGTTGTCGTATCCTCACGTTTTGGCCAAGTACGCCTCTGGCCGGCTTTGGGTAACATTGAAACCGTTATCTTCAGACAATTCTTACCTGGAACCGTAGAGAGTCAATGTCTCTACCAACAGCGCCACGGGCATCGAAGGACGATCAAGGTTGCATTTTTTGGTTTTAAATTCGCGTTTATTTATTATCTGATCTTCCATGGTCAGGTCCGTACCGAATGGTATATATATATATATATATATATATATATATATATATATATATATATATATATATATATATATATATATTACTTTTTAATTGAAATTGTTTATTGAGATGAGTATTATTTATTAAGTTATTCATTGTCCTCATCTTTCTTAGATGTTGTTTCATGACGTTTCAGCCAACTATTCTTCTGGCCTTCGGCAGGTGGTAACCGCGACGAGATTGACCAAAACATAGTTAGAAGACAACAACTATGGATAGCAGTAATTGCTGAGACTGCAGTTAGGAGATTCGGAGTTTCTATCCCGTCGCAGTTACCACCTGACGAAGGCCAGAGGAATAGTTAGCCGAAACGTCGTGAAACAACAACGAATAAAGATGAGGATAATAGTCCGCAATAAATAAATTAATAAATAATACTATTCTTAATAATGAGTTCCAATTAAATAATATATAAAAATGGTTATATAAGTAGAAGGGTTCGGAGCATGAGTACGCAGGGGTTTCGTTTCTTCCCGGGTAACGCCGGTGAGTGCTACTTAATATTTTTATATTATACAAAATGTAGTTCAATTTCGCCACCGCTTTCAGTCAACCGCTTCCAAACAACAAAAACAAAACCTGCCAAACATAACCACTTTGTCTTACCATCGCATGTGACAGCTGTCGACAAACCACGCTATTTGCATTGAAATACTATCTTAATACCGATTACTCCCCCAGTTTTTCATGTCATAGCTACTTAGATAAGTGTTCATTTGAATTGCAAACACTTCGTAATAAATAAAGTTTTTAAAAAATAAGTCGAATAAAACTGTCAGACGTTTTTGAAAACAACTTCTTATAAAAAAGCTATTTAAGTTGGAAAAATGATTTAGCGTTTGGCCTTGAAAAATATCATAGTTGTCAGACACTTTGGGTCAATTGTTGGACAAAACGTTCCCCATTATCCTCGCCTGACAACTGCGGGAATAGTAATCTTTGGTATAATCTGCCTGTTATACACCATAATAACCTTTTAAAACCAAAACCTAACACCTATTGTAAATGATTTATTGTGTGCGACTAATTGAACACAAGTTGATATTTTATGTTTCATGCACTCCACAAAAATTTACTGATATGCATTAGTCTTGTTTTCTATACATTTTATGTAAAGTTATGTTTACACAGATGTTAACATGTAGACATCGTCGCAAGGAAACGAAAACAAGAAATAACTCGACTCACTTTTTTCCTTAGTGAAACAACCGACACGTATTTAAAGAAATTTATTTATTTATTTAAAAAAAAATTTACATGGGGGTCACCACTTATCAAGGCCCGAAGGCCACTCAGAGATAAGGGTTATTGTGTATACAGTAATCAATGAGATTGTATTATAGTAATCATTAGCATTGGGGGGTGTTGATAGAGTGTCTTACTTAAGGGGGCGGTTTGTCAGGAGTTTGTTTATGTTGGACTTGAAGACGTCCAAGTTGTAGTCAGGTGGGAAACAGGCAAGCGGCAGAAATTTCCACAGGCGTGCAGTTCTAAGAAAGAAGCTTTGCTCATGGAATCTACGTTTGGACATGTGTTTTTCCGTCGCCCTGCGTAACACATCTATATCTGCCCTTCTCTGGCGTGAGTCTCGTATAGTTTGCGAATATCGCTCACTTTTCTGACATCATCTCCGGTCTGTGCACACGTTCTTTTTTTTATAATCTTTTACCTTCTTTCTTGCGTGACGTCATCTCGCATACGATTTGGTCATTTGCATTCAGCTGCCATACACGCGTCCGCACTCTATTACACTTTCCGTAGTAAAGAATTTAGGTTTATTTTTTTTCTTTATAAAAAAAACTGAAGTGACTTTACGCTATCTAAATGACGACTATCGTTTTCTATTTAAATGCCACATATACGGACTTGATTAGGTATGCATTTAACCAGATTTCTCATGCGTTCTTTTTATTTGAAAATATGTTTTCGTTTGGTTTTAATAATTTTTCCATTTTTTTCTGGTTCAGTAACTTCTCTTAAGATAGTCATCTATAGATGAAGTCGGAGGAATTTTCTCTCTGACGTTCGAATCTACTACGACTACTACTAGCACTTACTGTATGTTTATAGTACACCTACTGATTCTTTGAACACTTTCTGACGAAAAAGGAATTGTAAAAGTTATCATAATATTGTTGGCTATTATTCACGGATAAATAGATTAGGAAAATTATATTATACTATTAAAAAATTATTATTAAAATATTAATTTATCAATTCATTTAAAAGCAACGCTTTAAGTTCGCTTAATTATGTGCAAGCTCGCTTTCAAGGATAGCGCATTGAGATTATTCAAAAGCTTTGTAAACTTGGATACAACATGGGATCAGAGAATTTTCGGGCTACCATTCACAGATAACATGAATTGGAGAAATATGTAGTAGACATTGTTAAAGCTGAGGAAAAGAAGTGGATTTCTTCTAGCGTGCTAAAATTACTTAAATTTGACAGTAACATATATCTCTGAAAAAAAAAAACATGCGTTCATGCACGGGATAATTTTTGTCATATATGGGACGGTGCATCAATCACGAGTCTACCTTTATTAGATAGAACCCCCAAAAGTCTGGAATCTATTATATCACGCGCTGGCAGCTAAGCACGTACCCCTGTCCCATCGTCGCAATGTTTCACTCTTATTGTGTTACAAGTACTTCGACGTATTTTTAAAATACGAATCTACCAGCCCCTCGTCCGCTCAATACTTTTGTATGGATGTGAGACCTGGCCCATACGGAAAGCGGATCTGCGACGCGTAGAAGTTTTCGACCACTACAATCTCCGCCGCATTCTCCATGTCCGTCCCTTGGATTTCGTCGCCAACAAAGAAGTCCGGCGTCGCTGCAATCTCCAGGCAATTACTGACCTACTGCGGGCCCGACGCCTTCGATGGTTCGGCCATGCCTCTCGCTGTGATGCAAGGGTCTTTATCCACGAGGCTATCTCCCCACATCCTCTACCCGACTGGAAAAAACGTGTCGGTGGCCAGCTAAGAACGTGGCTCGGGACTATCAAAGCCGGCGCTGAGCTTATTTCGGGCCCGCTCATCTATGGCCTGTCTCGTTGGAGACGTGACTGGCTATTGCTCACTCGGGATCTTGCCTCCGATCGCCGGGCTTGGACCGCAGCGGTACGAGATGTGCATCTTCATGAAGCCGAATCAACTCCTCCAGGGTGAATGTCGTTTCAAGTACAAGTACTTCGACGGAATGTGCTCAGATAAAATCGTAGCACTGCTGCCTTCGATATAATTACTAGTGATGGGACGATTCTAATATTTTTTCCGATCCCGATACAATTATCGATTCCGTGCTAAATTCCCGATTCCGATACAATTACGGATTTCAGTTCTTTATAAATCTATAATTATTTAACTATAAGATTAATATTTCCCCTGATTTTCGTAAAAACACTAATGTTAAATATGCAGATATCTTTCTAAACATCAAAATACACTTGTGGAGGATGATCTATGGATTTTAGCTTTACTGTTAATTGAAAATCAATAAATATTTTTATTTTATCATTATTACCAGCAATGGAAGAGTTTGGTTTAAACGAAATCAAATAAAAAAGGCAATTAAAAGAATCGCTTTGGCATCGGAAAATAGGCATCAATTTTTCTTCCGATTTTTCTGATTCCCGATTCTGATTCCGAAAATCGTCCCAACACTAATAATTATCCCGCATCACATGATAAGTAGCAAGATCCCACGGCTTCATCTTCGAGGTCTTCCGATGCCGAAGGACCTTCTACTCTGATAGTTTCTTTTCTTAGACTGCCATACATTGAAATTCCTTTTCTGTTTCATACTTCCTCGATTGTACTGATATGCAGAAGTTTCAAAGTAATTCGAACAAATACCTTTCTGCTCAATCTCCTACCTAGAATGTCCCTGTGGTCATGGTTCCAAATTCACAGTAATGCTCAGCTGAGCTGCAATCTATGGTCCCCCCTCGCCAAACTTTCACGAAAAACACTCGTCTAGCCAAAACCACTATCAATAATTTCCCACACTCTTTATATGTGCCTAAACCTAAATACAGATTCCATGAATAAAGCTTCGTTCTTAGAACTGCACGCCTGTGGAACTCTCTTCCAATTGACTGCTTTCCAGCTGACTACCATCTGATTGTGTCCAAGTCCAACGTAAACAAGTTCTTGATAAACCCGCCCACCTAAGTAATCCAATTTACAAAATTTCCACTACTTATGTTTACTACGCCATAATCACATTGACTAATGTATACCCATTAACCCTTATCCTCGAGTGGCGTTCGGGCCTTGATAAGTGGTGATTCCTGTGTAAAAAAACCCAAAGAACTTTGTCTGAGTAACAATGTGTATTGTATGTGGTGAATATGAACAAAACAAAAAGTGGTGATAGTTTGATAGCAAGAGAAGATTTGATGAGACATTCCTACTTGACGAAAGTGATAAGCGGAACCATATCACGTTCGTCAAGTAGAAATCTCTGTCTACGCGTTATCACTTTCGTTGGTAGGAATCTATCAGGCATTTGTACGCAGTGTGATCATAATGAGTTGAGGGTACGCGTTACCTGAGGTATGATATTATACTTATACGATGGATTTGTACCGTGGGCCTGAAATACAGATTACGATCTGATGACACTAGCTGAAGATAAAATCTGGATATTATAGACAGATGTGTACAGAACAGAAGAGTTATTCAGTTAGTAGACGTAGAACAGCTGAGGTATAAGATTCCTAGACAATTCTTTTGCTCATTTTACTGTTTTAGAAAGTATCTCATCTTTAGGCAATCACCTACCCGAAGATAAATTATCAACACGAACTTGGACAACGCGCGTAGATTATGTGTGAATGAGAAATTTACAATTCTAAATGTTAAAAAATCCCAAATGTATTACACTGCAAAAGTTAAATAGCAAACACATGCACACCCAAATCAGTTTAATTTTACGATAACACATGGTAAAATATCCTTGACCTTTTGCTGCGATAAATACATGTGTGAATAACAAAATATCTGATTGACTAACTAGCAAAGTTAGTACAAGGTGGATGTAGACACAGTAATCGAAAACGGCAATGATATATTTTTTAATTTAATACTAAACATTTTCGTAAAATAAAAACAATAAACATATTATACCAAGAAAAATGCTCTTTGGTATCTTTAACTGTATGTGTTTAATGAAGAAACGTTGACTAAATACACAATCTTTCTCTCTCTCTCTCTCTCTCTCTCTCTCTCTCTCTATATATATATATATATATATATATATATATATATATATATATGCGTTTGTGTGTGCGTGCCTAGTTTAGTTTATGTGTGTGCCCATGTGTGTGTGCACTTTTCCTTCAACTGAAATTATTCCTTTTTTGATTTCTTTCCAAGCATTGCGCTTCTCATTGTTTAGTCGACTCGATGACCCTATTCAAATATATTTTGTTTTCATTTTTATTTCAAAAATAATATATATATATATATATATATATATATATATATATATATATATATATATATATATATATATATATATATATATATATATATAAGGTTTGACTGTTGAAATGCCCACTTATTGACCAAGTATTCTTCTCCGGGGCTCCTTATCAAATCAAGCGCCATATTGGCTGTAATTTCAACATTAATGCGCATGACTGCGTTAGCACTTCCGCTCAACTCTTGGTTGAGTGCATGTCGAAATAAAATCAATGGCCGTACGTATTTTTCATGCCATTCGTTTCCGGTGTAAAATAAAGAAAATTTAAATAATAATAATAATAATAATGATAATAATAATAATAATAATAATAATAATAATAATAATAATAATAATAATAATACGATGAGTCGTGCATTTAGAATAGGGGCATTTATGAGTAACTATTCACACAATTTCTTAGAGTTTGAGATTCTTTCGAGAAATGAGAGACCATTGAAGCGAGTGATTGCTCAGGGGGTTTATTTTGATTATAACGAGATACGTTTAAATAGGAAAAAAGCACGCAATGATAATTGGGGAAAGCGATAGTTTTTGGCATTGATCCTAGACTATGACACAAGTAGAGTGCCTGACACATATTGCACTAGTTGAGATACCTGATGCAATACGGGCTTAAAAATAGCACATTCGGAATCTGGAAAATTATTTGCTTATTTGTGTACATTTCTATCTGAAAAGGGGGAACCACACAAGACACATCTATAACGCTGGCATATTTTGTCATTGCCTATGACACTATGAGCATCCACTTTTTGTAATATCTATTGTTTTGTAAGAGGGTGAATTGACAGTTTGAGCGATACTTCCTTTGGTGTGGAATGGTACTTTACGTCAGAAAGTTGCAAAACTGGAGAAACGTAGAAGAAGAATATGCATATAATATATATATATATATATATATATATATATATATGTATATATATATATTCTATTTATTTTACATCAACATTTAAATATTGCTGCACATTCATGAGTCTGCTTCAATTAGTTAATTATAAATAACATGAAACATACTCACGTATGTGTAGCGATACCTAAATTCTTATGTAATAATAAATGAAAAGTATATCTTGCTCTACTTTGGTATTGAGCACACTTGTATAAACATCTTTAACTTCGTTGGATTGTATTACATTTGAATAATATTAACCTTTAATAATAAAGAGAGAGAGAAAGAAAGAGAGATATAGATAGAAAGAGAGCGATATAGGAAGTAGTTTTAACAAAATGGTGTTACACACACTTTTTAAACCTTAAAATGTTTGGAAGCCATGTTTAATTCTTATTAATAAATGTAAGAAGTCAGAATCCAAAATACCTCATTGATCCTAGGCTATGATATACGTACCGCGTCTGCCATGTATTTTGCAAGTCTGGTTGATAACCACAAGATAATTTTTTAAAAATTAACACATGCAAAATCTTCATATAAAAGGCAGTTTGTTTCTTTGCCTGTGCGTATTTTCCTCTGCAAGTAAGAAATTTCACAAGACACAACTACATCGCTGAAATATTATGTTCAACACGGACTTAGATAGAATATGACTCGTGTTCTTTAATATGAATTCTTATGGGGGAGCGAGTCATGAAAAACAAAATTATTCTGGACAAGAGTCGACATTTATGACGAGATTTTATTATCGACTTTCGTGTGAAATAGTAATTTCTATTTCTATTTGAAATCGTAATATTTTTTTAAATATGAATGTGTGAGATCATGCAAAATGTGAGAGTATATGAGAAAAACTAGGAGAGAAAAAATGAGGGCGAGTATACATAAGTATATATATATATATATATATATATATATATATATATGCTCACACACATATATACATACATGCATACATACATATACATATATAAATATGTATTATTATACAAAAAGAACTTTATGTGTGCGTTTAAGTTCCTTTCCTTAGTACCCCGAAACGACTGGGCCAGTTATATTTTGAAATTTCACATGAAGCGCTTGATGTGAGAGTGGGTATTATTACGTAGGTTTTATATCGAAATGCGTCTGGTAAGTATCGAAAATCGATAATGAAAAAATCCGATTTAAGAAAAAATGTGATTTTTACCAATGTTAATACTTTTATGCAACCTAACCTCGCAAGTGCATTTTAGAGGTTCTCTCACAATACTAACACAAAAGCTCAGCTTTTAAAATCAGCTGTATATTCTTTTATAAAACATGGAAACGTTCGAAATTAATGTTCCTTTTTAGAACACAACTGAAACATGATATTTCACTTTTGTACGTTTAACTTTAATTCAAGTGATTATGTAAAAATAATTTCATAAGTCAATAATTGATTCTTTGATAAGGCAGGGGCTCATCCAAATTTATTTTTTTTTCTTTTGTTCAATGATACTTGACTTATGCATTGTAAACTTTAAATGAATCTATTATTTACATATAGTCTTATAAAATCGACAGTGGATTCAATACAGTGTAATGTAGACAACAATACATTGTGAACTAAGTCATTGTTAAGAAGCCTCTTAACTAAAGCAGACATTCAATCGATTTGATTAAATATTAGCACTTTCATCGATTCTGATGAAAATAAATGTTTGGGAAGGTGAAAAATTTGATCTTCATTCAATCCCGAACAACGTTAGGTTTCTCTGCTAGTATATATATATATATATATATATATATATATATATATATATATATATATATTACTTAAATGGTTCTTACACTATTTCTTGATTGTTTTCGTTCACGTGAAATTATAATCATATTCCAGTTTAATTATGTATACATTGTATTCATTAGATGATGAAAGTTAATATAAGTTATTATAAAAGAAAAGGAATGTGAATATTACTTGTGCGAGTGATAACAAACTAGAATTAGCTTGGTTTGATGTGGAAAAACAAAACAAAAAAAAACAAAAAATAAATGAACATCATACAGATGTCCTTTCTTGTAACACCATGCTACGAGAAAGGAAAAAAAACCACCTGCTCTTTCGATGTCTGAAGATGCCTCTCTATAAAGTAGTACACGTTTACGCACACGTTAACATGTACACAATTAGGACCCAACACATTGTAGCAGAGTACGTCGCAAGGAACAGAGGATTAACATAGTAATAACTCCTTTTTTGTAACAACGGCATTTACTTCCGTCTACTTTCCCAGATTAAAACATGATCGTGCTCCTTCTCACTAACCTCTCTCCTCTCGAACGTGATCATCAGTTTGTGTACAAGTTCTTTATATAATCGTTTTCTTATTCGTCCAGATGTAAACTCTAACAAAACCAACTTGCCTCCTCTCTTGAAGCTTGCATTCATGAATATTCGCGTGCTTAGAACTAATTTAGATGACGTTGAATCATTTCTTTTAGCAAACAACCCTGATATTTTGTCGCTAAGTGAAACTAACCTACACCCTTCTATCCCTTCTAACCACTTCAACGGAGTTATCTCTCATTTTGCCGTAAGGAATCAGACAGACATATGTACGGACTTCGAGTCTATATTCAAAACACCTTCCCCTTGACTAGAGAATCAAAACTAGAATCAGACGACCAGGCCTTTATGTGCTTTAGATTTAATATGAGACATAGCGTTATTCCTCGACCCAGGACTGTACGCTAATCAACTAAGTCCCTGACAGCATAGATACATCACTTTCCCTTAATACTAACGCGTAAGTACATTTATTTGGTGACTTTAATGTCCAGCACAGTAATTGACTTGGTTTCTCAACTTACTCAGACGCAGCTGGTAGCATAACACATAGCTTTATATCTCATTCCTTATCAGAGACAATTACGTTTCCGGCACGCTTTCTAGGTCAGAAGGATCAACAAATCTCACTTCTAGATCTATTTCTGACCACATTACCCGATGATTGCGTACCGAATGCCCATAGCCCACTCAGGAATGCTGATCATGCTTTGATAATAGTAGAAATCACCTTAAACTCTCAATCCAAAGCTGAAAAGTCATTGCTCAAAACTACAAGGTACTGTAACACGATTGTCTTTTCAGGAAAATCAGATCATACGGTATTACTGAACGAATACTTAACATAATTAAATTTTTCTTAAATAAGAGAAGAATACAGGTTGTCCTCGATGGTGGTAAATCTAAAAAAATTTATATCAATGCGGGTCTACATCAGGGATCGATCCTTATTTCTTTATTATTCCTGATATTCATAAATTACCTTCCTGATAAAATTGTCCCGTAGATGGCTATATTTGCTGATGACACCACGTTCTATAACAGGCACGAGGGAAAAATGAATGCAGATATATCAAAGGCAATGGCGGATATCCCAGAGAAAGATCTCTAATCTGTAGAGAAATGGGGACAAAATGGTTGGTAACATTCAATGCTGCCAAGACTAACCCTGTTTCTTCTAATTATTAAAAAAAAAAAAAAAAAAAATCTTTCTCAACTACCAATAGCCATGGCTGATGATACATTACCTGAAATTACTTCGTTCAAACTGTCAACTAGCCTTCAGCCTCTGTCCCATCGACAGATATTGTTGCATCACTATGCCCGTTTTACAAGTATTTTAATGGTAGAAGCTCTGACAAACCTTGTACCTCCCAGATGTAAATACCTTTCACAAACCCGACAAGCAGCAAAATCACACCCCTACACAGTAGAGATCCCCAGATTCCAGACAGCCTTCTACTCTAATAGTTTCTTCAGGTAGACTTTGGAATTCATTTCCGGGTTCTTGCTTCCCCGACTGTACTGACAAGCAGAAGTTCAAGTGTAATGAAAACAGTCATCTTGTTAAACTCCGGACATAATTCCCTTCAATTATTTCCCAGATAGTAGCCTCCTACACCAAAGTGGCGTTGTGGCTTGTTGGGGGTGAGAATGCAATAATATATACGTGATAAGTTATGAGTAGATATAAACGTTAGATATCGATTTTCAGTATCTACTTCAACAGTGATTAATATGTGAGTAGAACTAGGTATAAAGGTATCAAAGTATATTTATGGCAATTAAGCTATATCGAAGCTTCCACGTTTCATCTCCGTGGTTTGACGTGATTAAACATGGAAGCCTCTGTGTAGCTTTATTAGCATCAATATATTTTCAAAACTTACTATATATATATATATATATATACATATATATACATATATATATATGTGTGTGTGTGTGTGTGTGTGCGTGTGTGTGTGCGTGTGTGCGTGTGTGCTTGTGTGTGCGTGTGTGTGTGCGTATGTGCGTGTGCGTGTGTGTGTACGTTTGTGTGTGCGTGCGTGTGCGTGTATGTGTGTGTGCGTATGCGTGTGCGTGTGTGTACGTGTGTGTGTGATCGTGTGTGCGTGTGCTTGTATGTGTGTGTACGTGTGCGCGTGTGTGTGTGCGTGTGCGTATGTGTTATTTCATTATGTTTATATCAGTCTATTATTATATTACATGTGCATTAACGTTTGCGTCCACGAAACGTTTTCCCATATAGCTTGTTAATGCAAAATATATACCAAATATAACGTTATTAGCACATCTTTAATAGGTTATGTTTGCACCGGTCGGGGATATGTTTTCGACAATCAGTCTGAAAATGATCTTATTGTTATCGAGCTGAGATATGCTTCTGTTCAGTTCTATGCAATATCATATAGTAATTTTTTAAAAATATATTGATGGTAATTAAGCTACACAGAGGTCTCTGTGTTTAATCACATCAAACCACGGGGATAAAACGCTAGTGTACCAGTATAGCTTAATTGCCATAAATATATTTTGATACCTTAATACCTAGCTCTACTTACATGATAAACGCTGTTGGAGTAAATACTGAAAATCGGTAGATAAAATATTATATCTACTTAAAATATATCACGTGCATGTATGGTATTATATATATATATATATATATATATATATATATATATATATATATATATATATATATATACTAGCAGTTCAGCCCAGCGTTACTCGGGCTCTATATTAATAACTTCATATGTATATGCATATATATATTAATTAATAAGTTAATAACTTTATATGCATATGTATATATATTATAAGTTTGCACTCATGTACAGATAACCTACATTTAAAATTTCTAGTGTTTAGATCAAAAATTGGCGGTGGCGTTTGGTAAAGTTATCAAAGCTCAAATCGTTAAACTTTGACCCCCTGACAGCCAAATTTCTGGCCAAGAAGCGATTAAAAATATTTTTCCAAATCTCAGTAACCCTTTTGTCAAATTTCGTGTCTGTAGATAAAAATGAGTAGTTTGCTAGGGAAATGTACACACACATACCATATTACTTTAATACATATAATAGATAGATTAATTAACTATTAATCTCAAATCTACAATTATTTGCTACTAATTTACTATTTTTTCAACTCCAAACATTTTACTATTAATTCACTTTCAATCTCAAAACCAAAATTATTTGCTATCAATTTACTATTGGTCTCAACTCCACACTTATTTAGTACTAGCATAGGTGCCCGGTGTTGTCCGGGTGTTTTGAGGTGTATGCTGAGCAAAACAAAAAAAGACGGTCCACTTTTTAAACTTTGACCTCTATTATGACCTCTTAAAAGTTATTGTTTAGGGCTCAAATGAAGTTATTAAGTTAGAACCATGTCCAAGGAATCTATATCTAAAATTTCACGTGTTAAGAGCCAAAATTGTAGGAGGAGTTTGGTGGAGTTCTCAAAGGTCAAATCGTTGAACTTTGACCCCCTAATCGCCAAATTTCTGTCTGAAAACCAATCACATCGATTTTCCCAAATCTCAGTACCCTGTATGTCAAATTTCGAATGTGTAGGCTTAAAATTGACAGAGTAATTGCGTAGGGAAATGTACAAAGACACAGAGAAAGACACATATACACTTTCATTTATATATATATATATATATATATATATATATATATATATATATATAGATTAATTCACTATTAATCTCAAACAAAAAATATTTGCTACTAATTTACTATTGTTCTCAACTCCAAACTTATTTACGAATAATTCACTATTATTCTCAAACCCAAAATTCTTTGATATAGATTTACTATTACTCTTAAATCCAAACTTATATTAATAATTCACTACTGATCTAAAACCCTAAATTATTTGTTATTAATTTACTATTGTTCTCAAGTCCATACTTATTTACTAATAATTCACTATTAATATCAAACCCAAAATTATTTGCTATTAATTTACTATTACTCTAAACTCCAAACTTATTTACTCTTAATTCATTATTAATCTCGAACCCAAAATTAGTTGGTAATTATTTACTATTACTCTAAACATTAAAATTATTTACTACTTGCATTTCTGCTTGGCTTTGTTCGGACCCTATGTACTATTCATAACTTGCCCTACGTGTGAATACACTTTATGTAAGATTTCTAATGTTTAGACCAAAATTTGTCTGAGTAATTTCGTAGAGACCGTAGAAGTCAATTTTTAAAAACTTTGACCCCAATTTTGACCACTTAACTTTTATTATTTTTGGTATCAAATCAAAATAGGAAGTTTTACCTTATTCAAGTTACCTACATCTAAGATTTCAAGTATTTAGACCCAAAATTCGCGGAGGAGTTTAGTAAGATCTGCAAAGGTCAATTCTTGGAATACCATTTATGTAAAATTTCAAATATATAGACTAGAAATTTGCTGAGTAATTTTGTAGAGACCGCAGAGTTCAAATCTTTTTTTAACTTTTACCCCAATTTTGCACCCTTAATATTTATTGTTTTGGGCTCAAAAAAATTAAAATGTTTGACCCATGTACAAGTAACCTACATCTTAAATTTCAAATATTTTGACCAAAAATTAGCAAAGTTTGGTAGAGGCTGAAAAGGTCAATTCTGTAAAACTTGACCTCTTGCCAGCAAATTGTAGCCCATAAACTGATTAAATCGCTTGCTGCCTGTCTGACTACTTTTTATGCAAAATTTCAAATGTTTAGACCCAAAATTGGCTTAATAGACTAGAAAGGTAAAATCTTTTGAACTTTGACCCATTGGAAGCCAAATTTCCAGCAAATGAACAATTTAAAAGCTTGCCCTATATCTGAATACATTTTATGTAAATTTCAAATGTTTAGACTAAAAAATTTCGTCGAGACAGCAGAGGTAATTTTTTTAAAATTTTTGGCCCCGATTTTGATTCCTTAACATTTATTGTTTCAAACCAAAAATAAAATGTTTTACACATGTCCAAGTTACCTACATTTAAAATTTCAAGTGTTTAGACCCAAAATTGGCGGAGGAGTTTGATAGAATCTGCAAAGGTCTACTCTTTAAACTCTGACCTTTTCGCAGCCAAATCTTTTCCCCTAAACATATTACAATGCTTACCGAATGTCTGAATATTATTATATAAAATTTCAAATGTTTAGACCCCAAAGTTGCTGAATAGTTTGCTGGACACCGCAAATGTAAAATCTTTTGAACTTGAACCCCTTGGCAGCTCAAATTTTCGACTCAAACCAATTGAAAAGATTGCCCTATCTCTGAATAACATTAATGTAAAATTTCAAATGTTTAAACTAGAAATTTGCTGAATAATTTTGTAGACACCGCAGAAGTCAAATCTTTAAAAATTTGACCCCAATTTTTACCACTTTAAATTTAGTTTTGGGGCTCAAATTGAATTATAACATACGATCCATGTCCAAGTAAGCTACACTTTAAATTTCAAGTGTTTAGACTCGAAATTGAGGAAGGAGTTTGGTAGGCTTTGCAAAGGCCAAATCATCGAACTTTGACCCCTTGATAGCCAAATCTCAGGCCGAAAACCGATTTAAACGATTTTTCCAAATCTAAATACCCCTTATGTCATATCTCGAGTTTACAGAGTTATTTGGTAGGGAAATGTACACAAACAGACATACAGACATTTCCACTTATATATATATATATATATATATATATATATATATATATATATATATATATATGCATTTTCACCCTAAACAAGGCACCGTATCACTTTGACCTAGAGTGCTACTATCTAGGAACTTTAACATATTGCCGTTAGTATATTTTCATCTCGTATTAAAATATAAAGAAATAAATAAATACGGAAAGTAAGCGGATTATATATAAATAAGTTTTTGCGTCTGTTAATATTTATCTTTTTTTCTATGCTATTTTTTCTATTCGTGTAATAATACTTTTATTATAAAATGCGGAAAAAATCTCTCTCTAATATGAGTATATTGGCTTAAGCGACACCGTCTTTTGTTTCTCCAAAACGGAACAAATCTCCTTAAATTATGTTAGTGGATAGACATAAAGAGGGGACTATTCAAAGTTTGCTCATCTTGGCCTTTTAAAAGACACGCCAGGTGAATCGTCTAGTATTCACAATAAATGAACAAAAATTTCAATATGTAAAAAACATTTGTCGAGAGGAGATGACATATATCTAACATTAAAAAAAAATTCTTTTCGTATTGCAAATAACAAAACATGGCGACCGAACAACGAGTACTCAAATGCCCCAATATCAAAAGAGGACACCTGGACAACCGCAGCTCCGGCTACTCCTCATTCTACGTTTAAGCGATGAATGCTATGCAAATAAATAGTTCTTAATCCTTCGCATGCCCTACTGAACGCTATTGTGAACAAGTAAAGAGAAAAAGCATCTTAGTGACTCACTTTAAGCTTATTTGAAAGATTACCGGAAGTTTGAAGGTTTGTGATTAGTCCCAGAAATACCGGCGTGGAATAAGGGATCGGTTATGTCAAGTTTAAATATTATATTATCTAGTGTACCCAGGGCAATTAACAAATATTTTACATATAATAATATATTTTACAAGTAATAATATAAGATTTAGAGTGCTCATTTACGCACTAATATACGTATAAAGATATCTATACTCTTATAAATTTGTTTTTTTTAATTATTTTGTGTGTGTATCGATCATTTTTTTTCTTTTATCTATTTACTTAAAACTAAAATAGTCTTATGTGTTTTTTAAAATTATTTTTGTGTATGTATCGATAATTATAATATTAACTCTTTTTTCTATTTACTTAAAAAGAAAATAACACTTTGTTATACATGAGTCGTTGAATTGCATTAATTTGCAAATATCTAGATAATTTGCATATTCTTTTAAACATTTATTTTTATTAATTTCTAGGTACCGGCAAAATGAATTCTGATGCTCAAAATGTATAAACATTTTCACCCCTTCCTTTACTTAAAAATTCACCAAAAATCAGGAAATTAACCAATTTTAATGAAATTTTCAGTATTTATCAAATCATGATCGCGGAATATTTTGAACGGATTATTTTTATTTAAATCTTAATGAAAATGTATTATTTTGTTTAAACAAAAATACCTTACTAAAGTTATGGTTTTCAGTAGTCAATAAAAAAAAAACGCAGGTATTTATTTTTGCTTTTATTATGTAAATAAAGCATCGTAATTTGTAACAATAAAATAAAAATAAAATAATTTTTCAGGACCATTACGAAAAAGGCCCCTGAAGTCCGTATTAATGAAATCGATATAACTCGAAGAAAAATCCATTTCTCGAACTACCAATATTATCATTAAATTAAGCATTATTTATTTAATATTTTCACACAAAAAATTATAATTGCAAAAATTATTTCTACCTTTTTTCACGCTTACATTTTTAACGTAATCTTTAAATGTAAGATTCTAATATTTCCATTGCACGCAAGAACGTATAATTATCGACGTAAAATAATGTTCATATAATCTTGGAAAATAAAGTAAAAAGAATTAAATCGAAAAACAGGAACATAGAAAAATAATTTAATTAAAGAATGGCAAAAATTATACGAACGTTCCATGACGGTACGTACGGATGCGCAGAGTTAAAAAGAAAACCAGTCTGTTTTTCCCAGCCTTCCCCTCCTCTTTTCAACTACCCGCCTCTTTGTGTTTATGAACTTTAAATTTCACGTGAACATTATGATAAATTTTAACGTAAGTCTGTATTTTTTTAGTGTGTAATTTTTTCAATGATTATAAATTGTTTTCTTAACCAATTGTAATTCTGTATTAATATTAATTAATAATGGTGTTAACTTTTTTCACAGAATAAATTGTCAGTAGTATAATTAATGAATTTAATTAACTTTTCTGAATTTTTAAATAAAGGAAGGAGGGTCTGCGACTCAAAAAAAAAAGTCGTTCAGTATACCAGAATAATCTTAAATAAAGACATAAATTATGTCTAATCTGTCCTTCCATACATATTTTAATATTGTCGGCAGAGCTTTTTTTCGGATACGATAAACAAGTCTCGTTCCAACCAGGTATACATTTTGGATAATTATTACTTTTTTTTAGCAAAAGTTAAGTACATTTATTGTATTAATTCATTATCTTAAGACTTTAACTTAATACTTAACTTGGAAATAATTCCAGAAAACTTATATTTTCCTTGCCGAAAAATGTAAACGCGATTTTGTCATAGTTACTTTTTACATGAAATCTAGGGTTTTTCAGATTTGAGATAAAATTATTCCATGTATTTTTTATTTAACACACTTTTTTCTTTGAGAAATTAACTTTAAACTATAATCTCTTAAATACAATAAAAAAGTACTCGAAAATTAAAAAAATTATTATGATTAACCTGCGTTAAAAACCATGCCCTCCAACGGAAGTACCCATTAAATTGCCCGTACCTATTAATTTCCTATTAATTTTTTCTGGCTGTCCTATAGGCTGATTATTTTTAGTTAACTATTACATGTAATTATATTAGTACAGATACTCTACAGGATTTATACTTGCGTAACATTTGCGTACAAATACTATAGTAAACACAGCCTCTTTCTATATTTATGTATGTATGCGTATATATACTTGTTTAAAAAATTTACATACCAAACTACTCTGTCAGTTTTTGGTCTGCATACATGGAACTTAATATATAGGGTATTCGACTCATGCGACACTTAATATTTGGGTTTCAGCCGGGGAAAATCAGTGTAAAAGTGTGAAAATAAAATAAATTGAATCTTGCCAGGTGAAGGCTAAACGACGGCATTACGAATATGCATGCGTAACGTAATAACTATTGGTTCATGTTTTAATTTTAAGCTTAGCAGCAAACATGTCTTCATAGTTCAGGCATTAACGTCAAAGGAAAAAGTAAATCGTAAGCTAAACGTTTTTGTTTCGATTCTCGGTGGTGACGCACAAGTCATTTTTTTTTTACTTTTAAAATCATTACAATATAGTGGGTCCAATATAATAATAGTAATAAATACGAAATCTGCATTAATCAAAATATAATATTTAAGCGTATTTTACGACCGGGCAATACCGAGCGGCCTGTTAGTATATATATAATAATTTATGTATTGATTTTTTGTATTTACTTAAACAGTACTTAATATCAAATACAAGTATGTAGCAAGTTATGATTAATATTCATATTAAAACCTTTTTCAATAAGTTTTAAATGGGCCACTAAGATAATTTTTCTCGCTTGACTGCTTTATAATGACATATATGTATATTCAGCCGGGAGATTCCTTAGGGGGATGATTTGTGCAAAGCTGTGTAGGTTAATTGCCGTAATTATATTTTCAGATAGGGAGCATTATAGTCATCCACATACAGTACAGTTTCGCTATTTCACAGCTCATCAGTGCGGCTAGATAGGCAACTGCTTCAAGCCAGGATCGAAACCCGACCGCCCAAATGACAGTCAAGGCTTCTCTCCATTACGCTATACGGATGATACTGTGTGGGTAATGAATTAACGATGTTTTGACATCGCCCAAATGCCTTTGCTCGATTTGTTTATCACTTCCCAATATACTCAACCCATGATGGGGACATTATAGTCATCCACATACAGTAGTGTTTCGCTGTTTCACAGCTCATCAGTGCGGCTAAACAGGCGACTGCTTCAAGCCAGGATCGAAACCCGACCGCCCAAATGACAGTCAATGCTTCTCCCCATTACGCTATACGACTGATACTGTGTGGGTCATGAATTAACGATGTTTTGACATCGTCTAAATGCTTGCGCTCGATTTGTTTACTCTAAAAAAAATAGTATATAGAGGAAATAAGACATATGCATAGTTACGGGTGAAAGTATTGGACATCGAAATACAACGGTATTATATATATATATATATATATATATATATATAATAAACAATACCGTGGCATTTCGATGCCCAATACTTTCACCCGAAACATCAGTCTTATTTCCTCTATATACTATTTTTTTATTTCAATTTTTTATTTTGCTTGTTTTTCATTTCTTTACTAATGTACATTATGTTAGACGTCGCAATATAGGCCTTTTCTTATCTGACGAAAAGCATTAGGCTTCGAAATGCCATGGTATAAATAGCTTCTGTAAGTTTTTTCATCTCATGTATTTCTTCTTCAACTGACAAATTTATCTATTTTATACTTATTTTTTTAATTTCATATATATATATATTTATGTACAAGTGATCTTGTTTGTGTGTGGCATGGTCTCTAGAATACTACTCTGTCAATTTTTGATCTGCATATTAAAAACTTGATATATAGTAGATTCGGACCTATAGACCAAATTCTTTTTGATTGAATTTGAAGTAAAAAAGAACATTTTAACACACATAACGATAATTTGTGTGAATCGGCCAAGACGTCTCGAAGTACGTAGTGTTACAGAATGGATAGAGAGAGAGAGAGAGAGAGAGAGAGAGAGAGAGAGAGAGAGAGAGAGAGAGAGAGAATGTAAAGGAATAGAGAGAGGGAGAGAGAGAGGAAGAGGTGAGTTATAGTGTAGACACGTTGGCCGGAAGTAAAAGATCAGTTGATTTGATTGCGTGTAAGTCATGTGATCAGGTTAGCTGAATCGTGGAGATTTGATTTGGACACAGAAAACAACGGACGGCTTCCCGTTGTCTCCTCCTCCCAACGGGGGGGACGAACGCTGACGTGTGTAGAAGAAGAACCCACACAGGCCGAGTTCACTTCCACCTTCTGCAGGACATCTGGAGAAAGTGAAATAAAAACTATAGAACTAATTCCTTGTCTTGGAGTGATTGAATCTTCATCCAAAACAGGTATCAAGTCTCCCTCCAGGATAAGAAATTTCCAGATGGTCCAACATCGAAGAAGCAGAGGTAGGTTCTGAAAATACATGTCACTCACACACGATTCCCTTTATGATAATCAAACACACAACTCTTTATTAGAGACAATATAACACGTAGGAGACGAACTCACAAAGACACCCACACACATAAAGTGCGTTTTATACACACACGCACACACACACACACACACATATATTAAATAAATAGATTAATAATAGATCAATAATTGTAAATCATGAATAAGTTTCAAAAGGACAGACAAACAAAATCAACTTAAGTGTACTATTTATTTTTTCTGATGAGGAGATTATATTATTAGACAAAACCTTTATCAATTATTGTCAATAATTATTGTCAATATTTATTGTCAATTTAATAAAATGAATATCGTTTTCGAAACAATCGTACACTCAAGTTGATTTTTTTTCTTTCCTTTTGAAACTGATTTATAGTTTACAATTTCAATATAGGTTTTATCCGGTAAAATGGCTTCTAAACGATTAAAATTTAAAAAATTGAACTTGACAGGCGTAAATCGACTTTAATGGGTACCGCCACCGTTAATTTGTAAAGGTTTGATAAACAGGGCAAGATGCTAGCGAATAACACTGGCAAAGTAAATGGTTTGGTTTCGATCGATATTAGCTGATGGCGCCCAAGTCATATTTTTTAACTTTTAAAATCATTAATATATATTGGGCACACTATACTTATCAATAGATAATTGGCTCCAGGATGATAAATACAAAATCTGCATGAATTAAAATATCGTACTTTACAACTGGGCGGCATGTTGGTGTATATATATATATATATATATATATATATATATATATATATACATATATATGTATGTAGATATATATATATATAAAAGAGCAAATAGTTAATAAAACATGTTGAAAACACTTTGAAAAAGAGTTAAAACATATTTAATCTGAAAAGGAAACACTTAATAAGTGAATTGTCTTTAATCCGCGGAGTTTCGAAGAAATACTTTCCTTCTCATCAGAGGGTAGGAAATTAGTAAAATGCGGGATCGGATTTTGCATACAAAAGTATTTGATGAAACTGCAAGTAAGTCAAAGATCTTACTTGATAACAAAAAGTGAAGCAAAGGGAATATGGTGAAGAAAAAGGTGATTTCACGTGAATGGATAGTCTGATGAAAGGTAAAGTCTCCAATGACGGTAAAATCCAAAAATGTAAATTCACAAAAGTTAATTAAATTTCCATTCGCACAAGACAAATCCAAGGAAATCGCGTAATTGGAAGATGGTCCAAAATAATCTAAAAGACCAAAATCCGTGGAATAATTCACAAATATGTACAGGGAAAAAGGGGGAAATCCCAATAAAAATAAAAGAAAATAAGATATCGTTTAACACGGCTTCTGAGACAACGTGTACTTAAGAAAAATCAGTGAAGAAGAGGAGAAAAAAGTGAAGAAGAAGAGAAAAATTTTTTAAATGGTGATAGAATTAAATATAAAATAGAAAAGCAACTGTTAAAATGACCCAGATAAGATAACGTTAAAAGGCGCGAAAAATATATGGCAAAAAACAGGGGAACTGAAATGTACAGGTTATTACTTAATAAAATGTCAGCAAGAGTTATTAAAAGACACTAAATGGAATAAATAAATAAATAAATAAAAATAAATTAAAAAAAAATAATATAAAATAAAAAAATAATTTGTTTAAGGGGAGAGAATGGCCGATATCTGCAAATTAAGACAAAACAAGTAAGTATGTAAGTAAATGCGTATAGTAAAATATAAGTAAATATGCATACAGGATATTGATATACTTGATAGATAGGAATATTTAAACACTAAAACGGAAATTGCAGATAAAAAACCGGTCAAGCAAAGAAGAAATTAATAATTAAAATAAAGGATATAAAGTATTAAGAAAGTATATAGAGTATTAAAATAAAGTTATAAAGTATTAAGAAAATATTTAGAGTATTAAAATAAAGGATATAAAGTATTAAGAAAGTATGTAGAAAAAACAATAATGTTAAAGACAAATTGTATATATCTGAAAGGTTAAAGTAATAGCTATGTAATTACAAAATTACATAATTAAATTTGGACTTATGTTTACAGAAAGAGATCGGTTCGCTTTTAGAATTTATTATATTGTTACTTTGAGGGAAAGTAATTATAGTTATAGCCTCGATTATGCAGAGGCGACATGACTTAGAGCCTGGGGTATAAGACTTAACTTTTTTATGATAGTCCATTTGATTGAAAAAGGGGTTTATTAGAGTTAAATTTTTTAATTAAAGTTGTTAGAGAAGTTCCTTGGTTATTATTAGAATTATGGTTGTTAAAAGAAGAAATGTGGTTTGATATTCTTTTCTTAATTAATGTTGAAGTAGCGCCGATATATGTATGTACTTTATTAAAAGCCCGCGGTCTGATATTAATATTAATTTGCTGATTTGTATTAGTTAAATAGTTTGTATTTTGTTCCTTGTGTTCAACAAATGGTGGGACAATGATAGTACGACGACTGTTTTGGAGGGGATAATGAGTGTTGTTAGTGTTAGGATGGCTGTTAGGAGAAATATTGTTATTTTCATTATTATTATTATTATTATTATTATTATTATTATTACTAGTTTTATGATTGTAGATGGAGGGGCTGCTCGATGGTATATGGGATTAGTAACTATATCAGATGGAGGATGGGAAGAAGGATTACTTGAAGACGAAATATTAGTGTCTGTTATGGGAAGATTGGGGTTTAATTGGGAAAAGGATTTTGGGGCTGATTTATTTTTTTGTTGTTAGATATTAAGATTCTTCGTGCTAAATTAGGCATTGTTGAATAAGAAATCCTTTTTATTGAAAATATAACTATATCTGTGTGGGTATTTGAAAGAGTTTTGTACAATGTTGAAGAATTACTAAGGTATATTAGCTTTTACATTTACTCTAAATGGAGGATTAAACCAAATATTGTTCTTTCTCCTGATGCGGTGGGTTAGATGTATTATGATTAGTATTTTGGTTGGGATTATATATGTAGACTGGTTCATTGTTATTAATAGTGACAGATCTTGTTATTTGAACTGGTTTATTGCGAGTCATATTTTATATATATATATATATATATATATATATATATGTATATATTTTCATATTTTATAGAAGACATTAGACCTAGAGTCTTAAGAGCAGAGTTTATTTTAATGTATTAATAAATGTATTAATACTTTTTAAAAACTGAGCCTGTAGATATATAAGTTCAATAAGTATATGTATCCTTAATATTGAGCAAATAGATTAATAATTGTAAATTATGAATCAGTTTCTAACAAACAAAATTAACTCGAGTGTACGATTGTTTCGAAAACTATATTCATTTTATTAAATTGACAATAAATATTGACAATAATTATTGACAATAAATATTGACAATAATTATTAACAATAATTGACAAAGGTTTTGTCTTAGAATCTAATCCTCTTCATCAGGAAAAATATATCGTATACCTAAGTTGATTTTGCTTGTCTTTCTTTTTGAAACTGATTCGTAATTTACAATTATTAATCCTTTTACTTAATATATATATATATATATATATATGCGCCTGTGTGTGTGTGTATAAAACGCAAATTGTGTGTGTGTGTTTGTGTGTGTTCTTGTGAGTTCGTCTCGTATGTACTTCGAAACGTCATGTGTCTGTAAATGTTCATTTTTGCTTTAAATTAATGGTTAATAAGTGTTACGTAGTTGGTGATACAACTCAATCAGGATCACTAATGGTGACAATTGAGTAAGGCCTAGTTGTTTAAGATGACGGGTCAACAAAATTTATTCACATAGAAATTGAAAAGGACCAAGTTCTTTTCAGTCAGAAAGTAACTTTATGATATCTTGTGCCACAAACGTACAGATCTAGGAAAGAAACTCTGTTCATGGAATATACGTTTAGTTTTAGGCACATATAAAGAATAAGGAAAATTATTGGCCGTTGTTGTAGCCAAACGAGTATTTGTAACAATATAAAAGAGGGCACCATAGATTGGTGGTTGGTCAAGTACCTGCCATGAAAGTAACGATAGAGCAGAGATAGACGCGCAGCGTCGCTTCAGTGAGAAAGAGGCAGTAGGAAAGCGAAAATTTGGTCGCCCGCTACATTTCGAAGACGGTTTTAGACCGTGTTACACTAGGAAAGGTTATGCTGAGAAGTTCCACTCCAAATGTGGCAGCAGTACTCAATCCTGAGTTATATTTGACTCTTGTAACGGTAGATGATTGCGTCGGGAATGAGATGCTTCTTGAGGCGGTAGAACGATCCTACAATTTTTCCAGTGATTCTGGCAACGTATCTGATGTAAGGCTTCCATTTCAGGTAAGGAATGAAGATCAGTCCCAAAAGTTTGTCAAAGCAACATGTTTCCTTAAAACGAAAACTTCATTTCTCATGGGACCAAATGAGGATTTGAGCGTTATGGGTTAAAAAGTAGAAGTTTGGTTTTAGATGTATTAAAGGTAACTAGCCATTTTTTACACAATTGTACAACATGCTCACGTTCAGAGGAGAGTGAATCAAAAAGATCCTTATCATTGCCGGCCTTTGAGCCATAGATGGTAGTATCGTCTGCATAGAGGTCGACTCAACATCTCAAAATGTGATTTTGGAGATCGTTGATGGCGATCAGGAAGAGAGTTGGGCCTAGAATGGAACCCTGAGGTACGCCAGCGTTAATACAATGAGCTCCGAAATTTTATCCATTAACGACTACTTTAATAATTTATTGGAGAGAAGGAATTTAATGATTGAGAAAACATTACTAGCAGTACCGTAGCTGGAAATCTTTTGAAGTAGACGTCTGTGTCAAACCCTATCAAATGCTTTAGATTATTCAAGAGCTATTGCTCTAGAAACGAATCCACCTCCAATAGATTTACTTATCCTGTGTGATATTACTGTCAGCACATCAGTTGTTTGTCTCTCAGAACATACACCATATTGCATGTCTCTCAGAACATATACCATATTGCATGTCGCTGAATAGGTTATTTTTCTTAGGGTGGTTGACAACTTCTCCATATATTACAGACTCAAGTAACTTTCTCAAGATAGACAGGAGCCTGATTGCTATGTAATTAGAAGTATAGGAACGATGCCATGTATTTTTAAATATTGGGCAGATTGTCGAGGTTTTTCAGGGTTTGGGGAAGCATCTTTCCTTAATGCAGCAACTTGATTAATATAGTTCCAGTTGCGCTTTAAAATTTTTACGATTGGTATGTTGCCAGAGCCAGTTTCCTTCCTGGAATCAAGTCTGGCCACGTTTCGAACAAATATATGAATGTTGCTTAGAGTATTAACAGTTATGGTAGAGAATTTAGGGTCTAACTGGCCTTGATCACTCAGGGTGGACCTCAATTCAAAGTTCTTCGCGAAGAGTTTGGCTTCGTCGGATGTTGGCGTAATAACCTGCAGACCGTAGATAGTCGGGATGGAAGATACGCCTCTGTTCACAATTCTATTTGTTACACACCAAAACTCATGGGAACCAAGCCTCTGCTGAACTACTTTAGTTTTTACAGTATGGACAAACGACTCTTTCGCGTTTTCTATAATTATTTTGCAGTGGTTTTATAAAGGCAGCTTTAGTTTTTTAACATCTATTTCGTTTGAAGCAATTAATATTTCTGTGTGAAATGACAGCGGTTTTGGTTGGAATTTTTCGAAGGCTATATAACTGTTAGTACCAATTTGTTAGCCAATCTGTTAAGTGGAATTGTATAAAGGAATGTAATTTTTGAATAAGGGACATAGTGATATTTCAGACATGAATGTACAAAAACTATTCAAGTCGGCCATTGTTAGCGATACAAAGAGCTATGGAGAGGGATATTTAAGGTCTTGATACACTTCGTTTTAAGCTACGTGAGACAAATGAGTGGTCGGAGGATCTCAGTTGAGACAGAACAAAGAACAAGCAAAGTTCAAGACGAGTTGTCAGAAAAAAGATCTAAAAGGCTTGCAAACTGACCTTAACATCGGGAATGCGGGTAGGTTCGTCTTGGTCAGATAATAGGTTAGGAAGAAATCATGAGATAATATTCCTGCATTATCTGTCATGTTTAAATGAACCAATCATTCAACATTGTAAACGTTGAAATCTACACAAACGTAAATAGGATGGGAATACAGGATATGGTCAATTTTCTTCACGATATTCTCGAAGATAGTTACTCATCGTTGTGGTATAGTAAGGATTCGGTTGGGGTCGAGTTTGTAGGTTAAGTTTAAAGAATCAGTGGAGCCATTGCCAGTTATGCACAGGAAAACCAAATTTGGTTTGATCTCCTGTAATTGGAATTCTACGCGTGGAAAGATAGAACGAAGGTCTCTGATGGTGAGGAAGGAAACTTATAAGTTTACGTTAGAAGTTAGGATACTGGGTTTAATCTTTTGGAAAGTTTTTTTTTTCAATGGTAGCTTGGTACGATTTGTAGAAAGGGTTAGCAGAAATGATTGAATGAAGATTAATAATGGACAGAAAAGAAAATCAAGTGGTTTTCTTGTTCAGGAATGCCTCCGATATGTATAGAAAATAATCCAAAAAAGCTGATTAAGAGAGAAATCCAATTTTGACCAAAATTATAGAATCTTACATCACAAGAGCATTTGAGAAGTTTTATCACCGCATAAGCATAAAGTCCCTTCCTATAAAATCAACTGCAGCTTATTTGGTAAGACAAGCGACTGTTTGAAATGAATGTTTCTGTTTAGAGCACAAGTGAAACATGATACTTGACTTTTGCATTTTAATTTGATTCAGACTCGGGAGTTATGTCCAAATATATCATTTAAAGGTCATAGAACGTAGATATCCGACTCCTACAGTGTAACGTTCTATTGTATGTCTTCAAAAATGTTATACATAAGACATAAAGTTCATGAACAGGGATACAGGACTTAATGATTTTAAAGGGTTCTGTTCTCGTGCCCGTTTAAGCGTGCAATTTATGTAGATTTTCTCAATATTCTATATATAAAGAACGGACAAACATAACACACATTGTAGACATTAAACCATATATATGTGTGGGAGTGTGTTTGTTTACGCGTTTGTATCCTGCGTACAAGAAACAATAAACAATAAAGATGAAATTTCGATAAACATAAACACAATTTTCGGTTAAATATATATATACATATATATATATATATATACATATATATATATATATGTTAGAGAATGGATAGAGAGTGAGAGAGAGAGAGAGAGAGGGAAGGGGTGAGTTATAGTGTAGACACGTTTACCGGAAGTAAAAGATCAGCTGATTTGATTGCGTGTGAGTAATGTGATCAGGTTAGCTGAATCGTTGAGATTTGATTTGGACACAGTAGACAACGGACAGCTTTCCGTTGTCTCCTCCTCTTCACTGGGGGGACGAACGCTGACGTGTGTAGAAAAAGAACCCACACAGGTCGATTTCACTTCCACCTTCTGCAGGACATCTGGAGAAAGTGAAATAAAAACTATAGAACTAATTCCTTGTCTTGGAGTGATTGAATCTTCATCCAAAAACAGGTATCAAGTGTCCCTCCAGGACGAGAAATTCCAGATGATCCAACATCGAAGAAGCAGAGGTAGGTTCTGAAAATACATGTCACTCACACACGATTCCCTTTATGATACAACATCAATATATAATATAACACGTCATCTCTTCTAATCCATTATTAGAGATGACACATCAAACACACAACCCTTTATTATAGAGCAACAACGTAACACACTGAATTTGGTGCCGTAAATGACCAGACCACCCAGCAGAGGTGGGTTAAAAAAACAAACAAACAAAAAGAACATCGGTTACCATGAAAAAAACCCACAAAAAACACAACGTTTTAAAAGATGCGAACAAAAACGAAAGAAAAAATATTGTAACTACACATAAAAAAAGGAAAAGATAAAGAAAACTAAGGAAAGAAAAACAACAACGTAGGGTCCTTTCATTGGAAAACATACATATATATATACGCAACCGAAAAAAAGACACATTTAAATTATGTATAGTTATATTATATGATAATTTAAAAAAAAAACAAAAACAAAAAACAGATATATCAATTGACAGACTGATAACAAATTGGTGTAAAAGAAATAGAACACATAAACTTTAGTTAAAGAGGTGAAACAAAAGGGAAAAAGAAATGAGATGACTGTCACGATTACCAGAGAAAAACGTCAATCAAATATTTGTTATGAATTTATAAGTTAAACAATTATAAAGTTTAAATGTTGCACAATTGTAAAAGCGTTGCGTACTTTTAGGAAAAGACAATGTGAATTTTTTGTTTGTTTGTTAAGAAACAATGGATACTTTCTGCTAATGTGGAATTGTTTTTTTGTCAAATTGTACGGGGTTTTTTTTCGTGAGATTTTTTTTTCTGGTGTGGAAAAATGTTATTGTATGTAAACTGTTTTATGAAATGTTTAAATGTATGTTTTTTTTTAGATTAAGAAAAAAAAAAGAAAAAAAAACACAAGTGTTGTCTTAGGGTGATGAGATTATGTGATTTCGAGTAGAATCAACATGGAAAAATCCATGGATAGAATCCCGATATGTTTCGCTGAGCTATATGCCTTGAAAGGCAGTCGCGGTTACCGACCTGGAAGAAAAAATTTTTTTTTCAATATAGCAAAGCGAAATATATTTCTGTCCAACATAAGGGAGCAAATGGAGTTCCCCTGACGTGGCATAAGTGGCAGTAGAGAAAATGGCAGAAAAAGCCATAATAGAAATCACTCGAATGAGTAAAAGGTGATAATTTTTTTCAGAAAACCCCAAGTGTTGGGTGACGTGGACAAATTTAGTTCCCATCGATTGTTATTTTGTGTTGAATTTTTTTTTTTTGAAGGATTGTCTGAAAATTTTAATTGAGTCGTTTTTTTTTTTTGTTTTTGGAAACGACTATGTATTGTAATTGTAAATGTCTATGTATTTTTTGTAAACGACTGTGATTTAAAAAAAAATTTTTTTTTGGAGATTCTGTGAGGTGGTCAATTGTTATGTAACCTGATCTCAAAAGGTGCTGACGTGGACAATTTTGGGTTTCCACGAATCTATGTTTTTGTTATTTGTAATTTTTATTGGTAAGATGAGACTTTGTGAATGATTATAAGAATTTTTTTTTAATTTATATTTTCATGCGATTGATGTTTTCTCACAGCATAATTGTGCACGTTTTTTTCTTGTTCTTGGACATGTATTTTTTTTTTTCGCAGAAGGAGGACGAGTGAATTTTGCCTTGTGGGATTTATTCAGATAATGATTAATTTATAAGTAAGAACAAATTAATTAATAATGATATTAATGATAATGATAAAATGTTAAAAAAGAGAAAGAAATAAGATTTAAGCAGAGTAGGAGAAAAAAGTCACACTACTTGGTTTAATAAGGGGTCAACTAGTTCTTAAGTTTGGAAGAGTCAAAGGTTCAGTCGATATTTATTCTAATTTTCGAAATGGTTGTAGAATTTTTTTTGTGTCGTTATTTCGTGGGATTTTTCTCCGGATGCGTAATTCGGCGGGAGACCTAGGAAAATGCTCTCGTAATATTATAAGAAAAATCTTTTATCTCGTATGAGTCATGTGCTTGTGGAAACACGTTATAGTGTGACGAGACATATAGTGATCTCTGCATGATCCTAAAATGCGAGATGGAGGCCATGGGGTTACAGAGAGTTGTTGACCTTCGAGGGCGCAAGGATTCGATCCACATGGTATTATTTGTAGATGTAATTTTATTTATTTGAATTATGATTTAGTGAATAATGATATGACAGTTCCTATGCCAGTGGGGTGAGCTTAGGATTCCCTTAGAATAAGTGGGTAGTAACAAAAACATTTTTTTATAAATAAGGAGGAAAGGAATGTTAGAGAATGGATAGAGAGAGAGAATGTTAAGGAATAGAGAGAGGGAGAGAGAGAGAGGAAGAGGTGAGTTATAGTGTAGACACGTTGACCAAAAGTAAAAGATCAGCTGATTTGATTGCGTGTAAGTCATGTGATCAGGTTAGCTGAATCGTGGAGATTTGATTTGGACACAGAAGACAACGGACGGCTTCCCGTTGTCTCCTCCTCTTTACTGGGGGGACGAACGCTGACGTGTGTAGAAGAAGAACCCACACAGGCCGATTTCACTTTCACCTTCTGCAGGACATCTGGAGAAAGTGAAATAAAAACTATAGAACTAATTCCTTGTCTTGGAGTGATTGAATCTTCATCCAAAAACAGGTATCAAGTCTCCCTCCAGGACGAGAAATTCCAGATGATCCAACATCGAAGAAGCAGAGGTAGGTTCTGAAAATACATGTCACTCACACACGATTCCCTTTATGATACAACATAAATATATAATATAACACGTCATCTCTTCTAATCCATTATTAGAGATGACACATCAAACACACAACCCTTTATTATAGAGCAACAACATAACATATATACACTGTTAAAGAACAATGAATTTAGGTCATCTTAACACGGTGTAATCATTATTTCGTTCCTCGTGTAAAAAATGTTCATTAGTTAAATATGTTCAATTGTTTTCCAATCATTCTTAAAGCATATAAAATAATGAAATAAATGATATCGATGCTTAAAGATAAAGTAATTATAACATTAATACGATTCAAACAATCGCCGTTTTTATGTAGCAGCGTCACATTAGAACCGGAAGTAGCTTACTATTGCTATTGAAACTGTGAACGTTTTATTTATTTATTTTTGTTTACATTTAGGATGAAAAAAGGGCAGTCTTGCAGTTAAGTCCAGGCAAAAATCGACAACTCGATTATTAGTTTTACAATAAAAATAAACATTATTAAAGTTTTAAAAAAATATGTGATTAATATAAAAATATTTTCGGTTATATATATATATATATATATATATATATATATATATATATATATATACGCTGTTACTAGTATAATAATAATGTAATTCAAACGTTCCTCTAACAAATAAATACATTGTGTTTATTAGTTTTTTTTTTACTGTCTAGGAAAATGATCGGAGTCGTTTATGGAATCGGAAATTTAGCAAATATTTTTCCAGTTCCGATACCGATATTGACACCTCGAATATCAATATCAGATTTCCAGTAATTATCCCAACCTTAATTGTTACATAAAAAATATATATGTGTGTGTGATAAAGTACGACATTACTATTTATTGCAGAATTGAAAAGGTAAAACAATAAAATAAAAATAACTTAAATAAAAAATGATTAACATCGAGGCCATCGAAAACGTCTTTAAAATCTTTTAACTAAGGATTTAAGAAAACTACATTAACCTCACATGTGTGTCTGTGTGTCTGTGTGTCTATATTTATACATGGAGTGAGGTTAATGTAGTTTTCTTAAATCCTTAGTTAAATATATATATATATATATATATATATATAAGTGTATGTGTGCGTGTGTGTGCATGTGTATTTATATATGTATGTGTGTGTGTGTGCATGTGTATTTATATATGCATGTGTGTGTGTGCATGTGTATTTATATATGTATGTGCGTGTGTGTGTGCATGTATATATATATATATATATATGTGTGTGTGTGTGTGTGTGTGTGTGTGTGTGTGTGCTAGTCGATAACAGCTACATTATGGAAATTACACTGCGGGAAGTGCAAATAATGCTGTATATTTATTTTATTCAGTTTTCTATATCGTAACTGTGGCCAACACAACACACATAAAGCACATATGCACACACACGCGCGCACACACGCGCGCACACACACAAATACACACAGGCGCGCACACACACATATATATACATACACACATATATATATATTGTGTGTTGACAACACATGTAGTTCGTTTTTTGATGTTAGCTTACCAGCCTTGTTTATATGAATTCTGTTGTTGAACAATACTGCCGTTTAACAAGCAGACAAATTGAAGAAAACCTCAAGATTTTCAAATTGAACGTGAAAAATGAATTGTGTTAATATTCAATGTGAAAGACGGTTGCACTCTTTTTACTCATCCTACATTTAAATAGACGTTCGGACAGTTTAATTTCGGCCACCGATTCCGTAGTCAGGGGGTAGGACTGCCGACTGTCATCACGACGGTTCTAAGTTCGATCCTCGGCTTGGGAGAGGTGTTAGTCTAGCGGCACTGATGAGTTGAGGTCTGTATGTCGATGACTAAAATATATTTTATATATATATATATATATATACATACATATATATCTATTGTCTATGAAAATATTATATATAATCATATCTATATATCTATAAAAGTGAACGTGTATGTGTGTCTATGTGTGTGTACATATCCTTACGCAATAACTCTATCAATTTTTAGTCTACAAACTCAAAATTTGATATACAGGGTACTGAGATTTGGGAAAATCTTTGTGATCGGTTTTCGGTCAGAAATTTAGCTGTTAAGGAGTCAACGTTCAACGATTTGATCTTTGAGAACTCTACAAAACTCCTTCGACAATTTCGGGTCTAAACACTTGAAATTTTAGATATTGGTTCCTTGGACATGGATCTAACTTAATAACTTGATTTGGGCCAAAACTAATAAATTTTAAGGGGTCATAATAGGGGTCAAAGGTAAAAAAATGGACCTTGTTTTTGCTCAGCATACACCTCCAAACATCCGGGCAACACCGGCCATCCATGCTAGTATATATATTTTCTTATATATATATATATATATATATATACAATATATATATATATATAGAATATAAATATACATATATAAATTTATATATATAATATATATATTATATATATAATACATATTATATATATAATAAATATATATATATATATAATACTTTATATATATTTTTTCTATATAAATAAAGCAGTAGATGTATCTGTGTGTGTAAATATAAACAAGTAAACTCCTAAAATACTTTTTACATAACACCGAATTTAACAATACATGAATGCTGGTTTATAATGAGTAAAATCTTTGTTTGGGTTTATGTACACGTACAGGTATATATCGACTAGTTGAAATGCGAAATGCTCATTTCCACTGGCCGAAATGTTTTTACTTCTTTCTCACATAAAATTCATCTCGTCAACTGTGTTAATATTTAGGCTGTATTACATTTCTCTAGATAACAACATCGCTGGAGAGTGCGGCTAGAACGCTCTATGTTTTGGTTTCGATACCAGCTGATGGCACCAACGCTACCGGAAGCATGAAAACGCTGTCAAAGTGCAAAGACAGTTTAGGGGTGTGCATACATCTTCTTTGGGACACACTGTATATATATATATATATATATATATATATATATATATATATATATATATATATATATATGTATGTGTGTGTGTGTGTGTACAAAATAGTTTTAAAACTAACAAAAATAATAGAAAATAAACAAATAAATAAATTAAATAAACATGAATATACATAAACGACCACACATATATGTGTGTATATATATGTATATATATATATATATAAATATATATATGTGTATACACATATATATATTTATATATAAACTAACATTTAAAAGAAAACACTAACCTACATTTAAAACAGATCAAGAAGCTAAATATCCAGGCTAAATAGAGCACACACAAAGGAACAGGTCAACCAGAGGTCAAAAAGGCCTTTGTCCTATAAATGCATTCTCATTGGCTGATAGGAAGGGCGCGGTGGATACTAGAAAGCTGATTGGCTAACTAAAATTTCAATAGAAGATGCGCATATAAAAACGACAAACAACCACAGAATTCGCGCATAAGTCTGACGAATTCTAGAGGGGATGGGAACGCGGAATATTCAGTGTAGCTTAATCGCCATATACATTTTATAACTGACTATATATATATATATATATATATATATATATATATATATATATATATATATATATATATATATATAGCTACGTGCCAAGGCCACAGAGTAAAAATTTTATTATCAACGATATTTTGATAACAGTGCTAGAATAATAATCTATATATTAATATGATAGCGTATGTGTTATTTTCTGTGTCACGCTTACATCCGGGTCGTTTAATTAATTACATCCGGGTCGTTAATTGTTATGTACTTCCATTTCATGTCATAAATAATTTTACCAAGAATTCTTCATAAGTTTTGGTTTCGGTTCCGATTGTAGTTGATGGAACTCTAATCATTTAATTTTTTTATAAATAATTGTATTAAGAATTCTTCATAATATTGGTTTCGGTTTCGATTATAGCTAATGGCACTTAATTCATGTACTTTTTAAAAATAATTTTCTCAAGAATTCTTCATATATTTTTTTTTATTTGTGAAATCGCAACTTTATAATGTATAAAAATCTATAGAAAATTTACTCTATAATAATATAAAGGAAATCTGCAAGAATTAAAATATCATATTTAAGCGTATTTTACGATCTGGCTACGCTGGGAATCCCTGCTGGCTTGGATAAATACCTTTGTTGTTTAACAAAATAGATCCAATAATATCAGAGTGTCCCCATTTACGCTGAACATCTACAGCATGCCAACATCAATATATTACATTTGAATCAGTCCCCTGTGGAATTTCCACAGGCCCCAATAGTTTAAATTAACACTTTAAATGTGGATCGAAAAGTTGTAATAACTTAATATGTTTTATAAATGTAATTTTAATCTGCAGCTCTACCAAAGGACACTGATCTATATTAAGATTCATATTTATCTACACAATGTGACACTGTAAATGTAAAGGCAGCCTAAACATAACGATAGGGGCGATAAACGAAAACCAACATCATATATGGGAAAGGATTACGTCACTAAGATCAATTTCACGACCAAACGTTTCTGTTTTGTTTTTACCGGCAGATTTGATTAATCTTGCCAAGAGTTTCGTTCCAACCGCAGATGTCTTTTGGATAATCCGCTCTTTCAAAACACTCGCTTTCAAGTGGGAATCTTTGAGAAAATTTCTGCCGAGTTAATTCTAAGAAAATCGGACTTTAAATCTTTGAAGCAGATGTTATGTTTGGCATACCTTTCCTCTTTTTGTATTTCTTCAGTGAATTTTAGTATATGTTTCGGCTTTTACGCGTAGGGGCATACACGTGTGAAAGAATAGTTTCTAATGTCCACACCAAAGTGCGCACCAACATACACACCCATCAATCCCATATATATATATATATATATATATATATATATATATATATATATATATATATCCACTAGCAGCTCTTAACTGTATCACATTTTTTTAGTTTGAACTGAAACTGAGATTTGCAGCATACCTGTTTTGTTTGCTGTTGACACTTGTACTACCGCCTTGTTTGTGAAATTATAACGTGTATATTTAACTTTGCATTATCGACTATCGAAAGTACTCCATTCTTTAACGAAACAATGTGATTTACGCTAAGATGCAGTCGTTTGTTCTCAACTCAATTAGTGGGAAGATTTAGTCATTCTCTCTATTTCTCTCTACTCTCACTTACTCCCCCCCTCTCTCTCTCTCTCTCTCTCTCTCTCTATATATATATATATATATATATATATATATATATATATATCTGTTTAACTATGCTCGCTTTAATATATATATATATATATATATATATATATATATATATATATATATATAGAGAGAGAGAGAGAGAGAGAGAGAGAGAGAGAGAGAGAAAGAGAGAGAGAGGGGAGAGTAAGTGAGAGTAGAGAGAAATAGAGAGAATGACTAAATTTTCCCATTACTTTAAACCTTTTTATTAAAAAAAATCTGATGATATTTCTTGTGTTAAAATATAATATATTCCACAAATATTATCAATTCTGAATTAGTAAGCCAAAAGTATATATATATATATATGTGTGTGTGTGTGTGTATGTGTGTGTATATATATATATATATATATATATATATATATATATATATAAACAGGATTTAAAAAGCAAATTATACATTACGACAATTTATTGTTCGACAGGATACTCAAATAAGAAATATTAGAATTTCTTTAATGCACGGAGTTTCAGAGAAATGCGTTAATCTCAGAAAGGAAATATATTAGGAAATGAATATTATAACAAAACTATGAATTTGCTAGTACTGGAATGAATTGAAACGGCATTATATAAAACTTGTCATACATGCAAAAGAGTTTTAGTGCAAAGACTACATAAAATGTAAAAAAAGCAATAAAATATGAAAAAAGTAAATTAAAAATTAAAGATTAAAAATCCAGATGAAAGGATATGGGGTGGTTAGGTATTTGCAAGACGAAATAAGAGTGATTGTTCTCAAAAGAAGTAGTCAGATTTATAAATGGTGACTAAAAGATCCAAATAAAAAATCCAAAATATCAGTAATCAAAATTTCTAGAAAGATCGCATTTGCAATCACTCGAAGAGGAAAGATAATTTTGAATCGGTAAAGATTTTTTCACTTAGGAATAGCGCAATCGGAGTCACGAATGCTTCCATGTCCAGTTAAAAATTTTATAATGACGGAAAAATTGATATAAAAAATGGTACCAATTTTTCAATGCCAAAAACAATTATTTTTATTCTTTTTATTTCTTTATTTTTATTTTTTGTTTAAAATCTAATTTTCACGGCTCGTATTAATGATGAAATAAAATCTATATAGTTTAATCTACCAGTAAAATAAAAATTTATACGTCATCTCCGTAAGTGGGTTTCTACGTTTAAGAAAATATATGCACACATTATATGGGTTTTGCAGTAATACGACCCCCCTCTCCACGCGCACAAAACAATAATATATTCAGAAATATTAAAAGATTGGTTGGTTGTTTTTGTTTTGTGGCAAATCAACCCTTTTCGGGTTATTTAATGCCGAATCCAAAGATTTTGAAGAACAATTTTTTAATAGAATATATTTGTTGTTTTCAAGTCGGTTTCTATTTAACCCATAGTTGGAACCCTAACAGGTACTACCACTCCGGGTCAGAGTGGACCTGGGAGCAATGGTAATTAAAGGGTGGCTCCACACTCGCCAAAGCCCACAAGCTGGGGCCTCACCACTGGATATAGTTTAAGGTCATATATCCAGGAACCCCATTGAGGGACTTTTACCCTCTGCAGGATGGCAGTCGGTGTATTCTAATGCCCCACCGACAGGGCCGAAATATTAAAAGATGCATTTAAGGTAGAATCGGTAATTATACCAGAATCAAGAAAATATTGTAATCGTCTCTTCATTTATCAAAACATCGTTAAACTCACTACTCGTTCAAGCAGCCGCCAATAGCGTAATGGTTAGGAGCCTTGACTGCCGTACAAACGGTCGGGTTTCAATCCTGGATTGAGGTAGTTGCCTATCTAGCCGCACTGATGAGCTGTGAAACAGCGAAACAGTACTGTATGTGGATGACTATATATATATATATATTTATTTATTTATTTATTTATTTATTTAAGAAAATACATTGTGATTTAAGATTTAATGCAAATTAAAACTGATTAAAACTTGACTGTGATGCAGATAGATTGGATGCATCTTGTTAACTCTTGATGTTTTGATTTTATTTGTAAGACTAAATCAGTAAACATCAGTGAAATTACCGTTTATTGCTTCCCATTTCGTGAAGATATGCACAGGCGTTTAAGATTGGTCATCTTCTCCCAGAGAATAATATGGCTGATATATAAAAAAAAAGTTGTGAACAAACTATTGACATACCAAGACGGTCCTCATTTTGAAGAACATATATCAAGCATAGGAGATAATCTCTGGAAGTGAGCAGCACATAGAGTCCTGCCGGACACGGCTACCGTAACGCAGTTCTGATTAATTAAAAAAATTATATTATGTTTAAGTACGAACAAGTACAATCTATCGAACAGTTAGACTGTCAATAATAAATAAGAGGTGTTTTTTTACAAAACTATTAAAAATCCTTTTTTTTAAATATGCATTAAAAAAAAGAAAATAAGGATCACAATTTATACCGAAACGAACCTTATTCAAAACGGGTGCATTTTAAAAAGTGGCGTTTATATTAATAACTATCAAGCCACCCGGCATTGCCTTGTCGTAAAATACGCTTAAATATGATATTTTGATATATGCAGATTTCGTGTTTATTATTATATTATATTGGACCCAATATATAATAATGATTTAAAATGTTTACAAAATATAAAGGACCCCTGCGCTACTACCGAGAATCGAAACCAAAACGTTTGGCTGACAATTTACTTTTTCCTTTGATGTTAATGCCTGAACTATGAAGCCACGTTTGCTGCACAGCTAAAAATTAAAACACGTGCCAATAGCTGCATGATTATAATTACACGTAATATTTAACTGAAGATGATCATCCCATAAGAACACTGCAAAAAAAAAAGCTAATAGGAAATTAATTAAAATTAATGTTTAAAGAATATGCAAATAAGCAAGATCTTCTGCAGATAAGTACCATTCCATGCCCCATATATAACGAAGTTGTATTTTCTTTTTAAATAAATAGAAAAAAGGGTTTTAATATGGATATGAATGCACAAAGAAACCCAAATTTACAGGAGTATAAATTGCATACACTTTTAAAAACAAAAAGCTTCACAATATTTTCCGCCTAAACTACTTACACGTTTCCAAATTTAAAATAATTATTTATTTTACAGAAAAGGAAATATGTTTATTTTTGGGCCAGTTTTATAAATCCTCTGTTAATTTCTTTAATAATTGTAACCGAAAATAACCTACTTTCGTTATAGTATTCTACCGCTTAGCTGTGGCCGTCGGACCTTATTTTATGACGTCAGTCGGTTATATGACTTTAGTGTAATAGCCTCCTATTTACGACTGCTGTCGCCGGACAATACCCTATATTGACAAAAAAACAAACACCCCCCCCCAAAAAAAACAAGGCTTTTGCTGTGAAATTAACAGCTGGTTCATTAGTTTGAGAACCAACTACAAGCTGTCAGTCTATATAAACTCCTCATTATCGAGAGGTGTGCCTGAAAGTTGTTAACTTCGAGTGTTGCTAATTTAGATTCGAAATGAAAATAATCCCAACCTCCAAATTTTTCCGTTTCATATAAAATTTTACTAATATACATTATATTTCGTGTTTTCTATAATCTACCTTTTAAATTTTAATGTTATTTAAATTTTGATTTGTAACTTAAATGTTATTTTGTATTTAATTTCAATGTTAGAAAAAAAAAAACAAGGGACGTAATCCATTAAATACTGGTGTATCTGACTAATCTAGAAAAAGTTTAACTGAAAATATAAAGTCAACGTGGATTGGGCTTAATAGGATCGACGAATTGCAAATATTGATTCTTTTTATTGAAATATACTATTGTTCTCTTAATGTCAGTGCGATATACACACACAAACACACACACACACACACACACACACACACACATATATATATATATATATATATATATATATATATATATATATATATATATATACGGCAAAATCACGGTGACATACCGGTTCTCGCCAGGTCACCGAAGTTAGACAATGCTGAGCCTAGCCAGTACTAGTTAGGTGAACATTTGGGAAGTCCAAGCGCTGTATGCACCGCGTCGAGAAGTAGAAATTTCAGGTTGGTATCTGGGGACGCCTTAATTCACTGCACCCGCAGTCTTCGTTAAACACCCGCATCTAGGAGAAGGAAACTTATGTAAAAACCAGCGCTCTACTGTATACTGTCCTGTGACAGTCATCTGCACCGACTAAGGTTAGCAGGAATTCACCACTGTAAACAAATCATATGTGTTGATTTCCGAGCAATTTAGTTGATGTGGCGGAAGATCATACATCGAAATCATCGGGAGAATTATATATATATATATATATATATATATATATATATATATATATATATATATATATATATATATACTAGCAAAAGTAACCGTCGTTGACTGGGTTCAAAAACAGCCTACAGAAAATGGACTCTTCCCAATAAAGCCGTTTAAACGGCTAAAATGTTTCCTTGCGTCGCATTTTATTCTTCGAGTTAACAGAAGCTCAAAAGCCACTGGACAACTAGCGACCGCACAGGTATGGGAACAACGCTGAAAAGAATGAAGATCGCACGTGTGTACGCAATACTTTTAATTGTTTCTTAATCGCTTGCCACAGCTTATATGCGCTTGTTGTAAAACGCATGGTCTTCACATATGCGGCCTTGTTTAACATTTCTTCTTTTTAAGGATATTTTCATTATGAAATGTTACACAACGTAAATGATTATTAACTCATCAGTTCGGTTCAGCGATTAACAAGAAAAAATAATATAGTGACCACGATAAATATTTGCAATAGAAAGAGTAAACTTTCAGATCATAAATGTATAAGTTCATTCATCATAACAATGTAATTTGCAATTCTCTGTGATCCAATCGACCGCAATAAAAAAATAGGAGGCATTATTTTTTAAACACCTCTCGTAATATGCGGGAGAATTTTTGATAGAACAATCTAATAGAAATACTGTAATGCTCATATTGTTTGTGTAAACTTTATAAACATATCCATGCTTGAATACTTTTGACAGCTATCATGAATCTAGACTTTCTATATGAACTCATGTATATATATATATATATATATATATATATATATATATATATATATATGTGTGTGTGTGTGTGTATATATTATAATAATTTCTAAAAATAAAAAAGAAAGAAAAAACAAATAAATAAAAAGAGAAAAAAGAGAAAAGGGAAAACATTTTACTTATATGTTCGTCCCAACCCTTTATTTTAAGTGCTTGTCGTTAACCTTTTTTACTTAATTGTTCATCCTATAACTCTTTTCCTTTTCTTGGCCCTAGAGTTTCTACAATTTCTACTTCTTTCGTCACTTTTACTTTTCACAGCGATTTTTGGTTAAATACTTTTAGATATTTTATTATGTAGTTCACCCTAGAATATTTCGATAGTTAATTTGATTTTTCATTTCTTATTCTACTTGTATTTAGTCGTAAATTTACACTTCGTTTTTAATCATTATTGCACATTATGTATGATTCTCACTTGTATATAGTTATTTTATTCTTACATTAACTTCAACATTTAGCTTTACTTATTTATAAAATTAAAATTTATGCGTAAAATTTCCAAAGTTTATCTTTGCCATATAGTGGGGTGTGTTAGGGTCATTTTAACAAAATATCTTACCACGGAAAATAAAAAATGAGCTCCGAGGCGGAGCCAATATTAACCGTATGTATCGCTTGAAAAAACAACAATAAAAAAAAAAAAATATATATATATATATATATATATATATATATATATATATATATATATATAGTAGTTCAAGATTGTTTGTGCTCAATAAAAATAGCAAGATGTCATTTTATTGAATTTAGGTAAACAAACTTACAATTAGGTGTGACAATAAAAATCATGCTGCAACTAAGACCAGAGACTGTTTTGTCGTCTGATGAAATCTTTTCTGCCTGAAACAGTAGATTTACTGTCACGACCAATAGTAATTTTGTTTACCTAATTGTATAAAATAATAAATTATACATACACATATATATACATACATATATATATATTTTTTTTTTCTTAAATTCTGGAACACGCACTCGATGGACATACATTGACTCAACCTATCAAAAAATTTAAATAGTTCAGCAGTAAACCTTTTAGATATTTAATATTTATATACTTAAAAATAAATTTGTTCATGAGTAAACCCTACAAATTAAAAAGGGTATATTGACAATTCGTCTGCTTTAGAAAGTTTATTTCGGTTTATAAGTCTCACTTTGTAAAGTTCCGACCTCTGTTCCATCGCCGCAGTTTTGCATTTCTGTGCCTGTTTTACTAATATTTTAAATGGAATGTGGTCTGCTGAACTAGTTACATTTGTTCCCCCCATATCCCCGACAAACCCGCTTAGCAGCAAAGTTACATCCCTTCACTGTTGAGGTGCCTAAATGCCAGAATCTTTTAACTCTAATAGTTTCTTTCCTCAAACAGTTAGACTTTGGAATTACCTTCCTGCTATCTGTTTCCCTGATTGTACTGATATGCAGAAGTTTAAATGTAACATAAACTAACATTTTGTTAATATTTCCTAGGCATGGTACCAAGTAGTAGCTCTTTTATATCCAAGTGGCGATATGCCTTGTTAGGGCTGAACGTGAGTAAAAAAAAAAATACCCCTTGCTAACCTGGTTCCCTATAAAAAATATACGATAAGACTCGATAATTCAGTGAATTATATTTGTTATCATAATTATTTTTCCTACAGCATCATTGTTAATACTTTTTGGAATTCATACTTACTTAATTCATGATTTTCACTTAGAACTGAATTTATCTTATACAACACGTGCCCTTGTCGACTGAAGCAGGTCGGAGGTTACATTGGCCCAAACGTTGTGAAAATAACAACCAACATAAGAACAGTAGTCCGAATAATTAAAATAATACAAATCTAATTCTATAGTTTCCAAAAAGGCTACTTTAAACTTTCCTCTGTAACAGATCGCGGACGAGCGTATGGCAGCTTTATGCAAATACCGAGCCATGTGCGAAATGACGTCACAGTAAGAAAAAAGAAGAATACTATAAAAAAAAAAAGGGAGAAATCACGGTAAAGATTGTAGTGAAATAAGGCCGTAAATGGACGGTATTATTTGATCCTAGTAAGAATAAGCTGCTCTCCATTAAAAAACTCAATAACCCGCTGCCGATATCCATGAGAAATAACACACTACCTGATAATTCTTCCTTCAAAATCCTCGATATAACATTCACAAGACTGGCAGGTAAGTACGTAATAATTATTTTTTTTTACCTTAACTACGTTAATTTAATAAATTATTTATGTAAACAAACACTCTATAAGGTTCTCCAGCGTAGATAGATATTCCTACTAGTATAATATGAAAATCCTATTTCTATCTTTGTATTTCGTTCGTGTAAGACTCAGCAATTAACCTGCGCGTCTCGGATAATTACACTTTCTAATGACTCTATGTTCTCAAGATTTGATAGATAAATGCCGACATGTGCACGATCTATGGTACAAAAACCATGATAAAAGGAAAAAAAAGAGAAGGGAAGGGAAAAGACTGGAAAGTGTGTAATAAAATAAAGGTCTTTTTAGGTTTTTAAGATCAGCCCCAAAGGGAATCGTGGTTCTGAGATAAACCCCTAGGGGAATTTCTATGGGCTTCATGTCGTCGTCTGAACAAACGCGGGCTCCGTTAAGTTCCCTTGGCGCTATTAAGACTTCGAATCATTCCATGCCTCAACAAAGAACTTACAAACAAAATTCAAATTAACTTGTAAAAATGCAAAAAAATATAGTTGATAGTGTTGTTTTCTTATTTAAGGACTTTTTTCCTAGATAAAATGATATATATATATATATATATATATATATATATATATATATATATATATATTATTTAATCTAGGAAAAAGTCCTTAAATAAGAAAACAAAGCTATCAACTATATATATATATATATATATATATATATATATATATATATATATATATATGTGTGTGTGTGTGTGTGTGTGTGTGTGTGTGTGTATATATATATGTATGTTTATATGTATGTGTATATATATATGTATGTATATATGTATGTATATATATATATATGTATATATGAATGTATATATATATATGTATGTTATGTATGTATATATATGCATGTATATGTATATATATGCATGTATATGTATATATATGTATATATATATATATATTCAAATTAACTTGTAAAAATGCAAAAAAATATAGTTGATAGTGTTGTTTTCTTATTTAAGGACTTTTTTCCTAGATAAAATGATATATATATATATATATATATATATATATATATATATATTATTTAATCTAGGAAAAAGTCCTTAAATAAGAAAACAAAGCTATCAACTATATATATATATATATATATATATATATATATATGTGTGTGTGTGTGTGTGTGTGTGTGTGTGTGTGTGTGTATATATATGTATGTTTATATGTATGTGTATATATATGTATGTATATATGTATGTATATATATATATGCATATATGAATGTATATATATATATGTATGTTATGTATGTATATATATGCATGTATATGTATATATATGTATGTATGTATATATATATATATATATATATATATATACATTAGACTGATGACAAATATTTCTAGCGCAATTTATATGCTATTTCTTTTTCTGTTTTTTATTTCTACTTCCTTCTTTCCTTTTTCCTTTTCGCTGTCTTCATTCTCCTCATTTCTACTTGTATTTCTTTTTTGTTTATTAGTATCTTTATTTTCGTTATATATTTTTTTAATTTTGTTCTCTCATTTCACTGAACTTTTTATTTCTTTAATTTTTTTTTTTTTTTGATATTTTTTCATCTTCAGTTATTTGGTTGCATTTTGTCCTCTTTCTTTACTGCCATGTCATTTTTAATGTTTTCTTCCTTTTATTCTCTCCAGAAAGTGTTATTTATTTTCATTGAAGCACGCGATTTTAAAACTAATCGTTTTGTCGAGTATGTTATACAAGTGTTCCCTATTTGAATTAATCTATATTGCTTGCTCTGCATTTAGATGACCTCGGAAAACGAGGAAAGGGTGGAAGCGGTTACAGTTTTCAGTGTTATATGGATTAAGAGATTGGTCACTGTGTCAGAGAAAGAGAGAGAAAGAGAGAGAGGAAGAGAAAGAGAGAGAGAGAAAGAAAAAGAGTGTGAGAGGCCGGGAGAGAGAAGGTGGGAGAGATCAATTCAGAGAGAAGGGGGGAGAGAAAAATTGAGAGAGAAGTAGGGAGAGAAAGATGGACTTCTTGGATCGCCATTTTGTGCTAAACCAATATTGTACGTCCATATCACACACATCTAGCAGAAAATACATCAGGATTCACGTCACATGCTGTACGTCTGTATGCCCTTAACCACGAATTTGTCAATTATTAAAACATCTTTATCGCCCATTCGCTCACCTCAAATTAAGGGTTTTCATTATGTAACATCATCATCATTATAATAATAATAATAATAATAATAATTATTATTATTATTATTATCAGTAGTTGTAGTACTAGTAGATCATTATAATTAACAATATTTTATTAGATACCTTTTACACCTTAAACCGACGAGTCTGTTTGAACTTTGTATTTAATCACTGAAAGCCTATCAACGATATCAGTTGCATTAAATAAATAAATGCATTAACATTTTGCTACAAATCGCTTTCTTTGGCAATCAGCCATTTTATTTTCAAAAGGCTACGTTCCTTTTTTTCTTGGAGTTTTCTACTTTTTCGTCACCAGCATGCTAAGCATTGCACTCAATTCAGGCGTCAATGTCTAGACATGGAAAGTGTAATATTATATTGCGGTTGGAAGGCGTATAAGGAAGATTGACTAAACTAATAAAAAGAGGAAAAAGGTTGTAGTTACAAAGAGAAACTGTAGAAATTCAGAACGGCTTTTTTTTTAAGAATGATTTAAGATGATTTACTTGAAACTTTCAAAATAATCGAATTTCTAATTAATGCAGGTATTTTGAAATATTGTTCTTATCTCGACATGTACTGTCAAGTTATATATTTCAGAAACCTAAAAACTAATTGATTTTAAGTTTAGTGTATTTTTGAAGTAATTGGCGAATACGGTTTCGAAGAACAAAAGAATGAAACACTTTAAGAGGGAAGTCATCGAATTAAGAAACTGTGGTGGTGTAACGTTACACACGTTTACACACGTAGACCCAACACGTTGTTGTCTCAGTCGCAAAAGAAAGCAAATAATAGGAGAGAGAGAGAGAGAGGAAAAAAACTCAACTTCTGTTTTAGGTTTTAAGAAAAAGACCTTCGTTGTTCATTCTCCCGCCACGCGTGACTTCTCGTTACGATTATACGTTACCCACGTCTCTAACGTGATCTCTCCCCTTTTTGTGAAAATCTTTTGGAAATTGCAGATAAATCCGTAGTGCCAAAATGATACAATTGTGAATAGCAAATTTTCTAACCGACCATGACTTATGGAGCGAAGACCCCCGTGGATTAAATAAAGGATTCCGTTCGAAATTCCGTGCAGTTTTCCGCGCATTTCCGTTTCGAAATGCGTACAATTTTTTTAAAGAGAATAAATTGAAAGTACTTTGCTTTGGTTGTAACAAGACGCGTTCTTACTGTGAATGACTTACAGAGTTACAGCCCAATCGAGCACCCACGACGAACATAGCAACACAGCAGAGAGATGATAGCAACATCTCTTCAGGAGTTGATTTCCGACTTTGTACGGCTGATATCGAAGTCGTTAGTGAAATACAAAAGCCCCTTATTTTCCATCTGTACAAACGCAAGAAATAAAGAGCCACTTATATTTCATAGAGATGTGTTGCGATTATTTATTTGTCACTGAAAATCTATTTATGTAAAACATGTCGCATCGCAAAAGTATGAGTTCGATAAGGGCAATATACACGTGAACAAGTATGAGGGTTACGTCGACCGAAATATTGCGGAAATAACTCTCAACAATAGTAAGAATAATTCGAATAATACAACCCCATTTAAAACATTCGGAATATATTCAAACACTACCGTGTTTGAATATATGATTAAGTGGCAGTTTTAGTAATTAAGAACTGTTTTAAACCTTAAACGCTTACTCGTTTTTCAACCAAATTTTAAGCAATTATTGCAGCTTATAGATCACCTTCCCAGCTATATTGTGCAAAAAAAAAAAAAAAAAAAAAAATTCGTTCAGTAAAACAAATGTTATGATGAATTTTCTGGTGTTCAAAATCGTAAAAAAAATATAAGGAGATGAGCGACTTTTTTATGGCTGGTTTTAATAGTAACGACGTCGCTTCAGGGACTACTGCTGCTACTCATTCACCGCTGTCGTAAAAAAGAGTAGTAACAAGTTAAACAGAGAAAATTAAAGCATGAAAGGGAGATAACATAGTACATTTTATTGAAAACAGACGAGTGCCGTACATTGTTATTACATATGTGTGTTATATGGGGGGAAAATAAGACTGAAATTAAACAAAAAAACAAGTCAATTTATCAGAAGCCTGGAAAAATCATGGATTACAATAGAAAAATGCGAGCATGAAAAGTAACATGGTTATTTTTAAACATGGAAAAGTAAAGGATTACTTCTTAAAACTGGAAAAGAAAAGAACAAGATATCCTAGTAAAAAAATATAATAAATTTATCACTTAAAATATTGCAGCATTAAGAACTTTTTAAAATTCAATTTAAAACATTATATAATCAATTCTTTATGCTGCAATATTTTAAGCTATGAATTTATTAAATTTTTAACTAGAATATTTTGTCTTTTTCTTTTCCAGTTTTAACAACTAGTCCTTTATTTTTCCATGTTTAAGCTTAACTATATTACTTTTCATGCTCGCGTTTTTCTATTGTAATACAGGATTAGATATGCAACAGATTTGTATTTAGATATTATTTCATTTTATATATTTTTTCAATAATTTTAACAAATAAAAAATCTTGACGTGAAATGATATGGAGAAAGAGAATTGACTGAATTAGAAATGAATAATAGTTATTTATTTCGCTTTTGCAGTGAAAAATGTGAAATAAAAGTCAGAAAGTGAGGTTAAACAGTCAGTGCCTCCGAGAAAGGGCACTCTGGCCCGCAAAAATGGCCTAAGTAGCCTCGTCCGTATTCCGCATTAGAGGCGGCTCAGACAATTAGCAATAAACCAACCTCTTTTCAAAGAGAGAAGGCAAAGCCTGGAATCATTTGACTTCATAGAATTACTCCCGCCCAACTTTTACACCGGGTCAAGTTTTACACTACAATTAACAGTAAGCAGGTCCTTAAATTGATTGGTCTAACCTCTGTTGATTTTGCGGCTGACGAAGGAATGAATAATGATAACTTAATTAAACAAAACCGTTGCCTAGTGACCAGGGAGTTCGTAAGAAAGTTTAGTATTTTTGACGATTCTGAGTTCAATCCTATCAAAATACAGCAAGACGTTTGAACAAACTAATGACAGGAATTACATTTAAAATAGTATGCAAATTGTGTAAGTCAAAAACTCTAATTAAGTTCTGATTTAAAATTTTATGACGGTTCTCGAGTTTAGCAAAATTTATTTGAAATAATATCGTGGGAAAAAACCGACAAAATATTCTAACAACAACAACAACAGCAACAACAACAACAACAACAAAATCTTAATATCCAGCCATCCTCATCGTGATAAAGACGCTGACAACGTTGCACTGTAACGGCTACCCGACTAATTCGTGTGAGAATTCAAGAAAAATTTGCATCAAGATTCGTTGGTCGTTTCTGTTGTTATCTGTTTTAAGCAGAAACATGTCAGGTGCGTAACTGCAAATCAATAGAGTAAAAGCGGCTATGTTGATTCTGAACCATTCCCTTCAGTGTTCTGCGTCAAACCTTCGCCGACTTCCGGTACGATCAGTTTGTCTTACTGCTTCCGGTATTGGGCGTAAAACCTGCAATTCTGCATGTTTAAGAAGAGGTACGCCCAACGATGACTTCTTGAGGAAAGACAGTTATGAGCTCTATGGAGAATGCTTACTCGTTTAGCAATAACGACAACGAAAATGAGGAAACTAATGATAATTACTCATCAACAAATTACAGTTATATATATATATATATATATATATATATATATATATATATATATATATATATATAGGATTATCTATATATTATATATATGGGATTATCAATCGGAATTGGGAATCGGAAAAATCGGAACTTTAAAGGTATCGGAATTGAAACCGGAAAAAAAATGTGCCTTTTTTCTGATGCCAAAAATGATTCTTTAAATTGTCTTTATTTATTTGATTTTGATTAAAGCAAAATCATTCACGGCTGGTTATAATAATAAAAACAATAAATATTGATTTTGTAATACCGGTAAAACTAATATCGATAGATTGTCTCCTCCCACAAATGTATTTTTATCTTTAATAAAATATATGCACATTTAACATGTGTTTTTATGGTAACTGGAAAATATTACAACTTTATAGTAAAATATTTAGAGTTTTATTAAGAATCGAAATCGGAATCTGTAATTGTATCTGGAATCGGGAACACTATTAGAATCGTCCCATTCTCTCTCTCTCTCTCTCTATCTCTCTCTCTCTCTCCATATATATATATATATATATATAAATATATATATATATATATATATATATATATATATATATATATATATATATATATATATACTAATGCATCATTGCTTATAAAGCCCTATTGGACACTCGAGAATAAGGTTTAAAGAGATCATTAAGTGGACGGAGATCGTATATACAAATGTGCCGGAAACAATAGATAATATTAGCAGACGATTGTTTCAGAGAAATTGATTGACCATTTATTTGTTTACATTAGATTTGTAGTCAACTATACTCTATTCTGTTGGTTAACAATTTCGTAGTATCTTGTTCCAATGGTGAGGTGATTAAGGAATTAAACTTTGTTAACTTCAATTTTGTCGTTAAATAATTGTTAATTATTCTGCACTTTTCTTAAATGGATCGTAAATTATTCTGTTCTTTCAACTAAACTTTTCTAGTGTTTAATTCAACACAACGCTGTCACCACTCGCTACTCCAAAATCATAATCAACTCAATATTTGAAAAACCTGCTTTTTATTCAGACTCACAGAAACTCATTAACATTTGAAGTGATGAGAAACCTCATAAATTAAAAGATCACTAGTATATAAGCATAAAAATAGCCACATTTTTCTTATTTGTCTGCCACTGGACAGTACAAACTATATAAAATCATTAAATCATTTCTCTCCGATAGGCTCATAAGAGTAGTGGTAGATGGACAAAAGTCGGAGGCCTGCAATATAAATGCTGGAGTCCCTCAGGGGACAATCCTAGACCCAACTCTCTTCCTGATCTACATCAATGGCCTCCCTAAACACATACTTAAATCATTCGTTGACATCTATGCTGATGACACGACTATCTACGGCAACACATCAAAGGCTGTAAATGACAAAGTTATCTCTGATTTTCTCTCCTCTGATCTCGAGCGCGTGGTTCAGTGGGGGAATATGTGGCTGGTTAGCTTTAATGCATCCCAAACCAAACTCCTATCCTTACATCATCAACGCTCTGATCCCCATCTGGCATCAATTGAAATGGATGGCTCTCGTCTGGGTGAGGCCCCGTGTTTTGACAAGCTTCTGGGTTTGACCTTTACTCCTGATCTGAAATGGAACACGTACATCAAGTCTGTTGCCAAGGTCGCTGAAAAGATGGTGGGATCCTTCTACCGCTCCAGAAGATATCTCACTACTGATGCAATTCTCTATCTATATAAAAGCCAAGTACGTCCAAGGATGGAATACTGTTGCCATACCTGGGCAGGAGCTGCTAAAAACAGCCTATCCTGCCTTGACAGAGTACAAAATAGACTTCGTGGCTTAGTGGGGGATGCCCTTTTCTCTACCCTGCAACCTCTCTCCCACAGAAGAGATGTTGCGAGCCTATCCTTGTTTTATCGCTATTTCTATGGCAGATGCTCTTCTGAACTCCAATCTCTGGTCCCCCCTCGCCAATCTTTCACGAAAAACACCCGTCTAGCTGAATCGACTGTGAAAAATTTCCCCCACTCTATATCTGTCCCTAAATCAAAACGCGGATTCCATGAACAAAGCTTCTTTCTTAGAACTGCACGCCTGTGGAACTCTGTTCCGTCTGCCTGCTTCCCACCGGACTACAACTTGGATGTCTTCAAGTCCAATGTTAACAAATTCCTAATGAACCGCCCCCTTAAATAAACACTTCATCAAATCTCCACACTAACGTAATGTACTTGCAATAACCCTTATCCCTGAGTGGCTTCCGGGCCTTGATAAGTGGTGATCACTGTGTAAAATAAAAAAAGTTTGTACTTATTTATTGCTTAATCATAAGTTTCTCTTAAATTTTTGTAAAGAGAGTGAATGGAGAGTACTTTGCTTTAGTTGTAACTAGACGTGTTCTTACTGTGCATGTCTTACTAAGATTAGAGCTCAGTCTAGCACCTAGCATGAACATAGCAATACACCAGCAGAAGATAAGTACCGGCTCCGTACGATTGATATCGAAGCCGTTAGTGAAATACAAAACGCCTTATTTTCCATCTGTACAGACACAACAAATAAAGAGCCATATGTCATAGAGATGTGCTGTGATTATTTATTTGTCAGTAAAAATATACTTATTTAAAACATGACACATCACACAAATCTGATGTCTCATGTCTATTATGAGGTACCGAGCAACCTCATGTGTTCTACATAAGTTTCTAAATATGTAATTTGGCAAGCCCCAGTAAATCTGAAAACCGAAAAAAAATTTGGATGTGCTAATAACAATAATTAAAAAAAACAGCGATTTGAACAAAGTAATTATACAAAAACTCTTAGATATTTTGAAATATTAACCCCATCAACATTTTTTCCAACTTTCCTTGTTAATAGCAAACACTAACTATAGTTAACCAACAATATGAGTGAGATCTCATTTTTACTATTAGGAACATCACTTGTCAAGGTCAATGTTAGTCGAAAGATGAGTTGCACTATGGAAGTATTAACATTTACGAGGTGGCTTCAATAAGTTTCCAGACGTTTTTCGTATAAGCACTTTTATTGATAGTACACACATGAAACTCTCAGCCCATTCTAAGTAATCTCCTCCGGCTGCAATGCATTTTTGTACCGTTCCAATAACTGCTGGGAGATATCATGGAAGTCCTATTGTGTGAGGTTGTCAATGACCTTCGTCATAGCCTTTTTCATATCCTCAATTGTCTTCTAAGAACAACCTCTGGGGTTATCCTTGAGCTTAGGAAACAAACAAAAGTCACAGGAAGCAAGGCCTAGACTATAGGGAGGGTGAGGAACTGTCTTGATACCAATGACAACGTCTTCCTTTCTGATATTCTCTGAGCCAAACTTCGCGCAAATCTTCCGCATCTTCACTTCCTTGCGAGTAATTGTGTGCGCATTCCAAACTGTGCACTTTTGTCTCTATAGACAAACGACGATCCTTATTCATGAAATTCATGATTTGGGCAATCAACTTTGGTGTTTTGACTTTCTTACTCCTTCCACACCTCTCATAATCCCTCATAGAAACCCTGCTTTCCTTGAATCTCTTATACCACGCACAAAAAAAACATTGTATACGTTTCTGTGGCATTTTTCCAAGTTTAAAACAGAATTTTATTGCATATCGTTCTTCTAAAGTTTCCTCACATCCAGACTGAATTTTTAAAATTCACCAGCTGTGACAATCTGGCTTTAGTAGGGTGTATTCCGATTCCTGCTGTAGTTTTTCATTTGAACATGAAACGATAAAAATTGGTAAGTCATCTCACAATATGTATAGCAATAACATACTGAATTTTCAAGAGTCTATCACAATTTAAATACTTGTACCAAGATGCCTGGAAACATAGTTAAAACACTTTGTATCTGCGTTTGAATCCTTACGGAAATGTTCAGAAAAGTTAGTTTCAAGACACTGGATTTGATGACAACTTAGTTTTTATTAACAAGGAACTATACGACGATTTCACTTTACGCTATATATATATATATATATATATATATATATATATATATATATATATGTGTTATTATTATTATTATTATTATTATTACATTTTCACCCAAAACAAGGCACGGTGCCACTTTGATGTAGGGAGCTACTATTAGGGACACAGGCTACATGGGTACTAGGTGGAAGTTGGGCAGCAGGATATCGGTTCACGTTACACTTGAACTTCTGCATATCAGTACAATTGGGGAAGCAGGAACCTGGAAGGGAATTCCGAAATCTAGCGGTTCTGGGGAATAAACTACTGGAGTAGAAGGCTCTCTTACATCTAGGGATCTCTACTGTGAAGGGGTGGAATTTTACTGCTTGTTGGGTTTGTCGGGGGTACAAGTGCATGCAGTTCGTCGGAACATTCACCGTTAAAGTACTTGTAAAACAGGCAGAGAGATGTTATATTTCGTCGATGGGACAGAGGCTGACCCTTGGATTACAGTTCAGGATCTATTAGGTTGGCGACTCTCTTTTAAACCTTCTCTAGCAGATGCAGCAGCCCATATATGACAACAATACTCCATACATGGGCTAATGGTGGCTTTATAGAGGTACAGGATACTTTCGGGAGTTAGTAGCTTTCTAGCACGGTAGAGAGAACCTACCTTTTTCGCAGCGGTCCTGGCAATACTCTCAATGTGATTTTTCCAACTCATGTTTCCTGTGAGCGTTAGGCCGAGAAGTTTAAAAGATGTGCTTTCAGATAAAGAGTCCTTGCCATTGCTATTGGTGCTAGAGAAGGTTTCTTGCAATTATTGAAGGAAACAAGTTTAGTCTTGGCAGCATTGAATGTGACCATCCATTTTTGTCCCTTTCCACTACAGATTGGAGGTCATCCTTTAGTGTTTCTGCCATTTCTGTATTCATTTTTTTCCTGTCGTGTCTGTTATAGAGCGTGGTGTCATCAGCATATATACCTATCTCACACACACACACACACAAACACACACACACACGCATATATATATATATATATATATATATATATATATATATATATATATATATATGGATGCAACTTTGTCTCTGTGTGTGCGAGTTCATTCCTTATAGACTCCGAAACGGCTGAACAGATTTTCTTTAAAATTTACAGAACTTTAGTGTATAAGTCTGGAAGTGATCTTAGTTAAGTTTTGTCTCAGAATACCCCGATTATTACCGATAATCGATAATCGAAACCGTTATTTTAATTTATCTATCATCGCTAAAGCCATTTTCCCATGTCGTCGCTTAGGAACAATGATAAAAATTCTACTGTGGGAAAGTTGATATATTTATTTAAAAGATTGGAAAATTTACGTGTGTGTGTATATTTTTTTAATTTTTTTGCAATATAAAACTGTAATATTAAGGTACTTAAATGAAATTTTATAATTGAAAAGCAACTGATCCTGAAGAAATTGCAAAACATTCTACGCACATATTTAGTGAACATGAGCTTCAGAGGTTTCTTATATGTCGGTTTAATAAAATATAGGCCTCCAACAGCTAAGCACAAGTAGCATACCCGACAACATAAGATGAGGAATTTTTCGACATAGTTGACTAATTGTAGAACTATACAGCGACAACCACATAAGTTCTCACAACGAATAGATAGTCGATGTTGATCTTGTAGTTTCTTTAGTATACGCTTCAAGATATCATGGCCTCCCAAAACCTCGCCAAAGTAGTTGGGTTTGAGCTGGAATAATAGCTGCTAAGGAGACAAATCAAAGAAATTAAATTGTTGCTGGCATGTTCTATCCACTGTACGGGGGCTACGTTAATCAGTAAGGTGTAAATATTACCGAAATTTACTAAAATCATTTTAGGATTACAAAACGAAAAAGAAAATATTGGAATTACCAAAGATACAGATCAAAATAAGCACAAAAAAGGCATCAAAGGAACCCCCCGAGCATGTCCGGGGAACACTGCTAGTATATATATATATATATATATATATATATATATATATATATATATATATATATATATACACTAACGACCTGGGAGGGGTTAGTTTTTTTTTTTTTTTTTTTTTCCAGAACATTCAGGGGGATTACAACTAAACTTACACACATTAAACATATCTCTAATGTCGATACACTGTATTAATTACACTTCATTATAAAGGATAGAACAAATGTTATTTCAATTTTCTTTTTTTAAATAAAAGTGGCGTAAACCGTGGGACAAAGCAAAGAAAATAATTTATTGTGGACTGTGTAGTCAGTTTTTCCACTTTTCTAAGTACGAAAATTACGAATAAGTCGATTAAGTCACTTTGTAGTCATTGCAGCCGGTTCCACCATCATTATGACATCTAAAATTGATGCTTCCGTCAAAAAATCAATTATTAAACTTCATGGGGAAAACCATTCAATACAAAAGATGGCTGATGACTTGAAGCTGTCGAAAAGTACCGTTGGGAAAGTTACAAAGGATTTCAAGAATACTGGAAAAATGCTACCACCGAAGAAAAATGGCAGACCTCGAATAATTTCTTCTAGACAAGATCGATTGATTAAGAAGATGGCACTGAACGATAGGTTTCAAACACCTGCCAGCATTTCTCGTGAACTACATGCCTATCATGTCATCAAAGCGTCTCGTAAAAAAGTATGAAGACGCCTGAATAAAATTGGTCTATTTGCGAGATCACCAGCTAAGAAACCGTTGATAAACAAGAAAAACAAGAAACACAGATTAAGCTTTGCTCAAGAGTTCGTGTTGTGGACAGATGATCAGTGGCGAAATGTATTTTTTTCTGATGAATGTTTAATGTATATGAATCTGACGGGAAGAAATTTATAAGGAGGGTTGCTGGCGAAAGATGCAATAAAAATGCACGAAGAAAACGGTTAAGTTTGGTGGGGATGGCGTAATGGTGTTTCGAATGATTCCTGGGAAGGAATGACTGTTCTGGTCCGTCTAAACACCAGCGTTAATGGAACTTGTTAAAAGATTATGTCATTCCAATACTCCGAAATTCTGAGTGTGAAAAACGTATTTTTATGCAGGATAACGCCCCCTGATTCAAGGCTAAGCATATAATGGAATTTTTGAACGAGCAAAATGTTGATGTTTTGGATTGCCCTCCTCAAAGTCCGGGCCTAAACCCCATTAAAACCTATGGTCTACTTTGGGAAAACGTGTGAGCGCAAGAAACTCTATCAATACTGAAGATTTGTGGCTAAAACTTAAAGAAGAATGGGCGAAAGTTTCACGCGAGAAATATCGCCATCTCATTCAATTGTAGTTAATACAGTGTATCAACATAAGAGATATATTAAATGTGTGAAAGTTAAGGTGTAATCCCCCGCGAATGTTCTGGAGAATTGAACAAAAACTAAACTGTCCTAGATTTTTGGCCGCTAGTGTATGTATATATATATATATATATATATATATATATATATATATATATATATATATACATGTGTGTGTATGTATGTATTATGTATGTATATATGTATGTGTCTGTGTTTAAATATTTGACTGCCAATCCATCATCCTTTTTAGGAATTGTTTACGAGTTAGATTTTCCATCAAGTTCCGGTATTTTCGGTGCATTTATGACGAGATTTTCAAATATTTTTCGTAGACGCGAAGTCTGCAACATTTGGGGCCATTATTGTAATTTTACAACTACTTGTCTCAAATAGATTATAAATTACGTTGAAATTTGTCAGCGAGTTGTTGGGAAAATCTGTGACCTCTGCCCTGTTAATAACCCTACTTATATGTAAGCTTAAAAATGCTCAAGCAAACATACATATCTATTCATAAGAAAGAAGAAAGCACACGCACATACATACACACATATCTCTATATATAAACCTACATATGCATATGTATTATTTATTAAATAAAGAAACATATAATTATATGAGCGTTCCCCTTTCCCAATTACACAAAAATTCAATTATTTACTTAATTATCAATTTCTCCTCTTCTCTGCTTTCTTTTCCGATGCTTCTTTTCGTTTTTGTTTCTTAACTTTGCTTTTCACTGTCTGCCATTTCTTTAACCCTACATAAACTTTACCTTTTCGTTTGTAATGCTGTCATGTGTTTTGCGAAATCAACGTGTTTTTCTGTTTATATCTTGCATATGTTAACGAACATACGGTATTATATATAAATGCTAGCTGCCATGACTGTTCACTATGCCACCCTACAGTTAGTTACATTATTTATATACTGTTATATAAAATCCATTAAGTGTGTGCGTAATGTGTATGTGTTAGTATATGTGTGTGTGAGTTCGTTCCCCATGAACTCGGAAAGGGCTCAGCTGATTAAAAAAAAATTACATGAAGGTTCTGTGTCTGGGAATATTTTGATAAATATCGGAAACCGTGAATCGAAAAATTCCGATTAAGAGACGAAGTCCGATTTTGACCAAAGCTAACACTTTTACACAAACCAACATCACAAAGTGAATTTGAAAAGTTTTTGGACCAGGCAAGCTAAAAGACCCGACATATATGCATATTCTTTAATTGTAATCATTTATAAAACTCACTATGTCTGTCTGTTTCCGCTTTTTACTTTAAAATGTTGCTTCCGGTTTCGATTCTGGCTGCTGGCACCCAAGTCACATTTTTTTTTTTAACTTTTGAAATCCCGACTATATATTGGGTACTGAATCATATGAAATAATCGGTTAAGAATTGACTCTTTTATAATATAATATATTTATAATATAAATGAAATGTGGATAAATTAAAACATATTTTATGACCGGTCAACACTGAGTGATTCTTTCCCCCTACTAGTATAATGTATTATATTTTATGCAGATTTCGTATTTATTAGTATAGAGTCAATTCTTCATTGATTATTAAATTGTACCCACTATCTATTATAATAAAATCGTGTTTCTGTCTGTTTGTCCTTGGTTTGTTCACACTTTGTTTAATATATACAAAAATTAGACTGTTTTTAAATTAATTTTAATACTTAAAACTGGTTTTTATTCTCCTTTTTTCCGAAAATGTGAATATTTTCACAGAAATAAATAGATGTTAAGCTTCTTTTTTTTTTCTTAAATCGGCGGCGCCTAAATAATTCTTACAAAGTTTACGGTTGTTCGTATTCATAATATTTAAAATAATATTTTTATCAAATAATTATGCGAAAATAAGCGTATTCATTAAAGAAAAACAGTTTGCTGAAATATCGCATCTTGAACTGTTAAATATACATTAATTTCTTGGAAAATGTGTCAGTAAATATATATATGTAAAAAAAAATATGTACGTAAGCATTTTAATTAAAAAACAACGAATATATGCGATACATTTATAAAAGTAAATAAACATATTTATAAAAAAAAAGATCGATCTTTCTTTAGCAAGGATGCGAAATTGATCGACACCGTCTACTTCCAGTCCGTCTACCACAGAGCTAATCATCCGTGAGTTAATATGCATGATTACCTAAAAGTGTCATATGGTTGAAAATGTTAAAAAACAACTTACCGTTTCGCTGAAAACTGAAATAATTTCGAGTTTTCACACAACGTTAATACTACGTTCCACGTTACGTATTCTAAAAGCTTACCAATTATACTTTCAAAATTTTATTTCCAAAATAGTTACATTATTTAAAAAAAAAGGAGGACATTTTTTTTAGGAAATACCGAATTAATATCCTAAATAAATCTTGTTTTGTCTAAACGCAACCCAGGCAACGACAGTTGTACTTACTAGCATAGTAATTATTTTAAAATTTAAAATATGAATCGAACCCAAAACGTTTACCGCTCCAGCCTTCTTCAATATAGTTTGAGCTTTAGACTGATGGAAAGAAAGGTTAAAAAGTAAGCGAATTCAAACTACAAATATAGATTTGCGCATGCGCAGAACTAACAGATTTATCGACTTACTTCTTTCCAAGGTCATTCGTTCTTTTTACTTTGACTCCTTAGAAACTATTTTACCGGGTCAAAACCAACTCGAAAGTGCGCCACGCGTTCAAATACCCTATATATTAAGTCTCACATCTGTAAATTAAAAAAAAATCAGCAAGGAGTTTGATAGATAAGTTTTGCATACACGCAGACAAGGTCAGTTATACATATACATATACAACCAATCATATTATAAGAAAGCATGAAAATGAATAATTTGTTAAGCAACGTTCGTTTTACAAAGGAATATGAAAATTAGTTAACCTTTATGAAATCACACGCATGTTCATTACTGAGTATATAAAGTAGTTCGTTTTAATAGATTTCAAATTTAAAAAGTCAGCTTTTAATATCACTATCAGAGCGACTACTTTATAGTCAGATAAATTCATAGATGATCATTGGCAAATGAATTAATCCCAAGTAAGAAGCGTTCCACTATACTTAACTTCGACTTAGTAGCTAATGAAAGGGAAGTTTCAGAAATTCTTGGACTAGGATCGACCACTTTATATATATTTTTTATTTCTTAATAAAAGAAGATCATTACAAATGCATGTTAAAATCAATAGGCTTAATTACTTTACTAGATAAAAGTATGTGAGTTAACTTAATTGGTATTTTGAAACTAATTAATGGTATTTGTAAATTAATATGCATCCCCAAACAGCTACTTTATTGACAAGAAATGTGAAACTCTAAATTTGTTACATAGTAATATTTTTCTAATAGAATAATATAGTTTTGGAATAGATGATTTAATCAGTAGGTTAGATTTAAATTATTTCTAGAATAAACTAAATTAATTACAAATGTTGCTAAATAATGATAAAATCAATTTAAAAGGAATATTTAGATCTTTTTGCTGAAATATCTAGGAAAATTTATTCCGTGTATTCTGTGAGATCAAAAGAAAAATAAATAAATAAAAATCAACTGTACTGTGATATTATTAATTAAATCAAGAGGTATCTAAAATGTGTATCAAACAAATAATTAAACATCCACCCGCGCTCGAATATCCTTATTAGGAAAAATATCACGTAAACAAGTAATTGGCTCTTTGGCTGTAGTGATCATGGTATAGTACATGTTCCTGCTCTGAGTATCTATATTAGTCAAGATTCATCTTAACATCATTCTGGCGTTTGAGGACTGGTCGGCGATGTACCAGGCATTTTTTTTCAAAATGGCGTATGCATCGACTCTTAGGAGAGTACACACCAAATCTTTAAAAAAGGGCCCAGTTACCTAAGGCGCTCTTACAAGAGAATGTCGATGGGTTAGTTCTCGGCTATTTTTGCATTTTGCTAGAATAACCCACGTTAAAAGTCTTGCGCCATACTTGTCATAATTGAACTTTTTTGTAAATATCATTGGGCCGTTAATGACGACTTTACAAATGGTTCTGTCATTTGAATGACTACATCACTTACGATTGAATACAAACATACTTGGATGAGCATGCGATGAAGAAAATCGTAGTTATCTTCCCTTGACTACTTTCTTATATAGTAATAAGGTCAGACCTATTTTCTAGCCAATGTTAAATTACATTGAATAAAACTTAGTGAAGCTCAAACTGTCGTCTGTTCTCATTTCACTCAGCGAGACACTTCAGCCAAAAGTGGTACAAGACTAAAAAAGGAAAGATAATTATACTCTGCTTGAAGTTGACGACAGATACGCATGCGCGTTATTTGAGACACGAATCGCACACATTCTTGTAAGGAAGTCTTGAAAACTGACAGACGATTTCTGTTATGTGCTTTTCATTTGTTTCAGGTCAAAAGCAAATATGAATAAATAAATAAATAAGAAGAATGAGATTACTCTTCAAATGAATGAACAATATAAAACCACTCTCTCGTAAATTGCATCCAATTTGCGTAATTATGATCACGTAAGTGACATTTTAAAAATAAAAAGAATTCCATTATATATAGTGGTATCGCTATACTTTTATATGTATAGTAGTTTTTAAGAGTAGTGTGTTGAATGTTATATTTATGTTTTCTGTTTTCGATTAGTGAAGGAAAAATCTTTCTAGACTGAGATCATTTTTATTTTTGTCTCAATAAAGACAGATTCGGTTTGGGTAACTGGATTTCCCTCACACAAAACCTCGACTTTGTGTCCAATTCTGAACTCATAATCTATTTATCTAGTTATCTATAACAATACACGTATTTTAATATATTCTAGAACAGATTCAATTCAATTCAATTTATTGTGAATAGGTTAAAACTTTACATGTTTCACCGTCATTAGGAAGGGCACGAGAAAGATAGATAGATAGAGACAGAGAGAGAAAGAGAGAGAGAGAGACAGACAGACACACACACACACACACACACACACACACACACACACACACACACACACATAGACACACACAAAAGAAAGAAAAGCGAACAAAAAGAGGAGGAGGGCGCTGCGAATTTAGACGTCGGAAACACAGTTTATCAGCAAGCACCTGCATAACTTCGTCTTAAATTGATCCGTTGTTGGTGCAGTGACCATCTCAAACGGCGGTCTATTCTAGAGAGCCGCTATGCGAATGGAAAATGCGGATTTGTGTCGGTGTAGCCAAAATTTCCTACGAAATAGCTTCACGTTGTTTCCACTCAATCCACGTTCGGGTGCCGGGGCGAAGAGAAGATCACTAGGGTAGCCGTAATAGCCATGAAGATGGTTATAGGCCCAAATTATGTCGCCCATTGAGAAATGGTTCAGATTATGGGATCGACTGTTTTTGTTTTGTTTTTGTTTTTTTTACTAGGGATTCATTGCTTATCAATATCTAAACACCACTCGAGGATAAAGTTTAAAAGTTCGAATCCAGTTCGTTTCGCAGAAACACTTTCATTTATGAATATTGAAAATCTTCACGCGGTTCCTCTGGTACGTATTCGATGTCGTTCTAGAAAGAATTCTACCTAGAAAGATACTGGGTAAAATGAATGATAATTATAATCATTTGATTTATACGAAATGAATGAATTATGCTCAACAACAACAAAACAACACCAAAACAATAAAACAACAAGAAAACAACAACAAAAGCAACAACAGTAACAATAGCAACGATAATTCTGTCATTATTTTCTTAACCCGTGTCGATCAACATATTTCATCGTCTTACCAGATGCCCCCTTTCAAAAAAAAAAAAAAGCAAAGATCAATGAACTCAACGGAAAAAATTTCCGCTTGTAGACGTAATGATTCAGCGTGTTTATTTACACATAATTTCGCGACTGAATTTCTTAGCTTTTTTCTTTATTTACGGCATATTTTTTAAACGACAGAAATAAACACCCAGCCATTAAATGCAAAACTATACAAAATGAAACTATATTTTGAAGGGTTCTCCGTGAATATCTGTGAACTATGAATAACCGCCCAACTGGGACATATTACGTAACTCGGGAAACTTATGAAATAAAAAAGAAAACAAGCAATTTTAATATGTTTGAAAAAAAAAACGGAATTAGATTAATATCGTGGGCGTCGTCTCTCAGACGAATAAGATGACCCCGCGTTGAACAAAATTCCACAATCATCCGACATTTCCGCTAACCACCCCAAATTAATCTACTTATATTTTACATCCTTTTTATTTTATTTTTATTTTTATTTTTAAGTTCCGTTATTGTTTTATTTATTTCGCGCTTAAAAGTTTTTATATCCGTAAAATAAGTCAAGTTGTTTCGCACTTCAAGTCAGCTCTTCAATTATTATCTTAGCCGAAACTACACACTATTCATTTGTGTTGTTCATTTCAAATCGAAGATGTGTGAGTAGGCTGAGTTTTACTCATATATTTTGATCCCAATTCTTTATACCTCTGAAAATTCCATCTACAGTTTTAGTTGAAGGAGAAATAAATTGACCGGATAGTTTTTAGACAATCATCCGCTATTTCAAAGACTCATTTTTAGGAATTCAACCATCCCTTTACGTACAGACGTTTTATTATCTTTTCCTTATGGTTGACCGGATATATTCGAAAGATAGTTTTTGAAATTCTTTTCAGTAAGTCTAGTTTCTACTATGTTTATTAGAATGACATTTTTTTCTAAAATTCCAATGTTTTTCATATCATACATAAGTTCACCCCAATCCCTCACCTCCGTTTAAGCAAAGAATCATTGGTGACAGTGAACTCAACTCTTGTCCTATATCACTAGCCCAGATTTAACAGTTATTTTTTCCTGTACGTTGATGTAGGGATTATTTTCTTATGTTACAATTTTCATTTCTACATCTGACAATAACGGAAGTATAGCGGCGCTTCACCGCAAAATGTAGCAGTGCGTTCAGGGGAATCGCAAATAAAATATCAGGCATCAAACTATTAATCTGACTATATTTACTATTACTTAATAATATGATCGCTGATTTTTTGCGATGTATAATGAGTTTCAAGAAATATTTACTTTTGCTATTCATTATTCCTATGCTATGCACTTCTTTATCATATACAGTTTTTTTAAGAATTAGATTTCATAAAATAAATTATATTTATATAAACTATTGCAAAGTCACACAAATAATGAAAGCTTTTTTTTTTTACTATTCTTTAGTAACTCAGGGCTGAATTGTTTCGTACAATTTTTTTTTAATTGCGCCTTAATCCATTACGCAGTTTTTAGGGACAGGAGTAAAATAAATAGATTGCAGCAACATATGTATTTTTTTTTCAGATATATGTAATGTGCATTAACAAGATTGAAATGCCTTTCAAATATACATCTACTCTTTGAGTCAGAGCTTATCAAGATATAAAAGACACCAACTTTATGAAAACCTTGGACAAATGGTACTTCTCGAAAGATGAACACCAAAAAGACAGTTACATCAGTCTTCCATCTCAACAACCATGAGGCCAGAGGAAACCTGAAGTTAAAGCTGGCGAAGCAGCTCTCCGCTGATCAATTCCTCAAATACCTTGGTGTCACTCTTGATATAACGCTGTCCTATCAGACGCACCTTAGGGGATGTACAAATAAGATTGCCAAAAGAAACAACCTCCTAAAGAGAGTAGCGGGAACGCGATGGAAAGTTTAGCAAAGCGTCCTCAGAAAACCAGCAGTTGAACTCTACTACAGTGCTGCAGAATACTGCGCCCCAATATGGTCTCGGAATTAACATACTAGACAAAAATCTGAGAAACCATGCGTATTACCTCAGGATTTCTGAAGTCAATCCCAGCAACATGGCTACCATTAGCAAGCTCCATCATAAAGAAGAAAGAGGCAAATCAAAAATGGATTTAAAACGTCTAGAAGGACATGAGGGACTTACCAATCCAAGATATTTTCTTTTGTGATCCGCCTTTTCCATTTTGAATTTATCTTTTCCATTTGGACATTTTCAATAAAATCACAAACGTAAGTTTTAATTCATCACTCGCCCGAAGAAGACTAACTGAAATCAAATACGTTCGCGGCTATGAGAAATTTCTTTTTGCACTCAGACAGAACGTTCGGACCTTGGCCCGCCAAATAGAAATAACGATTGTTAGAGAAACAAACAAAAATTATCCCTTTCTGTTCTAACGAAACACGCATAAAACAAAAAATGCTGCCCAAATATACCTATATATATATATATATATATATATATATATATATATATATATATATATATATATATATATATACTGGTATATTTCTGTGTACGTATTTTGTGTGTGTTAGTATACCAATCTCTCAAAATTCTCCGCGGGGTCACGTCATTTTGTTACAAAACATAATACAGTTTTTGTACATTCTAAATACATGCCATGCTACAAATACTTAATACAGGAAACACCTGCACATTTTTTTTTACAAGCTTTTGATAAACATTCCTGTAGCAACTTTCATTGGCAATTCTATTCTCCTCTAAGGAGGCGTCGTAATCCTAGCGGGTACTTGTGCTTGGCAAAAAGAGGTTGACCTTCAATTCATTGACTAACCTCTGTCAAATCAGTAGTTAGAGAGGAAAAATACTTGTTTTGAAACGGAATGCTATAAGCTTATTTCAACTTACATTTTTATCACATCTGCTCAAATCAATTTGATTATATAGAAACAATTTCAGCTGCGTTGATTCAATCTGTGCGATTAGCGGGAAAATGCCATTTTGAACTGATACCTTACAGATTGATAGATGGACAAAAACGATTAATAACTATGGACGGTTAGAGCATCCCATAAAGGAGAGCAAACGTAACTAAATTGCTATTTATCTCTTTCTCCTCGCCCTTATTATTTTTCTTCTTATAATTTTACTACTACTACTACTACTACTACTACTACTACTACTACTACTACTACAGTTTAGTTTGTTTCCTTAAGGCTTTTTTCCTAAATTGAACAGGAGGACTTAGAAGCATCTTTTTAAAGCATTATTTCGTAAGTTAAAATTTAGAAAATTAAAAAAAACAACAACAAACGAGTAATGCTATATAATATTTTCTGTGCTCTGTATTGAACGAACGAAATTTGAAATATTGAATTCAAGTAAAACAAATGATAAATACATAACTGTCGTGTCACAATTAGTAATATATCCAAAAATTACGGAAAACGATATGGTAGAAAAATAATTATTAATGAAGAACATTTTTTGATAAAGTTTATATGGGTAATAAAATTTGTCCGACATTTTGAATTACGTCGATCACGTGACGTAAGAAATGTAAAATGATTATCTCCCCTGTCAATTTATTTATCTATTTTTTTAGTAAGCATAATTTAGTGATTTGGCTTCATTTAATTAAGTTTTTTTCTATTAATGATTATTTATTACGGAAGTGCCATTTTATTTTACATAAAATTCAATATTTCGATTAGTTCGTTCTAATATAAAAGCACTAATTTAAAAAAAATTAAATGTCAAATCATATTTTTCATTATTTATAATTAAAACGATTGTTAATTGTTTATGTGTAATAATTCATTTCACAAATGGTTATATAACATCACTCGATTTTCTAAAAATTTAAAACTCAACCTTTCTTTATGTACGAGGTGCCTTCAATAAGTTTCCAGACTTATTTAGTATGAGAACTTTTATTGATAATACACACATGGTACTCTGGTCCCCTTCGAAGTAATCGCCTCCGGCTGAAATCCACTTGTACCCTTTCAGCACCTTCAGGAAGACCCCATGGAAGTACTCTTATATGAGGATGTCAATGACCGTCGTCACAGCATCTTTCATCTCCTCAATTGTCTCATAATGGTACTCTCTAATGTGTTCCTTGAGCTTGGGGAATAACCAAAAGTCACAGATAGCAAGGGCGAGGGACTGTCTTAATGCACATCTTGATCAAATAGTTGGGACCTAGTTCATTGAGACAAGCTTTGCACAAATCTTTCTTGTCTTCAGTTCCTCGCAAATAATTGTGTGTACAATACTCATGCTGACATTAAACTGTGCACTTATTGTCTCTATAGACACACGACGGTCCTTAAAATTTTTTGATTTGGCCAATCAACTTTCGTGTTGTTACTTCCTTTCTTCTATCACGCCTCTCATCATCCCTCACAGACTTCCTGACTTTCTTTGAATCTCTTACGAAACTCAAAACCTGATACTTTATTCAGGCAAGATGGTCCAAAAACACTTCTGTGAATTTTTATCAAGTTTAAAATAAAATTGTATTGTATATCGTTCTTCAAAAGTGTCCTCACGTCCAGTTTGCATTTTTGAAATTCACCAGCTGTGACTATCAGGCTTAAGTAGGGTGTATTCTACTTCTTGCCGTAGCTGTTCCTTTGAACCTGAAACCATAAAGATTGGTTATTAATCTCATAAGATATATAGCAATAACAGACGGAATTTTGAAGAGTCTACCATAATTTTAAATGCCTGTACTAGAAACCTGTTTAAGGCACCTCGTATTTTAGCCACACAAGACGTATGCTAAATTATGCCTCGATTATAGGAATGAGTCATTTCATTTATGCAAAAGATATGCATTCACAAAAATTCTTTTAAAAGACAATGATAATAAAAATCTCCTTGAAGGCTGAATCATTTTTGGAGGAAGGGGATTGATGGTCATCTAATTTTTACAAAAAACTTCTGGAATTACATCTACGACGTCTGCAACCGATAATGTAGATCAGAAAATAGGCTTATTCTTCCACAATAGACGGTGTTTAACCACAGCCTCTCCAGACACTTTCATCAAAATACCACATTCACTCTGTGGCTTGATCTTACATAGATTATCACCAATTTCTTTTAGAAGGATTTTATTTACAAGAAAGTACAACTACAATCTAATAGCGAAATTCGAAAATTTTTATCTTAAATTTCAAGGAAAACGAATCTTCTTTTACTAACCTGTAATCTTTCAGTAATGAATATATCCCAAAATTTCAAAAAACGATAATTTAGAAAAAAATATTTAAAAAAAAAAAACATTTTTGGGCGAAAATTAGCGAAAAAAAATGTTTAGCTAAGAAACATCTGAGAGTTATATAAATGAGTTACTTTACTTATCACACCACATGTTTCAAAAGAATATGGCGAGATTTTTTATGATAACGATGAAAAATTCGCATTTGTTTTTATAATGCAGTAATATTGATGTATTTCCGATATGACAATTAAGTAGATATTGTTTTTAGTTGAGGTTAGCACAATAAGTCACTAGATTCCATTTTTATTTAATCGATTTTTTTTGTTTTCTGAATTTTGCTATTATAATGTAGTTACACCACAAAAATATCATGGGGGCAGGAAAACCTTTACACATATTCTAACAAATGATATAGGTTAATAGGGCCCTGGGGCATAGAGGCTTCTGCAAGAGGTAGAACATTTGTAGGTCGACTCTTGCCGTCTTCGTGGGTAGAAGAGTGTTACTTGTCCTCGACCATCTCCTTATCTCTCACAGGTGATTCTACGTTGCCATAACCAGGATCCTTGCTTCAACAGTTAAGTAAAACTATGTGAGGGAGCGCCACTAACTTATGGTTTGTTGTTGGCTCAGCGAAAGCCATTAAAACAACACCTACATCTGCGACGTCTACAACCGATAATATATATCGGAAATAGGCCTATTCTACCACAGAAGGCAATGTTCAACCACAACCTCTACAGATGCGACCCCATAATCTTCTAGACTTTCGGATGCTAACAGTAAGGCCCTTCTTTCACTCTGCTTAATGTTACACCGTTCACTGTTTTTACGGGTGCTCCGGGATAAAAGGGTTCCGGTCTATAAATAGGAGCAAAGGCTAAGTGGGATGTTGAAAAAAGCAGACCGGAGTGGAATATGACAATAGATTGTGTTCTCTAATATATAATAGGACAGTTTAAAGGTGACTGGGGGGGCAAAATATATGTGGGGAGTGGAGTACAAGGAACCGCTTCTGTTAAAGACCGATCATGAAAAGCCAATTTTTCGGTAGGTTTGTTACTTGCCAGATCCGGCTTTCCGAAATCTTCTTCATTTGAAAGTTAAGTCCGGACTTCTCTTCGGACACACGGTTTTCCCCTCTTCTAAAGCAGTGAGATGTGCAAACGCGTAATACCAAAAAGGCAATCCACAGGCTGGAGTAGACCAGCCAATCGGTAAGAGATGAGAGCAAAGACGCAAGTGACACACACCTCAGCTCCATTCATTTAAGGAAAGTGCCTACGAATACAAATCGTGATCAACGATTCAAAGTTGAAATGTATTTAAACTATTTTTTCTAGCTGGAGACACAGTTGGAAACAAATGTCAAGGTTCGAAACTGGGCCATCACACTAACTGAAAATACTCACAAGGTTTGTTGAATGTCTAAGTGCTTCTTCCTTTCTTAAGTAACAACAAAAAAGAAAGTAAATAATAAACTGATTACACTAATCTATTATAAACAAAAGAGTTGATTATCAGAGCAGTAATAATATTTAGCTCGTCGTTCAAGAAGAGAGAACGCATCGTGTATGAGAGAAAGAGAGAAAGAGAGAGAGAGAGAGAGAGAACGCATAGAAAACGTCTAATTTAGGATTTTATTTATTTATACCCAACTGTTTTTTCAAAATCATTTTTAATTGTCTAAATAATTAAATTTGAGCAAAATAGGTAGCGCAAGGTGTCATATTTGGCTTATTTATCAATTAAATAAGTATGTAACAGAGCGCGAACGCGCGTATGCAAATGCCGAGTCGTGAGCGAAGCAAGATACTATAAAAATGCCGAGTGCACAGACTTACGTTCGGATGTTCGAGATCACGTTCGAGAGCACATTCAAAACGAGTTTCGAAAGAACAGAGAGCAGAAAGTAGGAGCACAGTTTATTCGAGAAAATATCCGGAAATAAATGTTGCATGAGTTCCAATTAATATTGTTCTATGTCTCCTTTGTGACGTAGACTGCACACAACGCGTGTGTTCCGTGTGTAAACGCATGTGCAACGTTACACATCCTACAATGAAATATGTTTATAAACTAGTGTGACAAACCGACAAAATATTTGTAAACCGATGGACAGAACAGAAGGCATTCGTAAGATATTTGGACGCATGTAAATATACTTACTTTGTTTCATTTCCGGCCTACGGGTTTCAGACAGTCTGTGGATTTAACGACGTAAGCGGGCCTGAAAAGAACTTACCCTCTCTATATATTTTCTATTTTCGTCTCCTCTCTCCAATTTTTTCAGTAGATTATTATTGAATGAACATTAGTCTACCAGTTGTAAAAAAAATGAAAAATTAAAAAGGTCAATATTTAAATATTTGTAGGGGGTGCTCAGTTTCAAATGCAACCTTTTATTAAAACGATCATCCATTTTAGAACCACTCGATGCTTTCAGGCAAAATTTCGCGAATTTAGTCTTTTTAAAACAGTTTGACCTTTGTTGAATCTCGCTTTTAAATTTCGATTTCTCTAATTATTTTATATGCATATGTATTATTATCTTTCGTCAACCGACATATACAAAGGTTTTACCCGGGCGATAATTTTTTGCGCAAAACCTGAATGCGCACACGAAAAAAAAAAACGTGAGGACCATTTAAAACTGGTATAATACAGATCGAAAACCTTAGAAATCAACATTTTAAAAGTAAATTTTTAGTTGATACTCTAGCATAAATTCATAACCCTTAGAATGTTAATGTCGGGTGACGAAACCTGAAGGATACGTATAAAAAAAAGAAAAAAAATTAATTCGTCCAAACAAAACTTTTGTAAAAGTCGGGTGACGAACCTTAGAGATAACTATAAATACGTTTATAAAATAGTCGGAGAAAGCGAAATTCAAAAAATACCAAATTGTTTTAAAAAGTCTAAATTCACGAAATTTGGTCTAAATTTGGGAGTTGTTTTAAAATAGGTGACCGACATAATAGAATGTTGCATTAGAAAATGAGCACTCCTTACAAATATTTAAATATTGATTTTTTCATATTTTTTTCTTTTAAATAATCTGGTAGGCTAGTGTTTATTTGATAATAATCCTCTGATAAAATTGAAAAAAAAAGAAGAAAGTAAAAAATATATATAAGGGGTGCAAGCTCCTTCAGGTCTGCCACGACGTAAAACCTATTTAAAACTTCTAAGTGTCCCCCTCATCGTATCAGTAGACAAAGCTGCTTTCAGAAATATGTGGTCGCAATACCCTTGATTTGAAAGGCATAGAAAAAAAACACACAAAAAAACAAACAGGAATTTCTACCCAAAGGAATTTCTAATTCAGCCGACCGACAAGTGAATAAAAAAAACTCAAAAATAAATAAATGAAACTCACAGTTCGCTAAAAAAGAGAAGTGTGAATAATAGCAAGGATTTATTAAGCATACAAAAATACTCCCAAGCCTAAGCTTTCAGTCCTCGACAGGTACACCTGTTAAGAAGGCAGTTTTTGTATTTTTTTATATATAAATGTTTAGTATCATTATCTTGAGTAACCCAATCTTAGAGGTGGATTTCTCCCGGAATAATGGCCGCCCTTTCTATTACACTTGAATCATGGAATTCGTCCTTCACTTGAGCTTTATGATTACCAGGCTAATCGCCCTTTCTGAATAATGAAAAAGGAATCTTTTATATCCTATTTTCTTGGTTTATCTCTTTTTCTAGGATCATTAAATGAGAGCAAAACATTCTAGCTTGCATTGTCGGTGCGGGTACGAATTCCCAAACTGCAATCTTACGTGAAGAGGTACCCTTTCCAAAATAAAACGGGGCCACCCTCAGGCAGTGGGTGGCGACTCACAATGCTTTAGGGCAGAGTTCTGGTGTTTGATCAGTCTTCAGTCTGGTGACTAGTAACATTCAATTTCGATTCTCATTGCGGTTAAACGGGAATTGGGAAAGGTCCATCATACCTTAGGATCTATGAAATCATTTCTGTATTATCAAATCTGTTTTTTTTTTCTAAAATCTAAAACGTTACTCATCCTTTTTAATTTCCTGATGGCTTAATTTGCAACCGTGCTAGATATAAGGATGATTACGACTGTCAAAGAGTACAGGTGTTCCAAAATGTTTGACTCCATTTCGTAGGCCAATAATTTTGATAATTTTCGCTGGAATCACCTCAAACTTTCACAACTTCTGTAGAAACGTTTCAAGGTTTTGTGTGTAACGTTTGGCATTTCTATCTTGTCAGGTTAAGAAATGCGGTTCATTTCAAACGAAAAAGCATTTTGCGTGTTAGAGTATGCTCGGACTCAGTCAGCGAAGACAGTGCAGCGTGCCTTCTTCACAAATTTTGCAAAGAAGGCTCCGACTACAAAACAACTTAGGACGTGGCACCAAAAATGTCAACAAAAGGGCTCCTTATGCATACCTAAATGCAACAGCGAGTTTGGTCACGAACACCGAGATAAACAAGGTTTGTTATCTGATAAATGCCTGCAGGCAATGTAGGTAAGATTTGTCGAACTGTTATTGTCGATACTATATGACGGCATTTTTAAAAAGAGCATTCAAACATGTTAAAAAAAGAAGAGAAATGAACCTAATTTGATTAATAATGAAACTGGACTTTATTCAATGTAAAATATAAACGTTATCTATGTAAAATTACGTAATTTTAAAGCTATATACAAGCTAATACTGATAAAACTGAATTATGAATTTAAGGAACAAACAATTAAAGAAACATAAAACACAAACTATTCTTGGCCTTCGGGACAATATCACAGTGTAGTAGTATCTGTTCTGATGCTACAACTCACCTTTTCTGTCCTGGGCCGGTGGAGGAGAAATCCTTCATGACTGAGGAAATTTTTATTTTTGTTCCTATCCAGAGTACCCCTTATTGGGGAGCTGGACTTTCCCCCAGAAGATTATATGTTGAAATATTTAAATAACTATTACTTTTGATACAGAAATTATATTTAAAGTTTGGTTTTCTGTTCTTCTATGTTCATTTTTCCACATATTTTTCATCAAAACGGGCAACGTATTTTCATCAGTTACATGATTAGAAATCCTATACTCCGCATAGTCTTCATTTTCATATCAGTGCAGAATACATGAATACAAAAATGAACTTCACATAACTACTAAAAGTCAATCAAATTATAATGTGAACATTGGTTAAAAACTAAAAAAAAAATATAGTAAACATTTATTTTAATTTTCGATTTTTTTATTTCTTTAATTAAATTTGTTTCATATTCTTACTTCGTACTTGTTTTTATTTTATTTTCATTTCATTTTAATTTATTTCTATTATTATATTTCTCACACTAAATATTTTTATTTTTTATTACATTTTTTTTGTATGCATATTCAAATAATGCTTTTAGCCTTTTTTGCCTCAAATCGTACCTTCAAAAAAGTTTCGTGTTAAATAACCCAACGAAAACCTTTTACGTATGCGCTTTTTAGGGTTCAACCATTAAATTAAAACCCGTTTACGCATGATCCACGTTGCCCATGAAGTACCTTTTTATTATTTTTTTTGTTATTATTATAATAATAATAATAATAATAATAATAATAATAATAATAATAATAATAATAATAATAATAATAATAATAATAATGCAGTGTACACACCGTGCTATATCTTAGATAGGATTTTCAAGTTCAATTTTATGGTATCTTTTTTTTTATCAAATTGTTAGGTGAAAGTGCAGAATAGTGAGAAAGCCTCTCCCTATTAAGAATGGCTTTCTAAATAACGTTATTATTTCAGCACGGTAACTACACGGCACAAATACCAAACAATATTCAAACACAAGAAAATATGATAACTAAAATTTAATGTACTCTTTATGTTCAGTTCATATCAAAATTTAATTAAAACCGATTAGTTAATGATTGTTTTAGAGGGATTTGTGTTCGTATGAATAAAGTGTTCGAGGGAATAAAGAATTTAAAGAATAAAGTGAATGTGTTCAAGAGAATAGAAAATTCCCTATTTTATTTCCCATTCCAGTCATGTAAATTATTTACAGATAAAATGTTATAAAATAAACAATTAAACAAAAACTTTTAAGTTTTAAACATATTTCAAAGAAATAAATTACGCCCGGTGCTAAAATATTGAAATCACCAGTTAATTTGTTTAAACATTGTACTCGCCTTTTATAAACTTATATATATATATATATATATATATATATATATATATATATATTAAAGCAATTTTGATATAAAGTTAATACTTGGTGTTTGAACTGGAATCCCTTTAATTCAATATTGCAAGTGCGTGGCATCATTTTTATTCCCTTTGTTGACATATTGTTACAGTGTTCCCTTGTTGTAAACACAATTTCAGTTTGTTTGTTTTTTTATTAATTTCGCTCCACCCCACACAACAAGCTTAGATTTATTTCCCGCTTTTGTATTTGGTATTTAAATCGTTTTTCCTACGTTGCAAAGACCATTATCGCTCTTCCTTTTTTGTCCCCTCAAACTAGTAAATTTGTTGCTAGCCGCAATAACCGAAAATCAGTCAAGCATGAATTCATAGCTTAGCTCCCGCTATAAAGACAACAGTCCATAGAAACACGCACACATACATACATACCTGCAATATATATATGTATTTCATCTGTGGAGGAACTATACAAATTGTCGCCTAACCTATTGGATTGAGTTCTTTGATAAGTAAAATAAATGTTCTTACCTCGCTTAACATTCAAAGTAATCGGTAAACAAATACACAACTTAGGTAATAATCTTATTGCGAATATATACGTACACACACACACGCACACACACACACACACACACACACACATATATATATATATATATATATATATATATTTAAAAGAGTGTAGCCATCAACAATTGTGGGTTTTTTTAAAGGTTTTCATCATATTTTTATTTTAAAATATTTTTATAACGCGTTTCGAGCTTAGGGTGTGCTCTCTTCAGATATTTTCGTAAAAAGTTTTTCTTTAAAGTGGGAGTTTGTAGATATGCCTCCGCTGATATTAAATATGTTTTTCAGGGTGATGCGATGCGTGTGTTCAGTGTTCAGACATTCTGTCTCCAACTGTAAGTGTTCACAGTGTCGGTCAAAGTTAGTTAGGAACCTTCACCATATGGACTAAAAAACACTCTTTGAAACTAACTTTGACCGACACTGTGACCACTTACAGTTGGAGACAGAATGTCTGAACACTGAACACACGCATCGCATCACTCTGAAAAACATATTTAATATCAGCGGAGGCATATCTACAAACTCCCATTTTAAAGAAAAACTTTTTACGAAAATATCTGAAGAGAGCACACCCTAAGCTCGAAACGCGTTATAAAAATATTTTAAAATAAAAATATGATGAAAACCTTTAGAAAAAACCCACAATTGTTGATGGCTACACTCTTTTAAATATACATTTTTTCTCTCGTTGGAACTACACAACCATCACTTTATATATATATATATATATATATATATATATATATATATATATATATATATATATATATATATATATATATACAATTATAAATCTTCCTTATACATTGCCCATTAGTATATCATTTAACTTCTGAAAATGCATTCGATTTTCGAATAAAGAGAAATTATGATATTGCTAAATGCTCCCTCTGGATACGCAATATATATATATATATATATATATATATATATATATATATATATATATATATATGTGTGTGTGTGTGTGTGTGTATATATGTATATATCTATGTATATATATATATAGAATAAATTACAAGTTATATTCCAAAATTCATGATGTTGACCATCTTATAATTTATTTCTTTAAATCAGTTGACGAAACAAATACTTTCAAGAATTGTATTACTCAACTGATTTAAAAGAAATAATTATAAGATTGTTAACATCATGAATAGAATATAACTTTTTGTCATTTATTCTATATATTGCTCTGTAATCACATAGAGCTTCTTATATAAGAATTGATATATAATAAGAGAATATATTTCTACAGAAATATATATATATATATATATATATATTGAGGGTAGCTAAAAGAGAGTAAAGTCAATTCTATAGAGTATATATATATATATATATATATATTAATATATATTAGCAAAATGTGAATATACATATAAATATGTATTTGCGTGTGTGTGTACATGTATGTGAGTGTTTATATATATAATTATTAATTATATATATATGTATATTTTTATAATATATATACATGCATATATATATATATTCTATAAGTATATATGTAATCATTCACACACGCACACACACACACACACACACACATGTATACCGAGTAGTTCGCTACTAAAAATGTTTGATATGTATATATAGATACATTTTGTTAATTTTCATGCATGCTCAGATATCTGACCGAACAAACAAGGAAAAAAAAATTTTTTTTTAAATTGCGTGTTTCTTTTCGCGTGCAATCATGAAATAGATCTAACTTGTTCAAAACTAAAGTTTTTTTTTCAAAAAATAGAAAAAAATCATTGAAACATGCATGCTTAATATGTACCCAGTAAATATACAATATTTTCAATCATTAATATTTGTTATAAAAAACAACAGAATCATTGAATTAAAGGAGAAAAAAATAATAACAACTAATAGTTACTTAATATAGAATCTAATCAGATGTAAAGCACTTGGAAGTGAATATCTTACATTTAATGAACATTTACACACACACACACACGCAAATCTATAATATAAAGCTGAACGTCTGTGTGTGTGTCTGGTCACGAATAGGATCCTATATGGTTGATTATTATAGAAAACTGATCACATATAATGATAGAAGATGTATCGAGACACAGGAATGGGTATGTTTGATCTGGCATAATGATGATTTATTAACATTGTGGGCTCTGCGTGCGCGCCTGGTCCACAAAGTATGGAAATAAAACATTTAAAAACAAACAAAAAAAACGTTTACAAATGTTTTTGATATAGATATACATAATAATACATTGATAATATGTTTTATCTTAAATAGGAATGGTATAATAGAATTGTGTGGTCTGCGTTCGCGCCTGGCCTCCATAGAATGGAAATAGGCACAAACTTTAATAAAGATTTTTCATATCTATCTGCGTAAGTATACTTTTATAATTATGTTTCAGTTCGAAGAAATATAGTATAATAAAATTATGGGGTGTTTGTTCGCGCCTGGCCCCCATAGAATGGAAATATGTCACAAATTTTAACAAGGTTTTTAAATATAGATCCACAGAATATTGTGATAAGTGTTTCAGTGTGAACAGGCATGGCATAATAAATTATGGGGTTTATCTATTTTATTTTTGCTTTCATCATATTTTGCTTTGGTTTTGATACCCCAAAATTCGGAGCTATCTCTTTACAACCCTTCCTTTTCATAACGTATCATACGTTCATAAATCAGAGTCCATTTTCTGTAGGCTGTTTTTGAACCCAGTCAACGACAGGTACCTTTGCTAGTATATATATATATATATATATATATATATATATAGAGAGAGAGAGAGAGAGAGAGAGAAAGAGAGAGTTACAAAGCAAGAAAGGGACAGACAGAAAGAATACATACTATCATATATAACGGTTCTCTTTTCTATCAGTTTCTGTGTCAGCCCTTCTTTGTGACGATGTCCTAATTCTGCAAAAATAGTTGCAAATGAAAAATGACGATGTACAAGAAATGAATTGAAAGAACAATTGCTTCGCACTGTCTGACACGTTCACTAACAAGAAGTCACATACGTAAGAAGATACCACACACAAATACACACATATGTAGTGTGTCTAACATGTTTACGGACAGCTACATACATACATAAAGATGTTTCTTAAAAAATAGATAATATCGTTTTTATTGAAAATCCGTTTTTGAGGAGAGGAATACGAATGTAGTATTGTAATTTCATACAATAACGTGTCTGCAACTTCGACGGTATCTTTTATTTATCGTATGAATCGTCTACATGCTAGGGTCAAGTGACTATTGTTCGTATTGAGCATTGCTCAGCGATAGAAACTTTTAGGTACTGTTTCATATCATAAGGGGCCACAGTGTTTTTTCTTCTTTACGACATCCCATATATCTTACTTAAAAATATTTAGATCTGAGAAGTTAGGAGACAAAACTATAGAGACCATATGACCTTGAGTATTTCCTCTCTACCATTTCTACTTCCATGGTGATGCTCTGCTTTGTTGAAACTCGTACTCTTCTGCTTCATGCATTGTCGATGCATGAATTAACCATTGTTTTTTTTTTCAGGGCATTTATATCTATATCATCAATATTATTGTTATTGTCATTTTTATTTTATTATTATTATTATTATTATTATTATTATTATTATTATTATTAGTGATGAATGGATTGGTGATAATATTAATGGTAGGAATGGCAGTATTGGTAAATTTTGTGAAGGTAGTAGGACTGTCTCACTATAGATTTTCTATGTATTAATTTTTATTATTTTTACTAATAGCGTTTATTTTTTAGCGTTTATTATTTACTAGCAGGGGTTACCCGGCGTTGCCTAGGTTATCGGCCCCCTTCCCACTCCGAGGGGTAACAAAAAAAGTCACCCCTCTGGATTTACATGCTTGGTGCCGGCCTCCCCCCTTCAGGGAGAGATAATCGCCCCCCCCCCAAGGAAAAAAGTCACCTCCTCCTGGCCTCTTCGCCCCCCCACCCTTGGGGGGAGGGACACCGGCTCCCTCCTTTGGGGGAAGAAACTGCCAAGCTCCCCCCTTTCGGGTGAGAAAATGCCAGGCTTCCCCTTTTGGTGGGGGGATGGTGGCCAGCTCCCCCTGCTTGCCCGTAGGTGGGTGGAGGACCGGACGCCCTTCTGTTAGGAACCCACCCTTGGGGGGAGATTGAAGGAAAGGGTATAGCCCCTCCCCGCTTCGGATAGGATTTAATAAACAAATAGAATTTTTAAAAAAGTAGAATCGATCAGGATCGAACACGCAAACTAACGGTTAACAGTTTAGTATGCATACCCGAATTACTCTCTTACCTTTAATAAATAAATAAATAAATAAATAAATAAATAAAACATGTTATTTTTTAAAAAGTTAATGGTATACTGTGTGCCTAGGACGGTAGTGAACGTGTGTGTGTGTGCGTGTGTGCTGGGAATAGTAGTACTAATAGTCTGTCCTTTGGAGGACAGCGTTAGTTTTCGTGTTGTGTGTACGTGTGTGCGGCTGGTTGTAATGGCGGACGTGGTGTCGGAGGTTGGATTGTGATAGCTGGAGTAAGTTTCGTAATTTTGTAATTTGTAAATGGCAAGTTAGGGAAAAAATAGACCCCCCAAAATGTACAATAAATAAGGGCATAATATTTTATGGTAAAGTTAAAAACGTAGGAACCATAGTTTTTTAGGAGATGTGATTATTGGATTAACCAATCAGAAACCGTCTGTGGCACACACATCTCTGTTTTTATAGAGATATAGATTACTAATAGCGTACACATATTTTTTATATTATATATTATTATTTATATCACTAATAGCGTTTATTGCTTCGCATTTACTTTAAGATTTTAATAAAAAGTAATGATACCTGTTATTTCTCTTTTGTCAGACAACGTATCAAACTCTGAGACTTGCAAAATCGTTTGTGTAAAATACCGAATGATGTCTCTCATTTCTTCTGTTTGTCCAAAACGAATGCCATGAATAAACATTTGAAGATAAACGAACACGAACTATGAACACTTTTCTCAAAATGCTTGAACCTGAAAATTGAGCTATGAATCTTTAATTTTGAGCAAACTTAAAAGTAAGAACATGAGTAATGTTTGCACTGCAAACGTCATCTCTTGTATATATATATATATATGTGTATGTGTGTGTGTATCCACGTGCCCATGTGCTAGAACGTTTTTATCGTAAATTCTATGTCATAATGCAGAATGCAGAAACTATGCATAAATAGAATTCAGCGTAACAGTGCAATTATACCAATAATATAATAAAAATAAGTCTCGTTTTTCTAAGGAATATGCAAATTAGTAAAGCTTTGAGTGAATTCTTCCCTGAGTGGTTTTTTAATTGTTGGGCTTATTTAAATTGGATGAATACGTACTTAAATACATAACAGATACCACACACACACACACACACACATATATATATACATATATATATATATATACGAGTATATATCCCATTATAAGCAATAATAAAATAACATTTATCAATTATTATAAAACTTTCCTAAAAGGTCATATTGCATCTCGGCTCCTCTAGTTCTTTCTGCCTTCATCTGAAGAATATAACAACCATAAAATCACAAATCAGACGCGTTTTAGTTAACAATACAAAAGTCCAATGATATAAAATAAAAAATCGTGAAGCACTCTATATAAATATTAGAATCCTACAATAAACAATTTTAATTACACAACTACCCACATCATTTGACAATATCTAGCTCAATCATTGACTTAAAAAAATCTTTAGCTATCAAAAATGATTTTTAATTTTATTTTAAACACGTCCATCACACGAAATCTAATCACCGATGTGTATATTTAAAAGCGATATATTTCGATCTCGGCTTGAGAACCATGTATTTGATGCACACTGTGTTAGAGAGTGGACGGACAGAAGCAATACATTATCTGTCTATCTATCTATCTATCTATCTATCTATCTATCCATCTCTTTGTCTATCTATCTGTATATAATTATCTGTCTACATAATTATCTATCTGTCTATTAACTTGTCTATATAATTCTCTATCTATTAATCTGTCTCTATAATTATCTATCTATTAATCTGTCTCTATAATTATCTCTCTATTAATCTGTCTATATAATTATCTATCTATCTATCTATCTATCTATTAACTTGTCTATATAATTATCTATCTCTCTATTAATATGTCTATATAATTATATATCTATCTATTAATCTGCCTATATAATTATCTATCTACCTAGTGATAAGTGGACAACAGAGATTTGAATCGTCATGTTTTTATAGGTTGTAAAACATGTCAAAATCTGGGACCGGTTAGTTTGCAGCGGAAACTATCCGACTGGGGACGGACGTAAAATTTTACTGCTCCACAGATTTGTTTATTTCTTGCAAATTTTTGCGAAATATTTGTTTTAAATGTTTATTGAAAAAAGAATCATTTTCTGTATATTAACGACTGAATGTATTTTTACACCATTTTTGTACAATTTCTTTATTTTTTATTGTTTGTATAGTACTGTACTGTGCAGATGGGGAGTTAAACTTTCGCTTAAGTAATAATGAGTTTATTAAAAAAGAAATAAGAAGAAATTATTTAAACGTGACATTGAGACAGGAAATAGAAAAATGCAATAGGGTTGATAAAATTCAGAGGTCAGAAATAGGTTAAAATTGAAAAGAGAAGGTTTCTGTAAAGATCTGCAAAAATAGTTTTATGTTTTCGCAGTGATTTGCGATGATTCGCCTTTTCTTTTTAGATTATTTGGAGAGTAGTATCGACAAGGAGTAAGAAGTTACTATGATTGGGGATTTGTGTTTCTCCCGGCTGTGGGCTAGAAAGGACTTGCTGTGGTTACCGGCCGGAGCATTGATTGCACACAAGGCCGACATTCCCGTCAACGTGCGCTTTGGCGAATTGGCTTAAGTATAAGTTTGTGGGGGGGGGGGCTGAAGGATCCCAAACAGGTTGCTGAGAGTTGTGATTGCGTTTCACTCAAGTAGGACGAAGAGCTGTATAAAAAAGAACTGACGTTATGAGAAGGTCTTTCGTAAGGGAAGTGATAAATCAAGACACCTAGTTAGGGCCTTTAGAATTGCATAAAAGGGGAGTTCCTTGATTTTAGTTGTCTCGACACCTCGGCAAGAAATGGAATTGCCACATGATACTCTGTCGCTAATTGAGGTCTGCTAGGCACTGTAGGGATGGGGCAAATTGTTAGGATAGTTAGGATGTTGATCTGATTCTTTTCTGTGACTCTGATCGGATGGTCGTGCCCCCTCCTCGTAATCTGGTGAAGTCCGAGTAAAACTGTATGTTAAAAGGTATCTTGGAGGTCTAACCACCAGATAGACTGTAGAAGGGTTTTTCTGTTTTGTTCCCCAATATTAACAGTATGATTGAATGTCGATAATAAAAGAGAATGTAAGGCCTAGGCTGTTGGAATTTTTTTTCGTGCTACCCGTGGAAAGAAGAGCTTGTCTATAAAGTCAGGGACGATGATCTGTCCGTGTTGATGAGGCAAGGATTCTCGATTTGTGTTTATCGACCACGAATAGTGTCGGCGGGAGTAGGGAGATGTTACTGGAATTGAAATTTGGTTTTATAAAGAAACCATGAGGTCATAGTGACTGAGTTTTACTTTCGATATTGCGCAAGGATTAGCGCACCATGGCATTAATTGTGGACTTTATTTTTATAGTAGATTATAGCATGACAGATTTCTTTGTACGGAGTGGGCATTTGTAGTTTTTTTTAAATTTAACTGCCATAACTTCTGATAAAAAGGGAGGAAGCAATGTTAGAGAATGATCGGGCAGAAGCAGAGAATTTTCTATCTGTCTATCTCTTTGTTTATCTAATTATCTGTCTATCTATTTATTAATCTAATTATCCGTGTATCTATTTGTTTATCTGTTTATCTATCTATCTATCCACCTGCCTATATAATTATTTATAAATCTACTGATAAGTAGAAAACAGAAATTTAAAGCGTCATGTTTTATAGGTTGTCAAACATGTGAAACTCTGAGACCGATCAATTTGCACCGGAAACTCTACGAACGAGGACGGGCGGGGCGAATCAAGTGTCTCGTGTTCCGCTTTGCGATTGCATAGTGTTGAGTTGGATTTGAGACGCCAAGAGAGACAGATGGACTAAAATGTATCTCCCTGTGAAGAGGAGGAGGTCTCAGAATGAGGACGTAGAAGAACCACTACAAAAGCCAACCCAAGCCAAGATCTTGGGAGTGAAATAAATATATGCAATCTCATATCATCTTGGGTTCTGTTTTGAGTGTTCCTTCTAACAGATTCCAACTCCCCCAAGGACGATTGCCGAACCCCCAGAACAAACAATAGTAGAACAGATATGTCGTCAATGTATATTTTTAAATGTTTTTACACGCACGCACCAACACCCAGATAAATCACGGGCTGCTAAAATAGACATTTAAGCCAGGACAGCAGCCCGTTACGCAACGTCCATACATACATATGGTCCGTTTATGATAAGAACACATTTAGTAGTATTTATTTAGTAGTGCCACGTATGCACATTCAACACACCACGATGGAACTATATACACACATATAGAAATTCTTCGCGGCGCAAATACGTCACATACGCAAACACGTATAAAGGCACGTACGATTCAACTAGATACACACGTATGTTTAGTTGGTACCAGTATATATACGGTCCTATAAACACCAACTCACAACGCAATAACAGAGGTGTTGTGGTACAGCGAAACACTCTGCCCATAGATGATTAAAATTATGCCTCACGTAATGGGTTGAGCTCTCTGATAAGTGAAATCTTCTACTGACAACATTTTATAATGAATTGCTCTTTGCCTACGTAAATGGGTAAACAGAACAATTGACGATGCTTGCATTAATATTTTGCTTATATTCGGTACGTGCTGAAGGACAGTCGAGAGTTTAGCAGCATCGACTGTCATTTAGACCGTGGAATTTTAATATCCGTTTGAGACATTTTTTTCTAGCTTAATCGAAGAGCTGTTTAACAGTGACTCATTCTGTGGCGCAAAGGCAAAGTTTGCTGACGTCTTATCGGGTATGAATCAATCAATGAATACAGCCTTTTTCTTATGAATAGAAATATAAAAATTTAAAAGCTAAAATGAAATAACTGACTTTTATTAAAAACATCAATCCATTTATCTCGTGTTATTATGGCGTTCAAAAACTCTCTAAATCCAATATCAAAATAAAATAAGTTGCTCATGTCGCTGATTTGACTCTGTGCCCTTTCTCCTTTAATGTTGGAAACATGCTGCGACCTCCCTAATTCTTTTCGCTTCCTTGTCATGTTGGTTTTCATTTTCTCTTTGTTTAACATGGCGGTCACCACTTATCAAGGCCCAGAAGCCACTCGTGGATAAGGGTTATTGTGTGTACAGTAATCAATAGGATAGTATCCTAGTAATAGTTAGTATTGGAGATTTGATAAAGTGTCATTACTTAAGGGGGCGGTTCATCAAGAATTTGTTTGTGTTGGACTTGAAGACATCTAGGTTGAAGTCGGGGGTGGGGGTGAAAACAGGCTACGTTTTGATTTAGGCACGGATAAAGAGTGAGGAATTTGAGACCGTGTCGTATCTGTGGCCAGTAAGTGTTGTTTATTTAATAGAACGAGACAGATTCCAGGAAGGGACGTTTATTGAGAGAAACATGCTAAGTGATTATATATACAATGAAAACTACTTTATGCTAGGGAAAGACAGTCATATATGCCTAAGCAATTATTAGCTAGCAAAATAGATGCATATGATGATAAATAGACCGATCAGCGACTATCATCACGTACGATATCGACCAGTTGTGTCACGTTGACATTTTGTCAGCAAATCTTATTTTCAAGTTCATAAACCGGCGAGTCATGTAACAGTTCTGTTCCTACACGTCTTAGTCCCTTGAGAAATCACATTTGTGAACCCATTACCCAAATCCCGTGCACAACCTTTCATTTATTTGATCTATATGCTAACTTCTTCTCTTGTGACAGCTTGTTTTCAATATACTTTTTAAACTTCTTTAGTTTCACGCACAGCAAATTCACTTGGCCATGCACTAGATAGTCTGTGCTATAATCTATAATAGCAAATATATTAACTCGTTATCAAACAATAACCAACATGTGAAAGCCAGTTCTCTTAATTATTGTTGTATCACGTTCCATTCTGCTATGCACATCTTGTCTTAAACCATTTTAGTATGTAGCTATTGTCAAACCAATGCACCACATTCAACTAGTAGACCAATAATATTCCACGTGAAACATCAAGAAACGATTAGATGCCATGTTTCTTATTTGACAATCTTTTTACGGAGTTGTGATTGACTTTGTGAAAAAAAAAAAAAATTCTGGGTCAAAATAGTGGGTCCCGGTGGTTAACACTAGTGTGGTCTAATTGTATCAAGGCGATCGATAAAAATCTGTCTCCTGTTCGAAAATGTACTGGTGTCGTATGTCGAGAGACTTTGTCTTCAGATGAACTCATTTATATTTGTTGATAATCAAATGACAGGAGCAATTAATGGAGACCGTGTCTGTCAGGCGAGTCTGGATGAAAACTATCGGCCAAGTCTCGTATTTCCACGAGATGTTGCGAGAAGATAAGTATATTTAATTGAATCACAACTTGCACCCATTTCCATACGATCCGTACAGATCTCTCCGGTATCGGCCGAATGACATGTTTTAGCATTCAGAAATAATAACGTGTCTGTAGTTTTATTGGGTTCATTCGAGCAATTTTAACAAAATGTTTCAACGCTTTTATTCCAGGTCTTGTATCAATCTAATGTTCTCACACCGAAAATAAGACACCCTAACCTTGACTTACTATCTGTCAGTGCGCTTTTTAAAAAATAAGTCAATCATTTGTTCACTAACTCCACCACTTTAACTGCATAAAAATTGCTAGTTAAAAAGGGATTTTTTTCCAGTTATATAAAGTTTCGAATGTGTATATGTCTATGTATTTGCATATGCAGAATAAACTTCTAAAGTAATTAACTGATCATCGTCACTTTTAAAACAAAACTACTAGGCGTAAGGGTAAATAATGTGAACTATATTTACTCGAATTTAGCTTTATGCAAATTGAAACAAAACGGGAGTAATTTCATTCGATAAAATCGCGCACACAAACACACATGTATACGATGTTTTTGAAATTTCAGCAGTAGGTATTAACGATCTATTAGGAAAAATGGAAAATTTTCAGTTTATTTGAAGTATTTTAAAAAGAGTTTAACACAACTTCTGATTTGAAAATTCAGAGCTATAATCATTAGACACCAATCAAGATCAAGTAAGACATTTTTGAATCTCAAAATTCGTATAATAGATTTCGATCAAAATTCATATAATGGATTTCGATCAAAATTCGTATAATGGATTTCGATCAAAATTAGAATAAAGATTCTAGACATAAGTATCATTATATCTTTATTTTAAACTTTACAACGGGGTATGAAAATAGTGTAAAATTCTTCTAAATATCTAATTTAAAAATTCTTTAAAAATATCTAATTTAAAATTTCTTGTAAAATTCTTCTAAATATCTAATTTAAGTATTCTTCTCGTTTCCTATGAAAGATAGACATTTTATTTTGATATTAATATAAATATTAGTATTATTATAACATGTTGATAGTGTTGTACTTTAGAAATCGATGCAAAGAATACTGAATACTTCAAATAATATTAACGTAAGCAATATGGATTTTGATCAATGTGTGACGGATGAAATAAAAAATATTTATTCTTAATATTTGGGTTCTTCAGCCTATTGTTCTCATCTAGAGTATCATTGTCATAATCGCCGGTTTATGAATAATCCAAATAAGAATAACCAATCATTGAAAATAATACTCGAAATGAGAAGAATAGTCTGAAGAATCCAAATAATAAGAATAAATATTTTTTATTTTATCTTTCACACATTAATCACAATCCATATTACTTACGTTGATTTTTTTGTATTCAGTATTTTCTTGCATCTAATTCTATGTTAATGAAGAATCCAACTAATTAGAATAAATATAGTCTATATATCGATAAAAGTTAAAATGTATGTGTGTGTATGTGTGTACATTTCCTATCAAATAACTCTGTCAATTTTAGTTCTACAGACTCAAAATTTGACATAAAGTGTATTGAGATTTGGGGAAATCCTTTTAATCGGTTTTCATTCAGGAATTTGGCTGTCCAGGGGTCAACGATTTGACCTATGAAAATTCTACCAAACTCCTCGGCCAATTTGAGTCGAAACACTAGTAATTTTAAATGTCGGTTACTTGGACATGGATCAAAATTTTAATTTTATTTGAGCCCAAATGATAACGGTTAAGGAGTCAAAATTGGGATCAAAGTAAAAACAATTGACCTTTGTAAACTCTACCAAATTACTCAGCCAATTTCTGATCTATACATTAAAATTTTACATAAAGTGTATTCAGAGATAGGGCAAGCTTTTTAATCCGTTTAGACCGAAAATTTGAGTTGCCAAGGGGTCAAAGTTCCAATGATTTTACCTTTGTGATGTCTAGCAAACTACTGAGCAAATTTTGGGTCTAAATATTTGAAATTTATACATAACAGCAAGCATTTTAATCAGTTTTGGGACGATAATTTGGCTGCCAAAATGTCGAAGTTGAAAGAGTTGATCTTTGCAAATCCTACCAAATTCCTCCGCCAATTTTGGGTCTAAAGCCTTGAGATGTTAAATGTGGGTAACTTGGACATTGGCAGTGGCGGCTCGTGCCTAAGATTAGTGGGGGTGCTGCTTTAAAGAAAATACCTATTGTTTTAATATTGTGTAAAAATATAACAAGCATAAAAAATATAATTTATACGCATGCACACGTATAAAAATACAATAACTTAATGAATCCTAAATAGATGTAAATATTTTAAATATTTTACTTATTACATTCATTTGAAAGTAAACTCCATTTTTCTTGTTTTAATTTGTGAGAAAAGATTGATAATTTTCTCTTTAACTTCCGAATGACTGTTGACGAACTTTTTTATCAATTGAAAGCACTGCAAGTTCATTTAGTCTTTCGCAACCCATGTTTTTTTTCTTTTCAGAGTTGAAAAACAACGTTCTACCTTTGATGTAGTCATGGGAATTGTCAAGATACTTTTTATGAGTTTTGTGATTTCACTAAGAACATCGTTTAAATTGTTTTCCAAAATAAATTTCAGATCAATTACTTTGCAATATTCATGGATATCTGACCTACTATAAAATATTTCTAACTCAGTTTAAAACTTTTCTTTGTCAATCATGGGATAGGCTTCAGTTGTCAAGGATATCTCTTCTGTAGGTAGTTTTTTTCTTAAAACTAGCAAAGCTTATCTTGTAAACCAATTTAGCAAGTATTAAATGTTTAGTTGAAGAATATCTGTCCGTTATATCAACAGATATATAGTCACACAGTTCTTTAGCTTCGCCCTTGAGTGTTTGTGAAGGATTTTCACAGTATTTGGTGTTTCTTATCTCTAAAATAGCAGTTTTGAAATTTGTTATGTATTAATTGACTTTATATATGCTAATTTCCCGAGAAATAATTTCAACATGAGACATAATTTTATGAAATAGTTCAAACCAAAATATGAAATTTTCATCGTTCAAATATTTCAGAATTCCTGTCGCTTCTGCAACGGTCTCATCTACATATGATGTTGACTGAATTTAAGTGACAGTTTTTTATGCTTTATCATTTTCATGAACTCTATGTATGTTAAAGTTCCACCTTGTGGCGGATGGAGGTAGAATGCTTACATCCAGATGCTTCTTGAGAATGTGGTGATCTAGAAAAGAAAGTCGGAATAGCCAAAATGTTAGAGATAAATATTCTAACATTTCGTGTAATGCTTGCTGCGTTCCTCATTATTAAATTAAGTTGATGCGCATAACAGCGAGTGAAATGCGCATTACTATAAACTGCTTTTATTTTCGCCTGAACACCAGCTTTTTTGCCTTTCATGACATTCGCATCATCAAATGTCTGAGCTATCAGTTTTTGGCGATTCCCTTGTACGATTATATCTAATTGTTGTAGAATACGTTTTGATTTGGTTTGGTTTTCTGGAATAAAGAATCCCCAAAAGCGTTCAAGTATTTTTTCATCCAAGACGTACCGTAAAACAATGATCATTTGTGTATATTCAGACACATCTGTTGTATCATCAGCCATGACAGCTAAAAAGGAAGCTTTGCTAATTTCTGCCCTTATTTCATCACGGTATATTTGTAAAAGACAGTCAAGTATGTCATTCTGAATAGTCTTGGAAACACCTGTAAAGACATTATTGGGTTCTAAGTGATTCTTTAAATCTGGATCTAATTAAGATGCAAAATTTAAAAATCCTTGGATTTACTGAATCATCTGTTTTATCATGTCTTCGTAAGGGAGTTTCAAAGTTCCCACAAAAGAAAATACAATCTATTATTTTAGATACAATTTCACGGTTCTTCTTAGCATTCATGTTATGATGATTGATTGAAAGTATATAGGCCTCACTAAGTTTTTCTTTAATATTTATGGTCCGACAAATTGATAGGGAAACTACAGTGTCAATGTGCTTCTCATGCTTTTCAGTTCTATCTTTCATTTTGCTAATAGTTCTGAAACTATCTTTTGTCCATGTTATATCACCCCCTAATAACAAACAAGGAAAACAGAACAATGCCTTTTTAGTTCATAGCCGCAAAGCAAACTTTTCCGTCGGTACCATTAAAGTTGTGAATATACACTTTGTTTTTGCTAAAGCCTAGCTGAGATATTTGAGTATCAGGCGTTTAACGGTTTCTTTTCTTAATTTCAACTTTATCATGGAGAGACAGCTGTGGAAACTCAATCTATTGAAGTTCACTTACTGTCGCAGAAGTTATTTATTACAAGGAGGCCATGGTTAAATTATGTTTATATCAACTGTGTTGGGAAAGGTAAGTACTAGGTAGTCTATTAGTAGAATATCAATTAAGGTAGAAGAAATACAATGTTTATGTGAGCCGCTTTTTTGCGATTCAACTGAACCGGAAGTTCTAACTGAGTTGAATCATACTTTTATAATTTTAGGTCACAGATTTTTATTAACGAAAAAAGTTTTACTATTTAACAACGGTTTTATGTATAAAAAGCTTGTTGTTAATTAAAAATAGGCGTATAACAAAATAAGCTTGTCATTAAAATTGCTTTTTTTAACACAAATATTTTTGACTTTGCCATTATAAGTCGTCGAAAAAGGGGTAATACGCAATTTTTTAAAAATAAAGCACTATTTTAAATTGTGTAAACTTTACAGAGTAATAAAAAAATATACAAATATATTTCTTTTAAACTTTACAGATTAAAGAAAATTTTACGGGCTTTTTCTGCAGGCAAACAAACGAAAAACATTTTTTAAATACATTTTATTTACAATTTTTTAATAATTTATTTTTTCATAAAAACAAAATCTTTGAAATTTACTTGCCTGCAAACGATGGTAAAGTTAGGAGTTTACCATATAAAAATGGTTTCATTGGATAACAGTTTTATTTAAAATTTAAAAATGTGTGTTTATAACAAAACTTTGTAAATAAAATATAGAATAAAAAAGTTTACATGTTTGTACTATGAGCAAACAAAAACATTTAAAGATACATAATTTTATTTACAAATCTTTTTAGAACTTTTTATATAAAAATAAAAACAAACTTTGCTATTTACTATTTGCTTATTATAAAAACGGTTTTACTTACTCGTTTTGTTATTGCACATTTTAATTAAAAAAAACTTTGTTCAAAGTGTAAAACTTCTTACATTGTACTCGTGGAAGGTAAATAAATGCTAAAGCTTATATATATGTATATATATAATGTATATATATATAATGTGTGTGTATATATATATATATAATGTGGGTGTGTAAATATATATATAATGTCTGTGTGTATATATGTGTGTATATATATATATGTATGTGTGTATATATATATGTTCGTGTGTATATATATATATGTGTGTGTATATATATGTGTGTGTATATATATGTGTGTATATATATGTGTGTGTATATATATGTGTATATATATATGTGTATATATATGTGTATATATATCGTGTGTGTATATATATGTGTGTATATATATGTGTGTATATATATCGTGTGTGTATATATATGCGTGTATATATGTGTATATATGTGTGTATATATATGTGTGTATATATATATATGTGTGTGTATATATTTATGTATATATATGTGTGTATATGTGTGTGCATATATATATGTGTGTGTGTATATATATGTGTGTGTGTATATATATGTGTATATATATGTGTGTGTACAAAAATATGTGTATGTGTATATATATATATATGTATATATATATTTATATATACATATATGAATAAGGTAAAAACATTTCTAACTAAAATGTATTTTAAAAATAAAATTTTCTTCGCTTTTCTACAGAAAAACTATGTAAATATTTTTTATTCTGTAAAGTTTAACTACTACAAAGTAAATAGATTTCAAACTACTTATAAAACACAAACAAAATAAGCCATATAGGTAAAAAACAAAAATAACATTAGTCGCGTTGGTAGCCCGAACACTTTTAATAAAAAAAAAATGTTTGGCATATTGTATATTTTTGTCTGCTTACATCGCATTTTAAAGTGTGGGATTGTTTTTTAAGGTGGAGATTTTATTTACAAGAACACGTTACACTTTTTAATAATAATAAAAAGAAAACATTTGTAAACAAGCCTCTTAAAAAAAAGCGAAAACGCGCAAGCACCGCATTTTACGAGCGTTTTGGACTGCGAAAACTACAGTTCGAAATTGGCTCATATCGGCCGTCTAGATCATTTTTCTATAGAAAAATATGTAAATATTTTTTATTCTGTAAAGTTAAACTACTACAAAATAAATAGATTTCAAACTACTTAAAAAAGCCATATAGGTAAAAGAAATAACATTAGTCGCGTTGGTAGCTTCAAGGCTAAAAGCACAAACACTTTTAATTAAAAAAAAGTTTGGCATATTGTATATTTTTGTCTGCTTAAAATCGCATTTAAAAGTGTGGGATTGTTTTTTAAGGTGGAGATTTTATTTACAAGAACACGTTACACTTTTTAATAATAATAAAAAGAAAACATTTGTAAATAAGCCCCTTAAAAAAAATAAGCGAAAACGCACAAGCACCGCATTTGCACGGGCGTTTGGAACTGCGAAAACTACAGTTCCAAATTGGCTCATATCTGCCGTCTAGATCGGGCATGCGCACAAGCAAACTTCACTAAGAATGTGTAACTGTGAATTTCGCAGCTCCAAGCAAAGTTTGCCTTTTATGCTTATATGAGTATGGGGACAACTATCGACATTAAGCTTCAGGATTATATATATATATATATATATATATATATAATTATAGGATTATATATATATATATATATATATATATATATATATAATGATATATTATCATATAGAAAGAAAAAAATAAACGTATTCTTTTTAACGTGTATCGATAATAATGAGTAGAAATGACTTGGGGGTGCTACAGTTCCACAGCTCCAGGCACGAGCCGCCACTGGACATTGGTAAAAGTTCGGATTTAAGACAAAAATAATAAATGTTAAGGGGTTAAAATTTGGGTCAAAGTTAAAAAAAAATGACCTCTGCAGTCTCTAAGAAATTACTCGGACAAATTTGGGTCTGAACATTTTAAATCTTACATAAAGTGTAGGGCAAGTTATAAACAATACATAGGGCTCGAGCAAAGCCGGGCTGAACTGCTAGTATATATATATATATATATATATATATATATATATATATATATATATATATATTTATATATATATATATATATATATAGTCTTATTTATAGTATTCCGAACTTTATTGGGTTTATATAATAGAAAATTCGGCAACTGTTCATATATCATTAGGTTTTAAGTCAAATGAGGTGACTTAAACCGTAAGCTTCAAAATTACCATATTTCATAATTGTGCATTCATATATTTTTTAACAAAATCAAGACATCAAGGAATAGATTGATAGCAACTAATAGTGTATTTCATCGTTAGGTACTATTGTTTCAAGACTATTCGGGCGAATTCAAACCCTATATCGTTTGAAAATTTCAATTTTAAATCTTAAAAAAAAACCTTTGGCAGGATGAGACGTAGGTAAAATATTTTCTCCTGTTTTTTTTTCTTTATAAGGGAAATGGATTCCATATTGTTCATCTTTAAAGTGTTTTTATTCAATACGTCTGATGAAAGAAAGTTCTTGTGAAAATTTTGAAACCCTATAAAGTTTGAATTTGTTCAAATAGTTTTGAAAGAATTGTAACTAACGATCAAATACACTATTTGTTGTTATCAATCTATTCCTTGATGTCTTGATTTTGGTAAAACAATATAAATATATATATATATATATATATATATATATATATTTATATAAAATGGGTTAAGAAATTCCAACGAAAGAAAGATGTATATTTAAATAAGGGAGTAGTCACCAACAATGTATATTTTTTAACATTATTTTATTATTCCGTGTCTTGGTTTTTCATTGAGAATTATGTTAGGATCATTGTAATAATGTTTTAAGTCATTGAAATCGTTTTTACGCGCGTTTCAGACGTTCTGTGAAGCGTTGTTTTTAAGTCATTGAAATCGTTTTTATGCGCGTTTCAGACGTCTGAAACGCGCGTAAAAACGATTTCAATGACTTAAAAACATTATTACAATGATCCAAACATAATTCTCAATGAAAAACCAAGACACGGAACAATAAAATAATGTTAAAAAATACACATTGTTGGTGACTACTCCCTTATTTAAATATATATATATATATATATATATATATATATATTGTGATAGATCCAAAGAGTACTACATGTGGATGATTACATATATTTTAAGCCCCCCTCTTTGGGTCGAGCACTGTCGTAAATGATCTCTCCCGCTACTTAATTGGCTGTAAATGTGAGGCTCACTGTTTGTTTGCAAACAAAGACAAGCGACTTGAGCACTAAAAAAAACATGTTGAACAAATATTTGTTTGAAATGGACATTTGTTGATGCCATTTGCGAGCGCCGCACCAGTGGCTCGAAGGATAGAACTTCCGACTATCAACGCAATAGTTCTAGGTTCGATTCTCGGCTAAAGAAAGGTACTATTCTAGTCGCACTGGTTAGTTGTGATACAACTAAATAGTGATTGAACCGAGAGAAAGACTTAGCTGTCTTAACATCATCTTTGTATAGATACTCCTTCAGGCATTTGGGCTCATGGATTTTAAATGTCTGAAGGAGTGGCACTCGTCTGACAAGACGTTGCAATCATATATATATATATATATATATATATATATATATATATAAAGTGAATTTTCCATATCTAATTGACTATTATAGCTTTCGGGCCAAAATCTGCTTACATTAGTCGATTTGGAAAGCACATGAATATAATGCATATAAATATTTATTCTAATTTTTTTTGTCATTCTAAAACATATTTTAGCTGCCAAAATATTTAGGCTTGAATGATCATAATAATCATCGACAAGCACACTTTTCGGCGTTGCCCGGTCAATATCTAACAGGAAAATATATTATTAAGTTGCTTGTAAAATAAGCAGAAGATGAAACATTACGGTTATGAGATAGGAGTAGAAGCTTAGTTGCAAATTGTGTGACCTGTTAGATTGGAGATTCTTTTGAGGACTCTGTCTAATAGAAAGTGACTAGTGGTTGATGTATCGGTCCATATGTCGCAAAAACTTCGTACATGGCCGAATGGTGGATTTGTAGAGATATAGGATAATGTTAGATGTGAGTATTTTCTAGTGTTGGAGAGGGAACCTAGTTTCTTTGCAGCTGCCTTGTCCGTATCTTCTATGTATTTGTTCCAATTTATATTAACTTTTGAAAGTTAATCTGAGGAATTTAAACAATGAACTCATAGCTAGATTATTATTATGCATGGGAACCTGTGTGTGGAAAGGTTATTTGTAATTGTTAGTTGAAAAGAGCATTTTTATTATTAACATTAAATTTTGCCACCCATTTACGTCCCCATTAATACATACAGGAGAAAAACACGTATGCCTACTAGCCCCACGTGTTTAAAGTGTCACAAGACAATATGGTATGAAAATACTCTTCCCTACAAGTAAACCTGACTAAATATAAAAAGCTCACATATTATTCGTGGCCCAAAGATCTTCTCGGTATGGTAAACTCACATTGTATTTTACGAGGAATTATGCACCTTTTCCAAGTGATATTACTTAAAGTAACAATCCGAAGTTGGCTACTTCATCAGAGTAGATAAATTCTGGTCCTGAAATACAGTAAAACAAGGGACCACAAGAAAGATTATATTATAGCATCGACCATATAACATATAACATGTATATCACACGTGTATTTAGAAAATTTTATTACCACACAAGCCGGAATGCCCGGCATATAAAATCAACGGTAGCTTCTTTGATAGGACAGAGGCGCGTTAGAAATGAATCTTTCTCTTTCAAGCAAACTTGCACCGTGATACTTATTTCATGCAATAAGGATAGTTATATTAAATGGTCAGTTGGAAAGAGGAAATTCATATTGTAAACTTTTTTGCTATTCCACTGTTTGAAAGATAAAGTAGAACTTTAATGGAATATTCGAATATTTGTATAAGCTATATAAAGATCGAGGGTTAACTCCACTAAAGAAAAATAGGGCAACAGACAGGTAGCCATGCGCAGACATTACTTTAGATACACGCATATTCGTTTTTCCTATATGTCTATGTATATTTACGTTAGAATGATCTACCGTTTCCCGATCACCCACTAACGGACCTGCCATTTTACACGATCTTTAAAAAGACGAAAACGCTGTGAGCAACGGGGGACTAATAAGTCAATTAAAAGTTATTTTTATAGTCTACGCACCCTAAAATAAATTTCGCAGTACAAAATACGTAATTATTTTATTTAAACATGGTTTATCATATATTTGCACCGAACAAAATATAAACCTCCACCCAAATAGATATGTCAGTTATATAGAAAAAATAAATAAAAAGTAGATATCATAGTTTTATTATCCTTTAAAGGAACAATTAAAAACAAAAATAAATTAGAAAGCGGAAATATAGTTTAGGCATATCTGGGTCAGAGAACCTTTAAAACTAAATCAATATACCTGTGTGTGTTTTTTTTTCAAATCTAACCCGACCTGTATCGTATTTTTTTAAATATTATAAGATAATGTGTATTTTTTTGTGACTGGTTAGTCATGATTGATATTAAGCACCATCTAATGGTCTTTGAAGCATTTGAGACAGTCTTGGGTAGACAAAGAAACATTTAAGAGAGTAACAGTGGTTCTAACACAATAGATCGTCTCCCACACTTTTAATGACTTGGAATGTTTATTTGTAGAAGTAATATAAAATTATATCTACACGTTTGGTACAGGGTCATTCAAAAGTTGATCATTTACTGTCTCAAATACAACAAAAGTCTATCTTACTCTTGACTAGAATCGTTTCAGTCACCAAAATATCACATTCACACTAAGGGCTGTCCGACATTTTATATGCTCAAACTCATTTGAAATTGTCTTGCTTGTATCAATATATGTGCACAAGGGTTGTTATTGGAAATGAAAGGAGGAGTGGAGAAATAAACCAGAAACAAAACAAAAAGAGTTGGTTACTAAGATCCCACCCAAACGTTTCTAACAAATAAACAGTCTACCCTTTTCCGGTTTGTTCAGAACTGAAAACTAACAGGCCAATCTTTAAATGGGAATTGGATCTAAATTAGAGCAAAAAGGAAAAAAATGGAGGCACTTTGGTAATCATCGCACTAATAAGAAATTAGGAATAAATTTCATACTACGGAAATTTAAAACACTAGAATTTTATATGAAGGGTAACACACATAGCTGCTTTTCTTGTCACAATACGAAATAAAACACGTTTTTGTTGTAACTACCAGCCACGAAATAATAAAAATCTTTAAAACTCCATACTTATGTTATCAATTTTATTAAATAATCACCGTGAAAAATACAATAGAAATAAATAGATAACACTCAAAAAGAAAGCATTAGAAAACATTCCAATGAAAGAAGAAAATATACAAATTCAATAGATGGGAAGTAATAATTACAGTATGCCTTTCTTGTTATCTATAGTCTGAATGAAGAAGTAGGCGCTATTTGTCTCTTGATCACATTTCCGTCTGAGTCAACTTTCGCAGTAAATTAGGGGTAGAGCAAACCGATAAAATTATTCAAATTACGAACTTTTACGTTAAATGATAACACATATCTCTATCTCTTCTATTATATACAAATAAATATTTGTTTCTATCTGTGTGTCTGTGAGTGTGTGAGTTCGTTTGCTATAGACTCGAAAACGTCTGGATCGATTTTTAGGAAATTTTATACGAAGTTACTTTATGTACCTGACAGTGTTCTTAATTAGGTATTCTATCGGAATGTCTTCGATAAGTATCGATAATCGATAATCGAAGTAATCCGACGAAAGAATGAACAAATTATTTTGACTAACGTTAACATCTTACACGGCCTTACATCACAAGAATATTTAAGAAATTTTATTACCATACAAGCCAGAAGGCCCGAAATATAAAACCAACGGTAAATTCTTTGATATAATAGGAGCGCGTTCGAAATGAATTTTTCTGTTTAAACCACAATTGCACCATGATAACTTACTTTTTCAGTTTTAAACTTAAATCCAAGCCATCATCATGTAGTAAGACCAGTTATATAAAATCAGTAGTAGGTTTTTTTGATATGACAGGGGCGCGTTCGAAATGAATGTTTATTCTTTAGCTCAATTGAAGCATGATATTTGACTTTTGCATTTTAAACTTTTATTAAACCAATTGTATATAAAATATAATTTTATAAAAATCCACATTAGGTCCTCTACAGTGCAATGTAAACTACAATGTATTTTGGACTAAGTCACTGCAGGAGGCATGCGAAGCTACTCCCCGGTGCACTGCGATAAGTTCCAAACTAGAACAGGCAATCAATCGATTTGATTGAAAAATGGATGATTTTAACGATTTCGATGACAAAAAAAATATGGGAGTTTAAAACAGTCGTTGATCATCATTCAATTTCGGACAACGTCGGGTCTCCCTACTAGTATTATATTAACAATACGTAACCCATTAAAAGTCTGTTTAATGACTTGCAGTAATTTTCAAGAGAATATCTATGAAAACAATTCCCAGATTATTTCTGAGTTGACGGGGATTATCACGGTAAAATTCAAGGCAGTTGGGAAAAAATGTGTCAGAGTTCTAGATTATGTTATTTATTGTTCGGAACTCTGCCTATAATTGAAGAATGATAATACAACGGATGTGGGACAATCATTGTTGAAGGTTTGAGAAAACGTAAAACAAAAAGTTAACTTTATTTGTATCAAATACGTTGAATGGTGGACTGGATTAATAATTCTATTGAAAATTTCACATGTAGTTTCGTTTTTTGGGAGGAGGAGGTCACCTTGTCGGAGAAGCTACTCTTTTTTTTTCATAATAGAAAATTCATGATATCTACGCTTCAAATCTAAAGTTTCCCACACGAATTTAATCTTTTCAGACAGTTATACACAAAGTGAATTGTGAGTTTGCTGAAAGTGTTTCTGTGAATTCGAATTTGGCAGACGCAGGTTTGTAGTCCGTGTCGTTAAACACTTAGCAACCGCTATAATATATTGGACGCACTTTTATACAAGAGAGAATAGATAATAGAATAGATGTGCTTTCCTGCTAACATAAATGTTTCACCCATATATTTATTGCATAACATTCCCTCTCATGGGAGGTGTGTCACGTACCACAAGGAAAATATATGAATGTGCATAACGTACTTTGCTGGTCACGTGATACTTCGCGACTAATGAGACGACATCTGAAAATAAGTTGGGCTATATTCTTAAAAAAAACATCAAAACGAGATAAACGGCTGAAGACAAGAATCGAATTTTTTCCTTTCGTTTTAGTTGCAAACTTTCTGAATAATAGAGTGAAGAGAAGAGACAAGGAGAATTCAATAATTACTGCTTAATCATATTCTATTCGGACATCTTTAATGCTCTAAATTCATACATGTTTTCATCCAAGCGAGCTGTCGACTTTTATCCTTCATTTTCTTTTTCTCTCACTCTTTCTTTATATATCTCTCTTTCTTTCTTTCTTTCTTTCTTTCTCTCTCTCTCTCTCTCTCTCTCTCTTTGAGTTATGTGACATCACATACGCTTCCAGCATACAGGAAGTGGAGCTGACATCCAAAATACGAAGCGACCATCGACTGAACTATATTTTGTTATTATCAACTAGCACAATTATATTCGCGTAATATTTAACCCATTTATATAAATTCATTTTGTATATTTCTAAAGATTTTTTGCTATATCTTCTCAATTGTGGTCACATAGAGCGAAAAGCAAGTTAACGTGGATTGTCGATAGTACTAAATTAATAATAGCGTTTCAGATGTCAACATTGGCTGGACGTAAAAGAAAAATAAATGACTTGTTTAGAAAGAACCTGAAAATAATTTTTGCAACTTGGATTATGAAATTGTGTTTTAAACTAAGCATATTTTTGATATTATAATGGGTGCTGATCCTAATCGAATTATAGATCAGAACAAACAAAAACACGCAATGTGGAAGTGATAGAAACACACACACGTACTCAAACACAAACAAGAAACTTTTGAAGTCTTATAATGTAATTGGTGTAGTTTTAATTTTTTTTAAACTTTAAGAAATAGAACTCAATATAATTGCACATGATAACTTCCCTTTAATATGTTTCGGTGAGTAAAGAAAAATATTTTAATATATTTTGTTTCAAATTAACTAGCAATCTTTAGAGTGACACATGTTACTATTAGTCTTAAATTTCGGCAAAAAAAAGCACCAGAAATTATTGGGATACACAACTTCATTTTAAGTTTGTTTTATTTCTGCTTTCTTTATATTTTATGCTAGGAAAGCACTCGTTTGTAGTATTTTCTTTTGTTTTTAAAGGCTCTTATTTAGGTGCTTCTCATTCTTATTGAGCAAGATATTGCACAAAGCTAGAACTAAACATAATTCCACACGATACATTTTTCTGTAAGGGGAAAGGTATCAGAATAAGTATTTCGATATAAAACCCTAAAACGAAATAAAATATATTCTCATATAGAAAAATAGTAAAATAGGCGAGTCTAAATCAAGTAGTGTAGATCCATTCTTGTAATAGAAAAATGTAGTTGTCCCAAGTAAAAAATAACAACATAAATCAAGTCAGAGAAGCTTTTCTAGGTAAAATATTATCTTAGTGACTATCAGTAGAACGTAATGATATTTCGGTGTTAAGACGAAAAGTAATCATTGAAGAATTCAAAGAGAGTTAGTATATTTTATAGGCCGATTTCGGCATCTTATTGGTTCGTACTTACCACCCATGTTTATGAATAGAATCGTCCAAATCTTCTATATGCCAAAACTACTACAATAGAACCCCAGGATACGAGATAAAAAATTAGTAACAAAATACAGTACAGTATATAATACATATGTATATAATCAAATTACATTATAAATAACACCGTAAAAGGAGGTAAATACCATAACCATGGGGGGAAGGAGCGGAAAAACATCGTATTCCACATCGCAACCTGAAGAAACGTATCCTAGGGCCAACGTATACCGGGGTTATACTGTACAACAATTCCTATGGCAGAAATATTGTTATTTTGGTGTGACTTAAAAGATCCGATATGTTATTGATCCTTGAATCGATTTCAGATACTTTTTGCTGAATGTTATTCATCTCAGAATCAAATGTTTATTCGCCAAGATGAAATTGTGATTTTCAGTAAAACATCTGCCGTTCACATCAAGTCTGGCAAGAAGTTGTATGTTGCGCAGTCGTTGTCACCCACAACATTTCACGTGTCTATAGATTAGTACGACCCAAAATTTAAAGATTTATCTTATAAAACGGAAGGAAGGCATCATATTCCAATTAAAAAAGGGCACGCCTATTGGCGAGATCCTTTATTGTAAACTGTACTGTTATCATATCTGAGACTAATATACGGGTTATCACTGAATGACAATATCTTTTATACCTTATACATTAAAGAATATCTTTATCAGTAAAGTAAGGTTTTGTTTGGGATCATTTCTTTTGAACGGAAAACTAGAAACCTATATAAGTCGGTCGCTTGTTAAAATATCTACTTATATATAAAAGGCATTTTGCGTGTGTGTGTGTGTGTGTGTGTATGTATGTGTGTGTGTGTGTAAATTCGTTTTATATGGACTCCAAAACACGCAGGGCAAATGTACTTTATGTGTCTGGAAATGTTCTTAGATAGTTTTTTATCGGAATGCCTCCCCGATAAACATCAAGCATCGATAATCGAAAAAATCTGACTGAAAAGGAAATAGTTCGATTTTTAACAAAGTTAACACCTTTATACAATCTAACATTACAAGTGCATTTTTTAAAGTTTATCACCACACATTCAGAAAGACCAGGTGTATAAAATCAAAACTAGGTTCTCTGCTTAGATGGGGAGTGCGTTTGAATATGTTTCTGTTTAAAGCACAATTGAACAAGGATACTTAACTTTTGCATTTTAAATTTTAATTCAAGGACTTTTAATTTTTTTTAAATCAGCAGTAGGTTGTATATAATGCAATGTGCTATATACAAAACACTGCGATGCGATATGTAAAGATTCCTCCTGTGAATCGTGATGAAATCCCGAATAGAGCAGGCAATCACTCGGTTTGATTGAAAAATGTCCAATTTCACCCGTAATATTGTTATGTCTGTTAGCATCCATTGCAGTCAAGCAGCTCATCTCCCAAGTAGATCTAACATAAGCAGCTTACATATTATTTGGGTCTGAAACTTTTGTCAAAGTGAAAAATAGACGCGGTTTCTACTTTGCAGCGTAATGTTTTCCGCCTACACAAAGCCTGAAAACGATGCAAAAATTTATAGAGAAGTTTGTGTTGAATGATAAATAATTGGTCAAATATGGTTTGTAAGATTCTCACGCGTTTACAAACGAACGGATGAATCGGCATTCACTCAAGGCGGGTTAAACCGCGACCGACGATATAGATGGTCCTTCCCCTAAAATCACGTTACCTGCTGATGTCACGGAATAAAGTTTGAAGATATGACCGGAAGTTTTTTTCCGTTATACCGTATTGCAGAGGGAAAGTACAAAACTCCTTTTTGTCCTAAAGACAAGAAATTATTTTCCATTTGAACACGTACAATTAAAAAAGAGAATGTTTGCCGGGAACATACAGAAAATCAAAAGATACTTATGTTTTTCAAGTTTATTAATTTCTTATTCAAATTTGAAACTTTAGAATTTTAAAGCGATTTGTACATTTTTTTTCTGTAAAAATAGTTATTCATCTTTATATACAAATAAATGTGTATTCATTTTTCAATTAAATTTTGAAATAATTATTACAACGAACTATTTTTAATTTAACGGTATTAATTTTTAATGCTTCAATGTGGCTCGTTTACTGTATAGAAAATAAAACAAAAATGTTTTCGAAAGCAAAAAAGGTCTCTAACAAGCATAAAAGAAAATATTTACCCGTTTATTCATAATGTATGCTTATTAGCAACTAACTGGTTATCGACACAGACCATATAAGTTCTGACATTATCTTGGATTTTTACTTAAATGTTTTTTATGTTTTAATGAAAATATATTTTAATAATCACGTATACGCACACGTAAAAAGCATGTGTAAAGTAAAACTATGCAGAAAAACATAAAGCAGCCGTCTTTATAAACAAGTAGTTGCTAACTATAAAAACAAAAAATGTAGCTCAAGTTTCAAGTTCATAAAGAAAGCGACTATGTTTTTTCAACAGCTTTCCTTTCGTGTGTATGATGTAACTTATTACGACTTGTTTTGTAAACATCTTTTATTATTGAGAGTGTGACTATTGGAAAGATCTTGCTTGCTAGGACTTAGACTGTGACATCAATTTACAGTGCAAGGGCCTGAACCTATATTTACGACAGCCACGGCGGACCGCCTTTTTCTGAATGAGGAAGTTTCTAAATATATCAGTCACCGGTATATCTCAGTTAGCGATGACAACGTGATACTTTTGTAGTCACTGGAGGTATGCATCGAGATCCTCCTACATAACCGTCTTGTATTCCTCAAACAGTCACTCATCTCGTACTAGCGAGGTTCAACGTTGCTAAAGTTTGGTGATCTAAATAGAACCGGTGTTTCAACGTTGTTATACATCTTACTCTAATAATAATAAACAAGCACTTAAAAATGATGTATACACGCAGTGCGTTAAGCATACATTTTTTTTTTTTTTTTTTTTTTACACAGTGATCACCACTTATCAAGGCCCGGAAGCCACTCAGGGATAAGGGTTATTGCAAGTACATTACGTTAGTGAGGAGATTTGCTGAAATGTTTACTTAAGGGGGCGGTTCATTAGGAATTTGTTAACATTGGACTTGAAGACATCCAAGTTGTAGTCCGGAGGGAAGCAGGCAGACGGAACAGAGTTCCACAGGCGTGCAGTTCTAAGAAAGAAGCTTTGTTCATGGAATCTGCGTTTTGATTTAGGTACAGATATAGAGTGGGGGAAATTTTTCACAGTGGATTCAGCTAGACGGGTGTTTTTCGTGAAAGATTGGCGAGGGGGACCAGAGATTGGAGTTCAGACGAGCATCTGCCATGGAAATAACGATAAAACAAGGACAGGCTCGCAACGTATCTTCTGTGGGAGAGAGGTTGCAGGGTAGAGAAAAGGGCATTCCCCACTAAGCCACGAAGTCTATTTTGTACTCTGTCAAGGCAGGATAGGCTGTCTTTAGCAGCTCCTGCCCAGATATGGCAACAGTATTCCATCCTTGGACGTACTTGGCTTTTATATAGATAGTAATACATAGTAAAGTATCGGTGAATGTGTTAGATGGGAAAACTGAATGTTGACAAAAAGTCGAAACCAAGATTTCCCCAAAGGTTCCAACAATTCTTCGTCTGATAAGCGATGATGTTTAAGGTGAAGAATCTTAAATTAATTGAGTGAGAAATAGAAAAGTTACTTTTGCGCCATGAGTTTGTGTGTTCTGAATCAAACCTTCACCAACTTTGCATGCAACTGCTAAGCGTTTATGGTCTTGTTGCTGGGTTTAAAAACGCGTAATCTTGCAGTAACCAACGAGGAAAACTTCATTTAAACTACATAATCATGAGACAGGGCATTTATGAACTCTTTGCAGAATCCCGACTCGCCTAACAACAAATACAACAACAGAAAACAAGGACTGAAGAGAAAACCAGCACATATATTTATTAGACGATTGAAACCTTATGACCAAAGAAATGAATTAACCCACAATCATTCTTTTTTTCATACTTTTTTGTATTTCGGCGAATTCCTATGTCTTTTACCGTCGTATTTTCGTTTCGAAACACGTGGCAAAAATACTAGTTTTGCTTGAGTTGATTGCCATTCAAAAACGATAAAATATTAACAAAGATCAAAATAATAAATTCCAAAAACAAGTACTTGAGAAAAGAGTAAAAGAACGGCAAGTCAAAAATATGAACATTTTAAAATGTTTTTGTATCATTTACTGTAAGAGTATTCATATTTCTATTTTATTAAACAACTAGCAGGGAAACACCACGTTGCCCTGGATTGATCGATGTTCAACGAATGTTTTACACTCCCATATTGTTATTGTCATCGAAATCGGTGAAATCGCCCATTTTTCAATCAAATCGATTAATTGCCTGCTCTAGTTACGAGGTTCCCGGCAGGAAGCTTCACGTGCCTTCTCGTAGAAATTTAGTTTACACCACATTATGATATACATTGCACTATAGAGAACCTACTGTTGATTTTATGAAATCATATTTATGTATAATGGGTTTAATAAAAGTTTAAAATGCAAAAGTCAAGTAGCATGCTTTAATTGTGCTCAAAATAGAAATATTAATTTCGAACGCGCCCCTGACACATCAAAGACCCTACCATTGATTTTATATGTCTGGCATTTCGGCTCGTGTGATTATAAAACATCTAAAGTGCACTTGTGATTTTAAACCGTTTAAGGTGTTAACTTTGGTCAAAATCGCCAGTTACTTCTTCCATCGGATTATTTCAATTATCGATTATCGATACCCATCGAAGACAATACGATAAAAAAAACTATCTAAGAACACTGCCAGGCACATAAAGTAGCTTATTGTGAAATTTCATAAAAATCGGCCTAGCCGTTTACGAGTTCATAGAGAACGAACTCTATGCACACACACACATACACGCAGACAAAGTTCCTTATATATAATATTAGAGAGGTTTATGTCAACCATTTTTTTTATTTACTCTAATTTTATTCGTCCTTCTGAATTCACCCTTGTGTTATTATATATATATATGTGTGTGTGTATATATATATATATATATATATATATATATATATATATATATATATATATATATTATAACGTGAATTAAGTACAATCCCGAGGTTAACAAGTTTACATGATTGTATTGGCTTGGGATCCATCAATCATATGTCCAATGGAAAACAAGAGTCCGTTTATGAACACCAATTAACCCCGAGCCTTTTCATTTACTGCTGACAGGATTGCGTCAAGGCAGACTTTTTGAGTAGTTGAAAGCGAAACAAACACAATTAGACTGCCATTCAGTAAAATGTATATCTCTACCAATTCATTTCCGTAATTCACCTCGAGTATAAGATCGTTAAATGAAATTCATTCCCTTATGGTCGTAAGAAAGTGTAAGACTGTAGCGAAATAAAGGTCCACTGGTGACGAATATTTCAATCCATATAGGACAGCATCGTTTCGAATAACAAACGTCACATTTTAATACTGAACAAAAGAATGCCTACATCAAGGATAACCCTTACTAGAGGTGATACCTACGTCAAGTTTTACGTTAATTATACATCTATATACTATTAGAAGTCCATGGTGTTTTTAAGTTCATACACAAATAGAAAAATCCCGTTAGCTGACAAAAAGGCAATAGATGTTTTACACGTTACTAATGCAGTTGTTTTTACGATGTCAACATTTAATATGGTATCTTATACGTGTTTTATAATTTTAAAGATAATTATAGAACCTAATAATGTCAGAAACGTCACATGAATAGTTTTAAAACTAAGTGACAGTTTTTTAAAATCAATAAAAAGTAGTCATCAAATATATAACCCTCTTAAGCGAATTATTTTTACGTAAAGCATAACTTCTACTTTTACTTATAAATAAAAAATATGTAAGTGTATTCATCGCAGTTAATCTATTATACAAATATTAAGTAGCATAGCTTTACCAATGATTGTTACAAATATTTTTCTTTTGTATATGTATATATATATATATTTTTTTTTTCTAACACTTTATATGTTATATAAGACAAGGGCATCCTTTTCACCCACCAGTATCTCTAAGTGTCCCAAATATGAATTAATGAGAATATATTGTTTTGAAAATATTTATTTACACGTCCACAAAACGGAGAAATTGCAAGTTATTTATATACAAACAAGTGAAGCATGCATGGTCCCTGTGAGCCCACAGTGAACGAGGCATAAAAAATGACTAAGTTTAGCATTTGCCCCCTTCATGTAGATCCAGAAGTCTCCAGGGGACTCAAATCCTGGTGAAAATGAACAAACGGTGCAGTTTTAGGCCTTAACATGTAAATTCGAGTACTGCACTATGACAAAAAAAAGAAATATCTAAGTCCACTACTCCCCCCACATTTAGTCCCAAAAGTCCACAAGGACTTAACGTATTTAAATTTGAGTTAAGCCCCATGCAAAAACTGTTAAACAGACATACACAGAACTTTTTGGACAAATATGATTAAATAGTCCCAAAAATGGAGCGTTTTTATTAGCCCTAAAAGAGACCCTGGGGCACACCTAAGAGTTATCGCGAAGTATACACAAACAAAATTATACAGAAATCAGTTAGTTACAACTTTTCAGAAAATTTTATAAAAATCCAAGTCATCATTTTTTTAATAAGCACAAAAGTGTCAATTTTAGCCATTTTAACTCGAAAGGCACCCGTAGCGGGAAACCGGAGATTTCCCGGAAAATCTGTTCCGTTAATCTAGGACTCAAATCTTATTTAATATTTGTGTGAAATTTAAAAAATTCCAAGTTATTAAGAAAAATGCAGACAGACGAATGGACGAGCGGACGAACGGAAAAGGGTGAATTTACAGGTCCAAAAAAAAGTGAAGCGTGTTTTCGGCAGGAAATAAAAAGCCAATAGCCAACTAACAAGATTCTTTCGGCTTAATTTATTTATGCCGACATTGTCAAGGACACACATGGATAATCTAAAGTTAAATTTCCAGCACGTAATGCTTTCCTACTTTAAATAGGATGAACACGCGACGGAAACAATTAAAAGCATGTTTGTGACGTGCATGGTAAATGTGGACTTAATTAACGAGTAGATATCTTAAAACTTGAAACGTTGAAAACGCTGTATCCAATATTAAACGTGATTCTTTTTAATAGTCGTTTTGGTAAAATGATGGGTTCGAAAGATTGAACAGTTTCCTTAGATTTTTACATTAAGAATAGTTTGAAGTTAAGCGCAATTTAGTATTACGTAGTGATAGAACAAACGGACGTTCTAATACGAGTTTCGTCTGGATCAATACAAAAATCAAAATCGTTTAGTAAGAGTGAATTTTATGAGTATCACATTTACATACGTCAAACGCGTTTTTCTTAAGATTACATGCGTTTTACTTACTAGATCGTAAGTAAAGATTATTACTCATTAAATATTAATTAAAAACAACTACATATAATTATTTCATCGCCTATACACAAGCTTTCTCGCGTTATGTTTACATCTTCAAACCTACCATCAGTCCATTTGTCCATTTGTTCATTCTTTTAAATCTCTTTATAGTATTGCTCTTCGTCCAGAGGCAACTTCATTGACATTTATTTTCGAACGTCTTTTGTCTCTTTGTAAAGTGATGGCTATTAGTATTTAAAAGTAAGTATTGTAGCTGAAATTACAGAGACGAAACAATCTTGAAGTAGAGCAAAAAACCCGGAAGTAAAATTATAGAGAGCAAACCATGAGTAAAACAATAGGAAGTAAATAATCTAGAACTGAGTACATGAGGGGCATATATGTAAAAGTAAAGAAAGTAGGTCCGCTAGAAACAGAAACATAGAGGAAAAATAAGATATGTAAAAGTAAAAAAGTAGGTCCGCTAGAAATAGAAGCATAGAGGAAAAATAAGATAAGAATAGAATGACAGTGAGCAAATAA
>NC_136510.1:47041332-47066332 GCF_053919585.1 Euprymna scolopes | reverse complement strand
ATCAAAGTATTATTAAGTACATCTATATCAAAAACACTTGTAGACGTTTTTGTTAATTTTTAATTTTCTTATTTCCATACTTTGTGCACCAGGCGAAAACACAGACCCAACAATTTTAATGAATCACCATTATGCCAGATCAAACATACCCATTCCTGTATCGCGATACATCTTCTATCATTATATGTGAATAGTTTTCTATAATAGTAAACCATATAGGAGCCTATTCGTGACCAGACACACACATAGACGTTCATCTTTATCTTATATATATATATATATATATATATATATATATATATATATATATATATATATATATATATGTATATATATACGTATTACGAAAATAGTAAATAGAGCTTAGCCTAAAGATTTGATTCGGAATGAAACATGAACAAGCCTGTGTTGCATAATTGCTAGAATCAAACTTTTACTCTACTTTATATATATATATATATATATATATATATATATATATATATATATATATATATATATATATATACGGTTTATTTTTTTATTACCGTATCTTTCTGTTAAGTTACATTATTGTTTCAGCTACCCGGCCGGTCTGTAGCTTCCTCAGATCTTTACAGAAACGTTGTAAAGAGATAGCTTCGAATTTATTTGGGGGTATTAAAACCAAAGCAAAATATGATGAAAGTAAAAATATAATAGATAAGCCCCATAATTTTTTATACCATACCTGTTCACACTGAAACACTTATCGTACAACAACTCTTTACAACATTTCTGTAAAAGTCTGAGGAAGCTACAGACGGCCAAAAAAAAACGGCCGGGTAGCTGAAACAATAATGTAACTTAACAGAAAGATACGGTAATAAAAAATAAAACGCATATTTGCTCTACAACAGTATTGCGCACTTTCTTCAGTTTAGTAATTACCATTTCCACTATATATATATATATATATATATATATATATATATATATATATATATATATATATATAGATAGATAGATAGATAGAAACTAAATATAACTTCATCAATTACACTAAAATAAGGCGTTCATGTTTTATTCCCGAAAGAAGTCATCAGGCTTAATGCTACTGCCAAACTACTCACATACTGGGAACTGTTAAATACTGATTAATTAAAAATATACAGTGGGGGGTAACAGATATTCGTAAACTTGAAAACATGTATTTTCATGTACGTGACAGTCTATACAAAGACATAGATATATTTTATTAACAAAGATACATACTATTAGAAAATAATAATGAATTTAATCAAATAATATAATGATAGAAATTAATTTACTTATACATATTTATCGATAACTGGCTGTCCCTATAGCAGAGAATACTTTGCTAGTCCCTCTTTATTCTGTCTTTTTCATAGTATGTTTTCCAGTCTCTTCTTTCCTATCTTCAAATGTTTTATACATTTGTAAGAAAAAAAAAACTCGTCCAGTTATAACCACTGTAATGCATTTCTCTTCTTTCTTCTGTGTGACTGAAGATAAACGGAACTATCACAGGTAAAGTGTATTTATAAGTATCGGCCTTTGGTGGAGTGCAATACAACGTGACTGGTTCCCAGCCGACGAAAGCATATTCATTTTAAAGTTCAATGATAGCATAGTTAAGGTGTCCTCTTAATTAATCGGCTTCTGCCCAATCTATTGTCAGCAGACGACATATTGTTAGTCTCACTATTAACCTGACACATAAAATTAACCTTTGTTCTTCAGTGGTTATTGGGTCTTGATGAACGGTGATTCGTAAGTAAAAAGAAATACTTAACCTTTCATTCATTCTCCAATAAATACAGCTTTAAACAGTGTCTGCTTTTGATATATTTAACCAATATCCCTCCCCTTACTATTCAACAGATTCGCACACCGCTACTTTAGGTCGACTCCTTTCGCAAAACGCACACACATGCACAGTCGTGTTCAACTCTCACCACGAAAGAAATACTCCTGCTTTAATCGCAAAGTATTGTGTTACACCTAAATCTGTCTTTCAAACACGACTTTGACAATAGGAGACAGGTTAAACACTACCCTTTTGCTGACCACCGTAAGTCCAGGCCGGGCTCCTCGGAATAAGTGTCAGGCGCAGTGAAGTTTTTGTTTTTTGTTTTTTGTTTTGTTTTGTTTTGTTTTGTTATATATTCAGGTGAATTTCATAAAATTGTGAAATTCTTTTTTTTTGTTTTTTTGCAAAATCTCTCAATGAATAACATAGTTTCATCATTTAATAATTTAGGAAAATGAATAACGTGCTTAATATTTCGCCATTTGACATAATTATAAGAATGTTCGCTAATGAGACCGATCGAATTATACCCAAGATTCTCGGTGGCCCCTTATTAAAAACTCAGCAATATAAGAGAACGGTCAAGTGAAAGTCGAGTAATTCTGGGAATGGAGTGATCACCTTCCTGATATCTCGGTGTAATTGCCAAGGAATATTTCAGTCGTCCTTGACTATAGTCGTCCAAGTAGTTTGGTATTCTACAATTAAAATATATTGTACCGTATTTATGATTTCGAAAATATTGAGTAGTCTTTATTTTATAAATGAAAAGTTGTTGCATTGTTCTTATAACTGACTCCTCGATTGCAATATTTCTATACCACACAAACGAGTCATCATTCATCAAGACTCAGAAGCCACTCGAGGATCAAAGTTAATGAGTCTGGTGCGTAGACGTTGAAACAACCACGGGGTTATTGACGATGGTTGTAACTAATCAGAAATTGATTATTTAAGAGGAACACGAGTTTGTAAACATTGAAAACAGAAACGTTATAGCCAGCCGGGACGCGGTCCTTTAGTACTGTACTTTACATACGGAAAGTTCGAGGAAAGAAGGTTTCATCATAGAACTTTTGTTTAATTTTAGGTAACAAAAGGAAGAAAGACAATAATTGCCCACTATTCAATAATCATGACGTCGCTTACACAGCAAACGAGAAGGCTAAACTGCTGGCCTGTTAGTTTGCCCTAACTCCATTTAAAGCCCCATAAAAAGGACAGAAACCATACTAGTAGATCTGAAAATCACCCCATCCCCCTGTCGGTGATATAATAAGAAACAGGCGTATGGGCCTGGTCTCATACCTGTTATATAAATAAATATATATTCCGCTGTTACTGTCTCTGTTCATTCCAATCTCTTCAACAAATGCTTTGTTCAGTTTTTAGTCGCGTGCAAGCGACTCTATAAGTCACTCCGTCGGCCCATCGGTCGGTCAGTCGGTCGGTCAGTCGGTCTGTACGTAACACTTTTGTGCTTGGCCATTTTGGTTAGGATCAAAGGTCTTTTATTAATAGATGCTGTTCTCAGCTTTTAAGCTTTTCTTGACCTTTTGGCCAAAATCAAAGTGCAGTATCTCTTCCGGCAGAAACTGCAAGCAAATATCATATGTGGGGGCAGCCCCACATAAAAGACCTTGGTCAATGTAGGGGCAATCCTTCATACCAATTGTCACTATCCAGCTCCCCTACTCCCCGGGCAGTTGGTTCCCATTTCCCCATCACTCCTCACATTAAAAATCGGCCTTGTGCTTAATTTGCTCGGTGGGGGAGCAAATAAATACCCTTTTCTTGGCACTTGGGCCAAGATCAAAGTGTAGTATCTGTTCTTACTAAATGCTGTACTCATTGTGATATAAGGTGGGGGGATCACTTTTCTGTATTAATTTAATGTAATATGATAACCCACTTTACAACCAGTCCGTCTCAAAGCCATTCAAGTCATTCACCAGATCATTCAAGTTGTTTTTGAAGGATTCTAGTTATTTTTTAAGCGCTCAAGTCATTCTTAAGGTCATTCAATTCATCCTTAAGTTCATTAAAGTCATTCTAAGTCATTTACTTTTTATTTATTTAAGTCATTTCAACCCATTTTTCGGTTATTTTAGTTTATCTTTAAGAATTGCATATCAATCCTACATTCACGCATTTATTCATTGCACGAGAGCATGCGGCGAATGGCTATTGGCCTTGTTTTTCCTAATAGCTAGAAAATTGCTTATGTGGTACCAGTATTCGTGAATTGTAGCGAAAGAACTAGCCCGCTCTAGTATCGCCTAATCCACAATTATACGCTAATGCTAAACTTCTTTCTGGCCAACATTACAAATTAAAGCAAGTCCATTTTACAGCGGATATTTTGACAATTATCTTTGACCGTATATATCATGCAATGAAGAAGGTAGAGAGGATAGGCGGTAGCCATCGACATATCACAAAGCTATTGACCAGGTGTAACATGAAGGGCTTCCATGAAAATTAAAAACGATATTTATGAATTATTACTTAACAGATCCATAATTAGATCCTTATTAAACAAGAGGAAAATCCAGATCGTCTTAGATACCTATACGTCCAAATAACATCATATTAATACAGGTATGCCTCAGAGAAATCTTAATCAAATTCAAGAAACCATACTTACTTCCATTGGTTCGAAACATTTAGAACTACTTAATTTTCTCACATAACGTATTAAATATTTTGGAGTAAAAAACGCTGGCGCTTTTTTTAGAAGAGAAGTTTCGTTGCCCCAAATTGAGTCTTGTAAAAATTGCAAAAGTTCCTTCTTTCTCCCTCATTCTCAGCTAAAAAAATAGCGAAAAGATCTTTATATCTACGCGGAATTTCGGGTGGGTTCTTTTCTGTTTCAACTGGTTCCTATTCTGACTAAAAATAAATCTGAACTCATTTGCAAACACTTACATTACAATATATAGCACTTATTGTCAACGGTTCGTCGGGTAGAGATATTTACAGTCGTTTCGCGCGAAGAGTTTTATAAACCGTAGTTCTGAGATAAATTATATCAAGACGGAACTTCGGACCAATCAACAAACCTAATAAAAAATATTCATTACTGAATTTTGTACTTGTAAGCTATCTGTCACCACTTTTATGTGCTGCTAGCGTTAACCACTCAACATCGGAAAGGTTTGAAGCCAAAACTAATTGCTCATAGTACGACGGGCGTGCAATAAGTAATACCCTGACCCACTTCCCATAGCAGTAGAGCAACAAAACTTGCCACAGTTATTAGTCTTTCTCTACATAGGAACCACACAGAGTTATGCATTTCTCCCATCGTTTGATGCCGCTCTGGAGACCGTTTTTGTAGAACATCCCAGGTTGATCCTCCACCCACGACGTGACTTCAGAAAGCAAGGCTGCATCATCTGGGAAACCCTTTCCTTTCAAAAACAACTTCATGGTTGGGAAGAGGTGAAAGTCGGAGCGTGCAAGGCCAATAACCACACGCCCGTGCTTCTGATCTGGCGACATGCGAGTTGTGGACCGGAGCGTTGTCCTGCAGGAGGAGGGTACCTTTGCTGATCTTGCCCCGCCTCTTGATTTTGAAAGCTTCCCTTAATTTCCTCAAAAGTGAAGCATAATATGCTCCCGTAATTGTGGTACTCTTTGCCAGAAAATCTATCATCACTACTCCGTCCTGGTCCCAGAGGACTGTCAGCATGACCTTGCAAGGGAAGGGCTGCACCCTTGCTTTTTTTGGAGGTGGTGAGTCCAAGTGCTGCCACTGCATTGACTTGGCTTTGGTCTCTGGATCATAGTGATGGACCCAGATTTCATCCTGTGTAATCAATCCTCCTCTCCTTGAGAGGTGATCTGCATTGGCCAGCATAATCTCCTAATTTATCACCAGGTGACATTTGCATGGAGATATCTGAAATCAATTGTTTACAACGATCATCCTAGCACCTTTACTCACCTGAAAAACAACATTCGTTGAGCTGTCGCCAACAAAACAATCGATATGCTTAAAAGAGTTGACCGAAATTTCAGAGTTCGATTAATTCAGTGTATAGAAAAAAATGGACGCCCTCTTAGTGATATCATCTGTAAAACCAATAAAAAATAAAATTTAAATGTTGTACTAGCCGCAGTTCAAAGAATTACAGATATACCTGCATTACTTGTGTTTTTATTGATATTTCAAAGAAGCAAGTTTCTCTGCCATACTCTGTATAATATATATGGGTGAATCGGAAGGGTAGTATATATAGAGATAATATTACAAAAAAATATATATTGGCCATCATGAAACAATGGGGTCAATAAAGAAGCGACAACTTTTAATAGTATTGAGCGTTTCTTCTCTTGATAAGTTTAACTTTGTTAATAATTTGCGATATCCGCACACAGATAGTTCACCGTATCATAGCTTTCCAGTGTTGCTACAAATCGCCGGAAATTCGAAAATTAATTGCCAGATCACTTGAACCTGTGACTCCCCTGAAATTTGACTCCTTGCTATTGCGCTTACACCAGCAGTAAGATACATTTTAACGCTTATATTTTTGTTTTAGATTTTCGCTAGTGGTTGACTACATTCCAATACGACGATTAATGCATTATGCTAAGTGAAAACGTTCTTCTCCCTTATCAAAGAGCTCAAGGAATAAGGTGGGAAACACGCTTATATATATATATATATATATATATATATATATATATATATATATATATATGCAGGTGTATGCTTGCGTACTTGCGTGTGTTCATAATCTATAATAAATAAAACAATAAACTCTTACTGCTGGTCAAATTACACTGAAACTAATAGGAAACAATAATCATACACCAAGGATAATTTATAGCAAGTAAAATATTTGTTTAGATGAATGAATAACGCATACAGAAATATGTCGGTGAGTTAAAATGCAGACTGTTCATTTCAACTTGACAACATATTTCTATTACTTATGCGCAAGCGCAAGTTCATTCATAACTTAAAGCATTTTAATTTTAAATGTTTCTCATCTATCTGTCGATAGCTGAAACGTGAGAATACGCGGCTGGATCACCAAATGTTTTAGTTTCGATTCTAACTGATGGCCCACAAATCATTTTTTTTAACTTTTGAAATCACTACTATATATTAGGTACAATATAATATTCAATAGACGATTGGCTTTTCAATATGAAATCTGCATGAATTAAAATATATTAAAAATTATTTTACGACCGTGCAAGGTCGGGTGCCCCTGCCTGCTAGTTAAAAATCGAAAAAAAATGCATATATATTCCGGTTCATTTAAAATAGAATACACATTGTGAAACTTTTTATTGCCCTGTTTTACTTTTCTCTTGTATTCTCGGTTTCGTCCGGATGTAAAAACAAAATCAGATAACTTTACTTTGTGAAAAGTATAATGCAAATTTACTTCCCTCATAGCCACTGCATTCGTTGTTATGTATGAATATATATATTGTTGTTATATATAAATATATATGTATACATATATGTATACATATATATAAATATATATGTACACACACACACACACACACACACACACACACACACACACACACATATATATATATATATATATATATATATATATATAAATATATATATATTTCATTAATCAAATGAAAATTTTTAAATAGATATATTTTATATATCGATTTTCAGGTTTTACTCCAAGGATGCTAAAACGTGAATAAATCAAAGTAGTACATAATAAAAAATATGGCAGTTAAGTGACGTAGAATTTTAAATATTAATTACTAGCAGTTCAGCCCGGCTTTGCTCGGGCCCTATGTACCGTTTCATAACTTTATGTGCACGTGTATATATATTAAAACTTTTGATTCATGTCCAGGTAATTTACATCTAAAATTTCAAGTGTTTAGGCCCTAAATTGGTGGAGGAGTTTGGTAGAGTCTTCAAAGGTCAACTCTGTCAGCTTTTACCTCTTAAAATGCAAATCTTCGCCCCAAAACCGATTAAACAGCTTGCCGCATGTCTGAATACCTTTATGTAAAATTTTAAATGTTTAGACCCAAAATTTGCTAAATAGTTTAATGGAGACCACAAACATTCAATCTTTTGAACCGGTTAAAAAACTTGCCCTACGTCTGAATACACTTTATGGAAAACTTAAAATGTTTAGACCAAAAATTGCTGAATAATTTGCTAGAGACGGCAAAGGTCAAGTTTTTCAAATTTTGACACCAGATTTCACCCGACAACATTTATTGTTTTGGGCTCAAATCAAATGAAAAGCTTTGATCCATGTCCAAGTGACGTCCATCTAAACTTTCAAGTGTTTAGACCCAAAATTGGAGTTTGGTAGAAATTTCAATGGTCAAATCGTTGAACTTTGACAACTTGACAGACAAATTTCTGGCTGAAAAACGATTTTAAAAGATTTCTCAAGTTCAACTAAAATTTGAAGGTGTAGATCAGTATTTAGAGAATAAATATAATAAATAAATGAATCTGGGGAGAAAAATAATTATCAAAATAAAAACAAAACGTGCAAAAGATTAAATTATTGTCAAAATATGTAATTGGTTGAAATATCATTTAAAAGGTAGAAATAAACATAAAAAATGAGATTACTAAATTCGATAACTATCGAAAAAAATTAACAGTAAATATAAAATTAGTGGAAAGGTATGTCCAACTTCTTGATCTCTTCAAATTGAGATTATGATTGTATTCATATATGTATAACTAATGCGGTTTGCTATTTGAAGAGTAGATACATGGAATTATTTTAAATGATATATTTAAAATTGTCTAAATTGTTATGAAGCAATTGTAACGCATAAAAAATGCACAATAGGATGTTCTCATTTTTTTGTATTATTTTTTTAATATTGATTTTTGTGAAAATATAAAGTGCTTGTTCGATTAGTATATATATATATATATGTCTGTGTTTGTGTGTGTGTGTGTTTGTGTGTGTGTGTGTACATATATAACTTGAGATTGCAATTCAAACTATATATATATATATATATATATATATATATATGATTACTTCAGTTAATCACATGAATTAATATACGAAAGTATAATTTTATGCGGAAACTAAGTATTTACTTCTATAGTGCTCAATACATAGGTAGAGCTAGGTAGTAAGTTAGAAAAATATATATGGCAATTAAGGTACACAGAATATTCCGCGCTTCATCCACACTAGGATTCGTCAGGCTTGGCATAAGTCTGACGAATCCTTGTGTGGATTAAACGCGGAATATTCTGTGTAGCTTAATTGCCATATATATTTTTCTAACTTACTATATATATATATATATATATATATATATATATATATATATATATATATATATATATATATATATATATATTCAGGGTGTCCGAAAACAAGCTGACGGATTTTAAATTTAATTAACTTCCTCAATATTTAAGTAATGTTTACTAATTTTCATATGTAGGTAGATGAGCTTCTCCTTGTTTTTATGAGATATGGTAAGATATCATAGTCTACTTATTCTAATTTTATTTACACAACTTAATCTAGGGTAGGTTTTTCTCAAGGTCTAATTTTAGTTATGAAAAATGATGTTACTCAAATGTCTACCATTCTCATTTTCACACTTTTGTGCCCTCTTTAGGGCATTGTCCAGCACATCACTTAATGTTTCAGTGCTTATGGCCCTATTTCCCTCCTCTATATTGTTTTAAGGGCATTTATTGTGGTTGATTTTATTGCATTGGGAGTAAGGAAATTTCTTGTGTTGAAGTTTCGTCGAAATTCTCTTTGAGTTTCTGATATTGACTCATTCAACCGAAAATACGACTCTTCAATAAATATCCGCTCATCCGTAGTATAACGACTCAAGATGACCTTGGAAGGCTTAATCCAAGTTATCCAAAAAGATCAAGGAAACGTATAAAAAAATAAGAAAGTTATAAATATTTATTTGACCCATCAGTTTCTTTTGGGACACCATATATATATATATATATATATATATATATATATATATATATATATATAGTCTTAATCTTATATATATATATATATATATATATATATATATATATATATATATATATATAGGGGAAGTCGGGGTAAGTTGAGCATAGGGGTAAGTTGAGCCACCCCCTTTTAACCACAATTGACTAAGCCAATCCATTTTTGTATGCAATCTATAAAAAACTGATCACGTGACTTTAACCTCCACCATTTTGTTTTGCTGAACCAATATCGGAGGTCGATGCAGTAAAAGAAAATCAGATTTCGTGCCAAAAAAGTAAAATAAAGCGTTACAGAGGTGAGTGCATGTTTCTTGTGTTTCGTAATAGTTTGATTAGATATAATATGTGGTAGTTGTTTGTTCAATTACTTGCCTTCATACCTGTAAAAGATTTTTACATTCACCACACATGAGATGCATGCATTTGAACAGACAATTCAATGAGGTCAGACTGGGGTAAGTTGAGCCAATGCTAATGGGGTAAGTTGTGCCACTGGCTCAACTTGCCCCATATGTCTTTTTACACGTTTTCAAGAAACAGATGAATGTGCAACCACATCAGTAGGCCTGTTATAGAGTGAATTCAAAATGCATGTTGTATGAGTTACATGCTCTACTTGTATAAGAATTAGATCTATGGGTTACCTGGTAAATGTTTAAGATGTGTAAGCCGTGCTTGGATAGGAATTTGCATGCTGTACAGGCGCTTTGTTATTCTAATAATAAGAATTATTTTTATTATTACTATTATCATTATTATATTTAACATTATTATTATTATCATTGTAGAATCAAGAATGCACTTACCTCCCCTCTCCACCATTATGGACTAGCCTACAATTAATCAGGCATGGTGGGTTATTCCATTTGGAGGCGCCTGATTGGCTAAACATGCCAGGAGAGGCAAAATGTGGCTGCAGAAAGCCTTGAGTCAAATTCTACTGTGGAAGATGCAGGACCATCAGGTGAGGTTCCTGGAGCAGTCTTGCCCGTGCTCAGTGATGATGTCCGACCACAAAAACAGCAAGAAGATGATCTTATGCAACCATCCACATCTGCGTGTTGTGTTTCATCTAGCTCACATGATGTCATGCATCGTTCATACATTTCACCATCTGTAATTCAGCCATTTCCGAAAGCAGCACCAAGAAAGGCAAGAAGAGGTGGTCACAAAAAGGGCAGCTCAAAGATTTTGACTGACAGCCCTGAACGACAGAAGCTGATAGCCCTTTCTGAAAATAGAAAGAGGAGCCTATTAACAAAAACTAAGCAGTGTTTGTTCAATGCTGGTGGGAAAAAGTCATGTCCCCCGAGATCTAAAACCCCATGTTCAAGTGACACTGATGATTCAGATTTTGAATTTGATGATGTGTCATCAGATAGTGATGGTGATATTGATCTGGATAGCCCAATAATCGAAGGTGACTTTGTGATTGTCAAATGTGCTGGCAAATCACGAACTGTGAACGATATTGTCCAGGTTGACACTCTCAATGGGGAGGACTTTGAGTTTGAAGGTGTTTTCCTTCAAAAAGTTGCTGGGAAGGTAGGAACGGACAAGTCTGTGTTTGTTCCAAACCCAAAGGACGAAGCGGGTTTCAATGCAGAAGATGTTGTTTACAAGCTGCCACATCCAAATAGTGTTGTCAGTTCTGTCCGTTGTTCTAGCCAGCTCGTTTTCAGCTGTGACTTGTCACAGTGGCAACTTCATTAACTTACTTTCAGATATATGTTTCAAATTTTGTGCTGGTTCATTCACTATAATTAACATTTCTACTTCATTATTATAATTTGTTTTATAACCACAGCAACAATTTTGGGCTTGTTCTTTCTTTATTTGCAACACATTTTTGCGTGGCACAACTTACCCCTGTGTGGCACAACTTACCCCAGAGGTTGGATCAACTTGCCCTATGGTCGGGGCAAGTTGAGCCATTTGATATGCATTTTTGTAAAGCACATGGTCGGTTTAGGTCTACTAGCAGAAAACTGCAACTTGTTTCAAAATGTTCCCAAATAAAAGAATTTTATAATAGTACACTCATCTTTGCAAAATAATTAGTCGTTTGGGTTCTGAAGAGCCAAAATGGAAAATTGGCTCAACTTACCCCGACTTCCCCTATATATATATATATATATATTTTAAAAAAGTCCGCTTTTGAATATAAGCGTTGTGGCCTGAAGAGGTCTCTAGTTACTAAATACTAGAAGACCAAAACATACTCATGACTGCCTAGCAACACATTAATCTTATGCAAAGACAAAATGAAAGTATATATAATGCACCCTGTCTTGGGTTGAGCATATTGGGAAGTGATATACAAACTGTCATTAATGTATTAAGCGACGCTCTTTGTGTAAACAAATCGAACGGAGGCATTTGGACGATGTCAAAACAACGTAAATTCATTACCCTAACAGCAGCAGCCGTATAGCGCAATGGTGAGAAACCTTGACTGTCATTTGGCCGGTTGGGATTCGATCTTGGCTTGAGGCAGTTGCCTTTCCACCCGCACTAATTAGCTGTGAAACAGCGAAACAGTACTATATGTGGATGACTATATATATATATACATATATATATATATATATATATATATATATATATATATATATATATACATATATATATATATATATATATATATATATATATATATATATATATACAAACATTGATGGCTACATATGTGCATACATGTTTCTGTAATCACCCGCGTTGGGAGATTACGTCTTCAGGCCAAGAATTCAATAATTATCGACGATAATTCTTGTCCTGAAGACGTAATCCCCTAACGCGGGTGATTACAGAAGCATGTATGCACATATGTAGCCATCAATGTTTGTATAAATAAATTTAATACACCTGCTCTGTTCACTAATTGAGCACTCTTTGGTAAACACATGTTTCATTGGATTTACTTCTCTGAAACTAAACTCTACTGGCTATGTATAGTTGATTTTTCAAATTGTGACGCATATTTTTATACCATACTATAATTAATTTACACAAGATTCTCACCTTGGATTCACCGATTACAATTTCATTAATATTTTAATTGACCGGTTAATTACTAGATGTATTGATTTCGTTATCTCATATTGAAAAGGCCTTATATTTTTTTTGTAAAGTTGTTTAGTGTTTTGTTTTTTAATATATTTTCAAATTTATGCTTACCAGTGGTGCATTTTTTTCTCATATTTACCCGCTGATGAAAATATGCTATCTTTCAAAATTCATAAGGTAATGAATTTAAATTAATATATTTTTTTAATTATTGGCTCACAAGGTGCTTTTACACCAGTCATCAAAGATTTATCTTTGAAAACAGCCTATGGTGTTCCCCGGAAGCTGAGTGATAACAAGTCTCAACAGGTTTCCAGTACCCTTCACCTCTTTCGATGGCATTTGCAAATAAATTGGCATTATCGCAACAGCCGCTTGGCATTGATTTCTCGTTGGCAGCGGCTATTGGTCTTCACTTGAATTTAAGTGGCAATAAGCCTTCAAAGGTCCCAGTTCTCTTCGCATTTATCAGGCGGAGGTCTGGTCAGTTCCGCTATCTTTCCTTACTCCTTGACTCTACTTGGTTATTTGGTCTCACTTTTTTTTGGGGGGGGGGCGCAGTGATGTGGTAATGGGTGGATGGGGGTGAGGTTAAAAAATAATAGATATGCGGCTTCAGTGTCCTTGGTTCCATGTTGGGCTTCGTGTTTTACCTTTGCAGCAGTTTCTCTGGCTCGTGCTTGTTGCTCCTGTGTGTTAGTTTCCACATTCAAGGGGTTTCCTTAATATTCCAGTTGTTTTCATTATTTTTGTTCGTTGTATTTTTCCAGTCATTCCATTGATTCCAATTTCTCCCATTCTTTTTTCAAAGTTTTTCGAGATTGTTCCTAGTGCTCCTCATATTATAAGTACTATATTTTTTTTTAATCATTCATATCACTTTCAGTTCTCTGGCTTCTTCTGTGTATTTGCTTCGTTTCTCCTTTTCTTTGATATTTGTCATGTGGTTAACTGGAACAACAAAGTTATTATTATTATTATTATTATTATTATTATTATCAATGTTATTATTATTGTTATTATTAATATTGTTATTATTATTATTAATGTTACTATTGTTATTATTTTTATTTTTATTATGCTTCCTTATTTGAGTTTTTGAAAGATCAGAAAATATTGTCATATATTCAATTACATTTTCCATCATCAATTTTCCAATTTCGCTCGCTTTCTCTCTCCATGTAAATAATTATATATATATATATATATATATATATATATATATATATATATATATATATATATGGGGGGGTGAGTGTGTGTGTGTGTATGTGTATAATTATCAATATTTTTTAAAGCTTTCTTTCACAACTGAACATTTTTTTTCAATACAGAAAGAAAACAAAGATAGCTTCCCACATTCCCACTCTCATAATATCTGAGAATTCCTTTTAAGGTCGCTGTTTTCTAATTGTGATGGAGTAAAACGATTTCCCATCTAAAACGCAACGAAAATAAAAACAAAAGCAAAACAAACAACAACAACAACAAAAAAGGACAACTGCTGCGCGATTATCTCTGTTTTCTTACCGAAATGCAAGCCGAGGAGTTCCTCTGCCAATGTTTGTGTTTTTGATGCGTCTTATCTTATTTCCGGTCCTTCAATTCGAAACGATGAATTAACGGACCATTTCAACAGCAAATGAGAACCACAAAAACAAAAAACAAAAAACAAAACAAAAACAAAACACAAAACAACAAAAACAAAATCATTCCGCCACTCGACCGGCGCACACATTATACCAACCTATCTTTACGTTAAGGGTGTTTTGACGTCGTCGCAATAAAATTAGTAGCGATCAAATACACAAACATAAACACAACTATACGTACACAGAAATAAAACATTGTTAAATCACTACCGGCAGAGTCGCAGCCGATTAGCGTAATGGTGAGAAGCGTTAACTATCGTTCAGGTGGTCGAGTTTCGATCCTGGTTTGAGGCAGTTGCTTGTTTAGCCGCACTGATAAGCTGTGATAGAGCGAAACAGTACTATATGTGGATGACTATATATATATATATGTGTGTGTGTGTGTGTGTGCATTTATAGAGGGGTTACAAGATATCGAGACCTAGAGGCCACTCAAGGATAAGGTCAACGTGGGCATTGTAGTTACTAGGACAGTGCCAATTATATATGTGTGTGTGTGTGTATATATATATATATATATATATATATATATATATATATATATATATATATATACCCTACTTTGGGGTAGTTGCGCCAAATCCGGGGGTAATTGCGTCAATGAAGAAAAAGTGCTCTTTATATGCGTGGTTGCCAAAAGATCGCGTTTAGCTTGTTGACATAATTACGTTCGTACTTGATTTAACCGACATAAGTCCAGTTCAAACAGACAGAAGTTCATAGAAGCCATAAGTAACTGTAAGAATGGAATAGAGACAGCTAAGAGAGAATTTACTGAAACAACCAAAAATCGCATCGAAGCACAGAAATTAGGAACCCGTGATTTCTGGAAAATCTACAACAGTGTAGTAAATAATGGACAATCAACAATTCTCCCACTATCCAACAATCATGGGATTGTTTACTCAGCAAGCGAGAATGCTAACATGCTTTCCAGTCGATTTGCCTCCAACTTCACACTGGACACTGCGAACCACTCCCTCCTAGACTTTCCTTTGCGGAAAGATGCCATACAAGACGATTTGAAAATCACCCCTTCTCAGATGCATGCTAGCATAAAAAATCTTGACACCTCAAAAGCATGTGGGCCTGATCTCATCCCCGCTATGCTATTAAAAAAGTGCTCCGCCGAAGTAGCTCCAGTTCTCTTCAAACTTTACAACAAATGCCTTAAAAAATCTTGCTTTCCTGCCTGCTGGAAAACTGTTTCTGTGGTACCAGTTTTCAAGAATAACCCAGTAAATTATCGCCCCATTAGCTTCCTCCCACTTTTCGCCAAAATATTTGAGTCCATTATTAACCAAGCTCTAGTCCATCACCTTATAGATACTAAACTTCTGACCGACCAACAATAAGGATTTAGGCAAGCCCCTTCCACAGCAGACATCCTAACTGTAATCTCTGAACATATATACCATTTACTGGACAAAGCAGAGGAGGTAGAACGGTAGCTCTAGATATATCTAAGACTTTTTACAGAGTATAGCATGAGAGTCTTCTAAGGAAAATCAGATCATACGGTGTCACTGGAAGAATACTTAACATAATTAAATCCTTCTTAGATAAGAGAAAAATCCAGGTTGTACTCGACGGTCGTACATCTAAACAATATGATATAAATGCAGGAGTGACTCAAAGGTCTATCCTTGGACCTCTATTATTCCTAATATTCATAAATGACCTCCCGGACAAAATTGTCTGTGAGATGGGTATATATGCTGATGACACCATGCTCTATAACAGACACGACAGGAAAAAAAATGAACACATATCTAAAGAAATGGCAGAAACACTAGAGGATGACCTCGAATCTATAGTGGAATGGGGACAAAAATGAATGGTCACATTCAATGCTATCAAGACTAAACTTGTTTCCTTCAATAATTACAAGAAACCTTCTCTATCACGAATAGCAATAGCCAAAGACTATTTATCTGAAAGTACATCTTTTAAACTCCTCGGCATAACGTTCACAGGAAACATGAGTTGGAACAATTACATTGAGAGCTTTGCCAGGACCGCTGCGAAAAAGGTAGATTCTCTTTACCGTACTAGAAAGCTACTAACACCCGAAAGTATCATGTACCTCTATAAGGACACCATTCGCCTATGTATATTGTATTGTTGTAATATTTGTGCTGGTTCATATGCTGCTAGTCTCTTGCTCCTAGACAAGGTTCAAAAGAGAGTCGCCAACCTGATAGGTCCTGAACTGTTATCTAAGCTCCAGCCTTTGTCCCATCGACGAAATGTAGCATCCCTCTGCCTGTTCTACAAGTACTTTAACGGTGAATGCTCCGATGAACTGCAAGCACTCGTACCCCCTCGACGTAAATATTCCTGACAAACCCGACAAGCAGCTAAATCCCACCCCTTCACAGTAGAGATATCTAAATGTAAGAGATCCTTCAACTGTACTGTCATGCAGAAGTTCAAGTGTAACATGAACCGACATCTTGCTGCCCAACTCCCCACATAGTACCCCTGTAGATTATGTCCCTGATAGTAGCCCCCTACATCAAAGTGGCAATGTGCCTTGTTTGGGGTGAAAATGTAATTATATATATATATATATATATATATATATATATATATATAGACTAATTTAAAAAATAAATGAAATGAACCAGCTAAAAAAAATATTACTAAATAGAATAATTAAAACGATTTTATTACAGCAAACAATTAATGACATCCAGCTAATTGTTAAAATAGATTTTCTTTAAGGTAATATATAAATTGAATGTAGATTTCTTTTGAACACATAGTATATATAAGAACGATAGTTAGACTAAGTGTGCTCATGTCCGTTTACAGTATGGAAATTAAGTTATGAAACAGCGTACCTTTTGTACATATTTAATTTAGATTTTTGAAGCATTTCTCGCGCATAAAGCTGTCGAAATGCTTAAAAGAATAATAGTCGGTAGGTGAGAGATCGGGAGACTATGGTGGATGAGGTAGGTTCAACTCGTTCAACTTCTGCAGAGTCAGTTTAGCAACATGCGGTCGGGTATTGTCGTAAAGGAGAATTAAATCTTTTCTCTGGACTAATGCTGGTTCTTATTGTTGTTTAAGTTTCTGACGTATTTCATCCATTTGCTGACAGTACTTCTCCACCGTAATGGTATCGCCCTCATACAAAAAAAAAAAAAAAAAACTCGAACTGTTTAGGCAACTTTACGTCGTAGCTTGAATTGAAATAAGAAAATTGTCCGAATTTGCTTTTTTCTATCTTATATTCAACGTTCTGAAAAGAATAGATAATTCTTTTAAAACGATTGTAATTTAAAAGATTAAGTAGAGAAAAACACCCATTAAAATGATATGTAAATTAAAGGTGTTATAACGGAAATTTATATGAAAATACATAATTTTAAATCCAAATCAAAAATTTCGAAAGAAATTTCCAACAACCTAATAAAGATATGCAAGAATTAAGAATAATTAAATTTTAAGAAAGTTCGTTGATAGTGCTCAATCAAGAGAGCAAATTACCTTTTTTATTATTCTTTATGTAAATACAGTCATATCTCGCTACGATGTGCAGACCGTTTTAATCATAAGTGATTTCATCAGGCAAGAAGATGTAAAAATACAAAAATTGAAAAGGGGTTCAAGACCATTTTCAATTTAAGAGGAGAGAAAATACATTTCGCCATGACTGGCGTGAAGCAAGGTTAAAAACCATTAATATAATAAATGTATAACTTAAAATATTATAGCATTAAGAATTGATTATATAATGTTTTAAATTGAATTTTAAAAAAATTCTTAATGCTGCAATATTTTAAGTTATAACGTAATTATTGTTTTACTAGAATATCTTGTCCTTTTCTTTTCCAGATTTAACGACTAGTCCTTTACTTTTCCATGTTTAAGCTTTACCTTATTATTTTTCATGCTCGTAAGTTTCTATTGCAATCCATGATTTTCCCAGGCTTTTAATAAATTCACTTGTTCTTTGTTTAATTTCAGTCTTATTTTTTGCCCCCATAACCACATATGTAATAATAATATACGGCACTCGTCTGCTTTCAATAAAATCCCCCCAATTATCTCCTTTTCATGCTTTCATTCTTTCTGTTTCACTTGTTACTTCTTTCTTCGCGGCAGCAGTAAATTAGTTGCAAGAGTAATCGCTGAAGCGACATGGTTGCTATGGAAACTAGTCATAAAAAGCGTCGCTCACCTCCTTACATATTTTTACGATTTTGAACACCAGAAAATTCATTATAACTTTTGTTTTACTGAACGAAAATTGACCAAATGTTATTCATAATATAGCTGAGAATGTGATCTATGAACTGTAATAATTGTTTTAAATTTGGACGCAAAAATGAGTGAGGGGTGAAGCTTTAAAGCAGTTCTAAATGACTAAAACTGAATTAACCATGTATATGATGATAGCCATATATAAATATGTATATGGTATATATTCCAATAAATTTGGGTCTCTTTGTGTATTCATATTAATATTAAGAACGTCTATCTCTTTTTATTTAAAAGGAAAATACAACTTTGCTATATATGGGTTGTTGTATTGCCTTCATCTGCTAAAGATCTAGCTAATTTGCATATTTGTTAAACATTCATCTTAATTAAATCCATATTAGGGACTTCGGTTTTCTTATGGGATGATCATCTTTAGTGAACTATTACGTGTAATTATATTCATGCAGATATTGGGTGAATGCTCTGACGAACTGCAACCACTTCTGCCCCCTCGACGTAAATACCCCCGACAAACCCGACAAGCAGCTAAATCCAACCCCTTCACAGTAGAGATCCCCAGATGAAAGAGAGCCTTCTGCTCCAGTAGTTTCTTCCCCAGAACAGCTAGACTTTGGAATTCCCTCCCGGGTCCCTGCTTCCCCGACTGTACTGACATGCGGAAGTTCAAGTGCAACGTGAACCGACATCTTGTTGCCCAACTTCCTACACAGTACCCCTGATGCTTATGTCCCTGATAGTAGCCCCCTACAACAAAGTGGCAATGTGCCTTGTTTGGAGTGAAAATATAATAAATTTTTTTTAATTCTACATGATTTATACTTGCGTAATATTTGTAAAAAGGTTATAGTAAACACAAACCTCTTTCTATATATATCTATGCATGCGTATATATATATATATATATATATATATATATATATATATATATATATATATATGTTTAATAAATTTTACCTACCAAACTTCCATGTCAGTTTTTGGTCTACAGACATAAAACTTAATACATAGGGTAATCATACCAACGCGAAGCTTTACATTTGGTTTTTAGCCTTGGAAAATCCTTGCAAAAGCGTGAAAATTAAAAAAAAAAAAGAATTTGGCAGGTGATGATCGAATCACGGCATTACGAATATGCATGCGTAACATAATAGCTATTGGTTCATGTTTTAATTTTTCGCCTTGCAACAAACTGGCATTTACTACAACTTTACTGCTAATTATAAAAAAAATGTCAGATTTTATTTATAAACATATATACAAATGATAAAAATTTATCGATAATTATAATATCTTTTAATAAACAATAAAACCTTGATACCTACTGACACTGGTGTTTCATGCTTATGCAATCATCAGTGTATGAAATGATAAATAATATGGATCGGGAGATTCTAACCCAGTCACAAAGCCTCCCTTGATTTCGTATTCTAGCGTCTATTGTTAAGCTCACCGCCAAATGATACATCAATGGAAGAAAATTGAAAAATTTAGGCAATTATATTTTAAAAACTATATGCCGCTCCTCATATGGGGCTACCAAATTAATTAAAAGTAAATGTTTCCCATCTTGCATTTAGGTAAGAGTGCACTTTCGTAAATAATTGAATTCATTCAAAACGTATCGCAAAAGCAAAAACAAATAACATATATATATATATATATATATATATATATATATATATATATATATATATAAATGTAAAGTTGGTTCGTTCTAAACAAATAAAACCATGTTTATACGTTACCAATTTATTTGAAATTTTCAGACAACCCATTTTAGAGTCGAGGTATGTTTTTATGTTATTAAAATAAATTTACCTAATTAAAATTAAAATATTAGATAAAATAAATATATTTATTTAATCGTTTCTGCGAATCTGTTCTGTTGATAAAACTGAACTTCCGGTTCGATTCATTTCACAGCCACGAATTGACGAAAGGTTTAATTTTCTGTTAACTCGAAAAGTAAAAAAAAACAAAAAAAAACATATTTCATTTGTTTATCTTCCAAATTTTTTAATTTACACATCTTTTCTTTATTATATAAGGCCAAAAAAAAAGTTTGTTGCTTGCTTTTGAGTTTTTTTTTCTATATAAGATTACTCATGCAGAGAGTGATCCGTGCTAAAATAATGTTATTATTTAAAAAGTCATTCTTAACATGGGGAGGTAAGGATGTTTTGTACATATGCTGTACTTTAACGTTACAATTGAATAAATAATAAAAAAACATATCGTAAAACGTTATTTAAACGTGGAAATATGATTTAAAAAATAGAGCGGGTCGCTCTCTGCATTAGCACCATTTTTATTTATTGCGGACTATTATTCTCATCTTTATTAGTTGTTGTTTCACGAATTTTCGGCCAACTATTCCTCTGGCCTTCATGAAAAGAAGTCCTTTTATAAATGTTCAGTAACTTTTTCCTTTTATTATTCTTAAAGAGTAAAACTTTTCTTATTCATGAAAGGAGTTAAACCTACGTAAATAAATAAATGTTTGTACACGTGACAAATTATCAATAAATGGTTTAGTTACTTTTTTTAAAAAATGTTTGTAAAAGTGCGAAAGGCGACGTTGTTGTATACTCCCATGCTTAATTTCTATACTTATAGGTTTTTGGAATTTTTTTTCACTGGATTATTATTGATTGGACACTAATTAAACAGATTATTAAAAAAAAATGTAAAAAAGAAATCATTATTTCGACATTTGAAAGTGGTGCTCACCTTTTAGTTACAACGTTCTGATAAATCAGTCACCCATTTTGTAAGCAATAAAAACGCGGTATATCAAAACCATAGAAAGTAAAAATAATGAGTCTCTACCGCATTTGTAAGTCAGAAATATATTTGTTTCTCAAAGAAAAAAAAATAGAGAGAACAGGACTTTTTTTTGTTTTCATGAAAATAAAGTTTCGAGATTTTTAATTATTTTTTTTTTTTACTTATTTAGTCAGTTTGTGGTTTTTTTTAAAATTGTTTTTGTGAAAGGTGAGTTTTTTTTCAAAACTTTTGTTTTGTTTCTTTTTAATTTTTTTAAAGTATTATACATTTCACTAACATGCTGGAGAAATGTTTAATAATTTGGTATATTTTTAGATTAGGCCCACCTCCACAATTTTCCTTTCAATGACGACATTTATAGGTTTCCGAGTATGCTGAACACGCAAATTGCATTGAAATTTTGCGGAAATAAATAGTTGTATTATGCATTGTATTCTTCGGCGGCCATCTTTTTACGTGCACACGCGCCATAAACAAATACACACACGTAAAAAAGATGGCCGCCAAAGATTACAATGCATAATACAACTTTTTATACCTTGATAACTACTTATTTCTGCAAAATTTAGATGCGATTTTTGTATTTAGCATAGTCGAACAGCATTTCAAGTCGTCATTTAAAAGAAAATTGAGGGGGTGGACCTAATCTAAAAATTTACCAATAATTTTTAATTCCGTACGCCTCCCGATACATTGCTTCGTCAACATGCGACCATTTTATATCTCCCGAAGACACTTCCGTATTTAGAAAAAAAAAATAAATAAATAAAAAGTGACAGATTTACCAGAACGTGGTAACTAAAAAGTGAGTATCCCTTTCAAATGTTGAAATGATTTTTTTTTTCATTTTTTTTTTCATAATCTGGTTAGTGTTCAATCAATAATAATCCAGTGAAAAAATTTCAAAAAACCTATCAGTATAGAAACTCCACCACGTAAGTAAATAAATAAAAAATGTTACGTGCGCATGCGTTAGCCTTGACTAGGGGGGTACTAAGGGAACGACCATTAAATAATTCTACGGGTCGCCATGGAACTAAACGCCCAAGGAGTATCAAAATAGTTTTCATGATCTGAAGACATTTTTTTCCGAAAAGTGGGTGATCACTTTTCCATCTAAATGTAACTTAAAATGAGCACCCACTTTCTGGCCACCTGAGGAAGGGGCATTTATTTTCGTGTTTATTGGCTTAAAGGTTTTTTTGACAAGGCAGTTTGGTACGCGAATGCATATTTAACAGTTTTCGTTTATGCTCACGCATAGCATAAACAAAGGCTACGTCTGTGAAATGGAAAATCGTCCCAGAGTTCAGGGGTTAATACCATGCAAAAGAAATCAAACAAAAAGACTTTTTAGCCAAGAAACACACAGAAAGAAAAAAAAAATAGGATCCATTTTTTTTATATCGAATTAATTTGCTGTTTTTATTGAAAACTATTTTCCCCCGGATTTTTTATATAATTTTCCATTAAGGGCTGTGCGTCTCACGTTCGTAAATAACAAATTTTTTTTTGTAGATTTTGGTGTGCTAAAAACGAATCTGCAAACCGTTTCCGTAGCAAAAAAATAGTTTTTATGATATGAAGAAATTACTTTTTCGAAAAAGTGGCGTTCACTTTTCCATGTAAATTTAACTTAAAATGAGCACCCACTTTCTAGCCACCTGAGAGAGGGGAGATTTTTTCCCATGTTTATTGGCTAAACAGCTTTCGCTTATGCTTACGCATAGCGTAAACAAAGGCTACGGCTGTTAAATGGAAAATAGTCCCAGAGTTCAGGGGTTATTACCATGCAAAAGAAATCAAACAAAAAACTTTTTAGCCAAGAAACAGAAAAATGCCCCTCTCTCAGGTGGCCAGAAAGTGGGTGCTCTTTCTAAGTTATATTTAGATTGAAAAGTGATCACCCACTTTTCGAAAAAGTAATTTCATGAATATCATGAAAACTTTTTTTTTTTGCTACGTAAACGGTTTGCAGATTCGTTTTTAGCACACCGAAATCTACAATAAAATATTTCGTTATATATAATAACGTGAAACGGGCCTTAAAGTAAAATAATACCGGATTCTTTTGAGCAGAATTGCCGTTTAGTTCTACAAATATCCTCAAACCAGGTAATCACTAAAAGGGATTTTTAAAAGTCGTCACCTGTATCGAGCAAAAGTTTAAAACCACCGATTATATGCCAGCCTACATCATGGTAACATTTATTGAGTGAGTTCCTAAAAGTATTTTTAGTTTAAACTCATTTTCCCAAAATTTCCCCAAACTTAACGTGTTCGATACAGTCTGCCGCCATTTGTATTTTTCAGATATACCGATAAACATTGAATGTTTTTGAACCGATAATACATTACATAAAAACACTAAAATCTTATCCAGTTAGGTAGAACACTTACTTTTCTTGCCTTTGATAACATTTATTTGTTATATATTTATTTTTTGACAACTTCTTTGTATCTGTGTTTAGTAATATAAACCCTTTTCATTTAATGTAACGTTTAGTCGGCTCGAAAAACGGTGTTTATTGTTGTATTTGAAAGCTACAAATGATGGTGGGCACTGTTGATTACTTTAAGTTAGAGAAAGTGAGTTAAAACTAAAAATTTATACAAAATACTGTCAGAAACCTATCCATTATGCCAGCCGATGTCATGGTAACATATGTTCGATGAGTTTCAGACACTGTTTTGTATAGTTTTTAGTTTTCAACTTACTTTCCCAAACTTAACGTATTCAACAGAATTCGCGACCATTTCTGTTTTTTGAGCCAATTAAACATTTTACATTACATAAAAACACTAAACAACTATCCAATTAGGTAGAAACGTAAATTACCTTACCTTTGCTTTCATTTATTTGTTTGTGGACGACTTTTTCGAATCTGTGTATAGTAACCCCCTCCCGCCACCATCAACCAAATATTAATTACTAAATCACATTTTCTAAAACAACACAAAAAAAAGCATTTAGCGTTTCAACATTTTTGCTACGTTCGGCTTCATCCACTGATTGTTGGTCAAGTCCAAAACATGAATGATTGACAGAAACTCTCGAGGATCCAGATCAAATTCTGCAAGAGTACCATTTTTTTCAGTTTCGTCTTCTTTTTCACTTTTTGCAGTGGATTGCTGTACTAATATAAGAAACATGCATTTTCTCTTTTATTAAATTTTTCCATTACACCAAATTGAGCCACTGCAACGCGTGGCAGGGTACAGCTAGTATATATATATATACAAATTTATTAATTTATTTATTTACTTTTTAAGTTTGTTTTTGAAATGTTACTTCCAATCTATACCGTTTTCGTTTAATGGATCTAGATTGTTATTTTAAAACCATTTACCGTTAATTTTGAGTTAAGCCCAATGTGTCTATTTAATAGGGACAGAGCATATATAGTGCAAAATTTTGTTGAAAATTTCGCACTATATATATATATATATATATATATATATATATATATATATATATGCATACAT
>NC_136510.1:47008832-47038832 GCF_053919585.1 Euprymna scolopes | reverse complement strand
TTTGCATTTGACATACTTTTATTAATTTCCAAATAGTTTCTTTATTTTTTTAAAAACTTCCCTGTGACTCTACTACTTAATTATTTTATTCGATAATTTTATTATTTTTTATTTGGATATTATTTTTTAAATTATTTATTTTTTTAGTTTTTAATTTCTTTATTATTCATCATAGCAGTTATTATTACGTACACATTTTATGATCATATTATTCTTATTTTATATATTTTCCATAATTTTTCTCGTTATAATTAATCGTCTTTTCTTAATATTATTGTAATTGTTATTAGTAATATTTTATAGATTTATAATTATTATCATTTGTTATCATTACGCTTATTTATTATTTTTTAATTTTAATTTTAATTTTTTTTCGTTGTAAAATTTATTATTATCACAAGTAAAGAAAATTAGCTAACAAATTATACGTGGTGATTTTTCATGTTTTCTTAAATGGAAAGATATATATATATATATATATATATATATATATATACATATATATATATACATATATATATATATGTGTGTTTGTGTGTGTATGTATGTGTGTATGTATATCTAGATGTATATGTGTGCGTATATATGTATGTACATGTATGTATGTGTGTATGTATATCTATATATATATATATTTGTGCGTATATAATTATGTACATGTATGTATGTATGTATATCTAGATATGTGTATATATACATATATATATCCTTCGTTAAGTCTATTTCCTTTTTCTATATATATATATATATATATATATATCTTTCTCTCTCTCCTCATTTTTATTTCTTTTTTGTATTTGTCTTAGTTTATATTTTCTTATTTATTCTTCATTAGTTTGTGTGTATGTATGTATGTATATATGTATGTATGCATATATGTATGTATGTATGTATATATGTATTTCGTATTCCATCGTCGTAATTTCTGCCAATTTCTCTGCCTTTGATTCCAAGCCGAAAATATAAAGAAGCACTGCTTTTTTTGTTCCGCTGTCTTGTAGGCTCTTCATCACAGCGTGTTCCGACTTTTCGTACAGCTGTCGTAACTTTTAACACGGTGCGATTCCAGAGAGTACAACAGAAGCTTGCAAAATCCGTAACCTTGTAGCTTTATTTTGTTGTTTCTGCAAGAACAACACATCAACTCTTTTCGGGCCAGTTTATTCTGAAATGCAATACTTTTTCGGCACAAATATTTGTTTTCCTTTTCACTCATACGTTCCGTTATGCATGCTCGACAATCTTCGCCACGTTATGTATTTTCATGTAGATAATTTTAACTAAAAAAGATAAAACAGGTTAGAGTTCTAGCGCTACACAGATAGCATGTCTGATGATAGCAGTTTCTTCAGCTAAAGTACATTAAATATTTGTTATCGCTTTTTTTCTTTCCCTTTGTAAAACACAATGAAAACAAATCAAAAATAACAATTTCATTCAACAACAACAACAACAACAACAACAGCAAGAACAACAAAAACGAACCTAACCCTATGAATAAAGATTTGACGATATAAATGATTTAACACATAAAAAAACTGTTTACCAAAGTAACCCGATTCGGTATTACATAACTAGAAAAGGATTGATATGCCGTAAACAAAACAAGAAACAAGCAAATAAATTACGGTCGTCTTTTATTGGAAGGAAAAGGTACACTTATATTAGTTGTATACGATTAGCTGAACAACCAGTCGCTATTTACTTATTGTTTGAAACTATTTTCGTTTCATATATGTCCCATTTATTAATGTGAACCTTACAGAAATAGTTCCAGTATAATTTGAATTCGAAATTGATTGAAAAGTTTGCCTAATAGATTAGGTTATTAATTATGGAATAAAGCAAGCCGGAATGCTTTATAAAGTGGAAAATCAGCTTTATGACTTCACAAACACACAATGTGAAATGAAAAATGTTTTGGGTGGTCTTATTTCGGACAGCAATTAGATCAGCTAGTCTCATTAGAAGTGGGAATGGTCTCCTTGCTGCTTTGGTGGCTTGGAGACTGGGTAGAAAGTACTCGTCAAGAATCTGTTCATGACACTCAGCCCGATAGATGCAGGGCCGAGCACCGGTCTTGTATCTGTCGGACTGAAGTACACCGCTTGTGTATCACCCAGGAGGTTCACCCTCCCAGGCTTTCGGATGGGGAAATTTTATTGCTTGTTGTCTGAGGCCCCCGATCGGGGAATGCCAACGGGGATGCCCAGGCAATTTTTGTTGAGGCAAGAGTGCCCCTCCTTTAGGGGAGCTTGCCTATTCTCCATCTTTCGATCTTGTGCCTCACTTTGGTGCGGTGGACATCAAAGAAATATCTACATCAGCTAGCCTTAATCCTCATAAGGATAGAACTAATTACAAATCGAACAGACACGAAGTTTTTGGAAATAAACGGATTACCACGAAAGATAAGATGATGAGATGTCACACAAGTCAAGGTGAGCTCAAATAGGTCGAAAGTAGAACAAAACAAAGTGACATCAGTCGGCATGACGCTTGACGTCACACATGGGAAGATTAATAGGAAACGAAGATTTCAGATGAATCTGTCGATTGATATGCGCTGTAAACATCGCTAATATTGTAATTACTGATAGGAAAACTTAGATAATCGCCAAGAGCGAAATGTATCCCTAAGATCACTGTTCTTAACAAGATTGCTTAAGAGAATACTAATCCCTTTATCATGGGTTGCTGAAAGTTAAAATCATGTAAATGGTGCAACGTTACAGTATTAAGACAAATTTCAATGTAATGCTACATGGTTTCATCTAGATTGTTTAATGCTAAATAGGAAACCATAATGTTATCTCATCTTACAAAAATGTCAGCCATGAATTCGTTAATAAATTTCAAATTTCTTCCTACAACCCAACAATATTTGATATAAATATACTTTAGTCTATGCTTGATTTGGTCAGTCGAGAATATCATAGAGTTTTTCTTTTATTCTCATTCAATGATATAAGGAACACTTTTTATGATCGTTTCATCAGTACGCGATAAATTTACAATTCAACTTACCTTAACCCTGAATCTTTATCTGTAGAGTAATCGCCAGTATACTTCTGAAGAGCAGATGACAATCCCAATAAAATGTGAAGCATTACTAAGAAAGAATTATGTCATATTTATTTCGGGCGTAATATCCAGGATTGAGTATCACTAAACAACGATAAAAACAAAAACAACAACAAAAACTTATTGAGACTGTACTCCTCACAATTTCTGTTTTATATAAAAGTAGTTGAACAAATAAATGGACTTGGTAATCATTTGTAACTGCCTATCAGAATGGTTCGTTAAAATTCACAATCTAGTTTCTGCATGGAAGGTGACTGCGGGTAAAACCTTCGTGTGCCAAGATTGAAGCCAGTTCGTTCCACGAAAACACGTTCACTCAGGATGTGGCCAATATTCATATGGTCTCTCCTGTAAATACACAGTGTGTGTGTTTTTTTTTTGTAATAATTCAAACTAGAAAGATATTGAGGAAACAAATGTCAACAACAGAATCATCTGATTCATGCGAAACGAATACAAATGAGCTACGGTGTAAAACGAAACACCCTAGGATTTTATATCGTGTTTTCAATCTTAATATCTTTTTTTTTCTGATGATGGAGAAACCTACTAGATCTTAGACATCCAATTGCTAATAATTTTAGGAGTCTAAGCGTCTTATTAAGCGCTCTTATTTGGAACTCTCTTGCGCTTGATTTGCGGGGTATATCCGCCGAGTAGTTTTTGAAATCATTTTTCATAGGCCGAGTGTTCCCATGATTACTGGAATTATGGGAATCTTCCTAATATTCCGTTGTAACTTTATGTCATACTTAAGACCTCGGTATTTCGATGTATTCTCTATCTCAGCTCTGTTCAAGCTACCATCATTAGGAACACCGACTTTATGTAGGGTTACTACTCGCTCCTCTTGTTCCATATGACTATGTGAGGTTTATATTTAAAAGATGACGTGTAGTGTATACGTAACATAGTACACACGGTTACACACGTAGACCCAACACGTTGTCGTTTTTAGTCGCAAATGGGGACAAATTAACAGGAAATAACACGAATTCAGTTTTTTGTGTAACAATGTTATTTATTTCCTAATTCTTCCGCCACGCGTGACATCTCGTTACGGTTGCGACGTCTCTCACGTGATTGTTTTCTCAGGCGTGCCCTCGAACGTCATCCACGTCTCTAACGTGATCGTATTCTTGAACGTGTTCTCTTCTTTTTATAGTTTTCTTTTCCTTACTGTGACGTCATTTCGACCACAGCTCGATATTTGCATATTGCCGTCCCCGCTATATTACATATATACAATCTGCCTTCTTCTAGAGATAATTTAACTTCCTCAATAGTGTCCTTGTGTAAAAACGCATTTTTTTTTACTTGAGTGTTACCGCTTATCAAGGCCTGAAGATTATTCAAGTATAAGAGTTAATGAGTATGAGGTGGTTTTTGAGTCAACAGTGTAGTGATTAGGTAGAATTTATGTTAGGGCGTGTTTACATTGGACTTGAAGACGACTATGCTGTAGTCAGCTCGGAAGCAGGCCAGCGGAACAGAGTTCCACAGGTGAGCAGTTCTAGAAAGGAAGCTTTGTTCTTAAAGTGTGGCTTAGATTAAGGCGATGATAGTGGAGGCGAATTGTTGATAATAGTTGTAGCTAGACGAGTGGTTTTTAGAAAATTTGACTGGCCGGAGTTTCAATGATTTGAGCCACACGTTATGGAAAATGATTCTCATCTTCATTTTCACAACTATCTTATCCTCGGGCGCATTGCAGAGGCTTTTTATATGTCAGGCTGTGGCAATCGTTCAGTAATCCTAGAATATGCAGCTCTCCCCCGCATCACCTTTCTATTTTGGAGGGAATTAAATGATTGCTAAATGCCCGGCAAACTTTTACCTGGAATTGTCGGTAGATTCCCAAGCAAAGTTTTAGAGGGCAGAATGAACCACTTTTTCCGGCTTGGTACAACATCTTTCCGCGATGGGAGGAGTGTAATTCTTCGTGGCATTCTTTGTAGACCTAATACATTTTAACTGTCAATTAATTGACTAATTGACAGTTTAAATTTATTAGATCTACGAAGAATGTCACGGAGATTTTTTTTTAATCTCGCAACCTCACTCCTCCTTTAACTCTTTTCCTCATTTTTGAATTATACAATCTTTTAAAAGGCACGAATTTTTTGAACGCATCTTGTATTAAAAAATAATCATTCCAATTATTATTCATTTATACGCACGTTTCTGCTTTTTATCATTCTTCGAAGACCATTTATCTTATTTTAATTATCTCTTCACCAGACCGTTTTGATTCTGATTGAAAAAAAATGCGACCACATCTGTGGACAATCAAACATGGCGGCCATATCTATAACTCGTTTTTTTTTCTTTTTTGCAATGAATATCTGACGCTATTTGCCATAGAGGAAATTCTTTATTATCTGTCAGGCTTCTCAGAGACAAACTAATTAGCCACTTTATATATATATATATATATATATATATATATATATATATATATATATATATATATATAAAGTGGCTAATTAGTTTATATATATTATATATATATATATATATAAATAACAAAAACAAAACAACAAATATATATATATATATATATATATATATATATATATATATATATATATATATATTCGTTACAACCAAGATCTTAATCTCCGTTGTTCGCCTCACGAAAAAAAACCCAAAAAATAACAAAAACAAAACAACAACAAAAAAAAGAAAGAAAACAGCAACTGCTGGCGACCAATCGACTGGTGTGTCTCGAGAGAAAATACCGGAAAGGATGTCGAGATGATGAATGGCAACCAAAAGTTCGGTTGAAACTTCGCTTCCGTGGATGACAGCCTGCGAAAGAGGAGATCGCGTCTGTAGAAGCAATTAGGCTGTAAACGAAAACATTCTCATCAGAAAGATAAGGTAAAATATCGACTCGAATATGAGAACGCTGCCACGTTAATCTATCTTCGTTTGCCTTTTTTGTTATTATTATTGTTGCTGCTATTAATATTGTTGTTACTGTTATTGTTATTATTAGTAGTAGTTGTAAGATCAGTAGTAATAAAAAGTATTAGTATTAGCATTAGTATTAGTAGTGGTAGTAACCGAATGGGAATTCCACTGTGCTTTATACGCCAATCTCTATAATCCACTGTTAGTAATAATATTACAATACGGCGTCTGCGTAACTCTCATAACCTTTATTTTGTCCTTTAGTGCTAACATTACATAAGGGATGTTTCTGATAAAGGTGGAAAATTGCTGTTTTCTGCATTAGATTCTATCAATAAAAAAATAATTACTAACCTGTTTTTTGTTTTTTTTACCTTACGTCAAGTGACTGCATAACTTATATGGAGCAATGTCTATAAAACTATATTCCGTTTCTGCCATTAGTCATTCTAAACAAAAAGTAGTCTTTCTTTTTCCGTGAAATAATTATGACTGTCAGCTATTTTTTGTTTTAATTAAATCGAAAAACTATATATCTCTTTACACACTTATTTTTAAATTTAAAGTCATATAATTTTGCACTTTTCACAAGGAAAATAGATTTTCTCTTCCTTCGTAAATGTAATTGGTCAATAGATTTCAAATCAATAAAACGAATGTCACATTCTGAAATGTAATTAATTAAAATTGTCCAGTTTTAATCGAACGACAACATAGATTTTGGAATAATGCACTTAAAAGTAGAAAGCAATGAATATTTTTTACCCTATTAACACCAGGTGTAAACACCAAGTGTAAACAGAAAACATACTCATCAGAAAAATAAGTAAACAATTACTTCAAATGAAAGAACGTTAATCTTTTTTCATTTCTTTCTCCTTCTTTTTCTTCTTCTCTTCTTCCTCTTTCTTATCATGTTGGTGCAAAAGTAATGTCGTTTTTGACGTTCAATCATAAAAAAAACATAACTCTTTCATGATAAACTTTATTAATCGAAACAAGAACCATTAGAATTGACACATTTTTGCCAACGAGAAACAAGCTTATTTATCCTATTAGCATGGAAATCTGGTTGGTTGGTTGGTTGGTTGGTTGTTTTACGGCATATCAACCCTTTTCGGGTTATTTAATGCCGAATCCAAAGATTTTGAAGACAATTTTTTTTAATAAAATATATTTGTTGTTTTCACGTCGGTTTCTATTTTACCCATAGTTGGGACCCTAACAGGTACTACCACTCCGGGTCAGAGTGGACCTGGAAGCAATGGTAATTAAAGCGTGGCTCCACACTCCCCAAACCTACAAGCTGGGGCCTCACCACTGGATATAGTTAAAGGTCATATCCAGGAACCCCATTGAGGGTTTTTTACCCTCTGCAGGGGGACAGTCGGCGTATTCTAATGCCCCATGTGGAAATCTGGAGTTATTGAAAGCCGATTCGGCATCATCTTAGCTTTTGAAGCATTTTTTTTCGCGCAGGAAGTTGTCGAGAAGCTTAAAAAGTGATAATAAGTGGACGAGAGGTCAGGTGAATATGGCGGATGAGGCAGTCTCATAGACCAATGCGTTCAGCTTCTGCAGGGTCAGTTAAGCAACAGGCAGTCGAGCGTTGTCATGGAGGAGAATTGGTCCATTCATATTTACCAATATCGGGCACATACATTGGAGCTTCTGGTGAATTTCGTCAATTTGTCGGAAGTACTTCTCCGCCGTAATCGTTTCACCCGTATTCAAGAAGCTGTGATGGATGAGACCGGCTGCAGACCACCAAAACAGTCATCATAACTTTTTTGTTGTTAAATTTCGACTGCGGAAATTGTTGTGGAGCTTCTCCCTCATACAACCACTGTGCTGAAGATCGCCGGTTGTCATAGAGGATCCACTTCTCATCACACGTCACAATCCGCTCGAGAAATGGCTCGTATTTGTTGTGCAGAAGGAGCGTAGAAGACGCCTCAAAGCGATTTTTTTCTTATCGTTTAATTCATGTGGCACTCATTTGTCCAACTTTTTTAATTTCTCTATTTGCTTATATTGACGAACGACTGATGAGTTGTTCAACAGCAACTTCTCGTGTGGTTTTGCGAGGATCGACTTCAATTAAGGCTTTCAAGTGTTCGTTATCAACCACAGTCAACCGGCCGCGACCGTCTCCATCTTTGAGGCTCTCCTCACCATTGCGAAATTTCTTAGTCCACCGTCGTGCCACACGTTCGTTAGTGGTTCCTAGACAAAAAGCATGATTGATATCCCAAGCTGTCTCGGTAAGTTTTAGGCCTAGTTTTAACTGGAACAATAAAATCATGCGGATTTGAATTTTGTCAATGCTATCAAAAAGCCTGTAAAAAATAAGAGTTTGAGAACGGTAACGAATGACACGATTCGATAAAGCGCTTCAGTATTATAACATAGCTCTCTCTCTCTACATATATATATATATATTAATGAATTAATTCAAAAATCATATATGAAATAAAATATGTGAGAAATCATATATAAAATAATATATGTGAGAAAACGATATTTTTTTGCACCAACTTAATATTATTAGCTCTACTTTTCTATCTTCTTCTATTCTTTTCTTTCTTCTTCTTCTTCTTCTTCTTCTATCTATCTATCTTCTATCTTCTATCTATCTATCTATATAAATAAAATGAACTCATTTTTCCCGTGTGAGTTTGACCTTAATAGGATTAAAAATCAAGAGATTCCATGCAGATGTGATATGCACAAACAGCGGCACATTATCTGAGGTGGCTATAGGCCTATTACCTCTACACTTGCTCGATAATCGTCCATTCCTTTATTTGTTCTGGTGAGAGTGCACTACCAAAATCGGTTAGATTTAATGGAAGTTGTAAAATCTTTTTCTCTCTATTAAATTCCCTCTTTCCCAGCTCTCCATTTACACCGCTGCTTGATCGTTCACGAGGAACTTTTACGGATGCCCACCGTTTACGGGTTTATTAGTTGCTTACAAAAACTGAACTGCTTCCTATTGGGGAAAACGCACCACTCTTACATATACGTTGTTCACATTTATACACTAGGAAAGATAGATACATTACTTACACGTTTTACACATTTTTACACTAATACAAACAAATTACAAACATATTCTTTCCATTATATTTTCATTTATTTATTTTTTGGAACTATATATTACATCATTTCCGTTATATTTCGTTTCGTTCCGTTATATTTTTCTGTTGAAAATTTCTTCTCTTACTGGAATGTTTTACTTCGTTATTTTTATATATTTATTTCCGTTTCATTTGATTTCGTTCAGTTCGACTGTTCTTTTTTCTGTTTACGTTTTTACGAACTTTCTGGTAGGTTTGACATCGTTATTTTCTTTTTTTTGGGGGGGGGTAATTTCTGCTCCCACAGTTAAAAACTACCTTTCCGGTCAAAATAATTATACCGTCGTTATTATCGCAATTACCATCGTGATCTAAAATATCAAATTTACACCTAAACCAGGCTTAGCTTTACGTTGTTCACATTTTTACACTAAGACAAATATATTGCTTACTTTTACGTTGTTACCAGTTTTACACTAACAACTATACATATATACACACAGATTCTTTCTATTTCTATTTCTGGGTGAGGCCCCGTGTTTTGACAAGCTTCTGGGTTTGACCTTTACTCCTGATCTGAAATGGAACACGTACATCAAGTCTGTTGCCAAGGTCGCTGGAAAGATGGTGGGATCCTTCTACCGCTCCAGAAGATATCTCACTACGGATGCAATTCTCTATCTATATAAAAGCCAAGTACGTCCAAGGATGGAATACTGTTGCCATATCTGGGCAGGAGCTGCTAAAAACAGCCTATCCTGCCTTGACAGAGTACAAAATAGACTTCGTGGCTTAGTGGGGGATGCCCTTTTCTCTACCCTGCAACCTCTCTCCCACAGAAGAGACGTTGCGAGCCTGTCCTTGTTTTATCGTTATTTCCATGGCAGATGCTCGTCTGAACTCCAATCTCTGGTCCCCCCTCGCCAATCTTTCACGAAAAACACCCGTCTAGCTGAATCCACTGTGAAAAATTTCCCCCACTCTATATCTGTGCCTAAATCAAAACGCAGATTCCATGAGCAAAGCTTCTTTCTTAGAACTACACGCCTGTGGAACTCTGTTCCGTCTGCCTGCTTCCCTCCGGACTACAACTTGAATGTCTTCAAGTCCAATGTTAACAAATTCCTAATGAACCGCCCCCTTAAGTAAACACTTCATCAAATCTCCACACTAACGTAATGTACTTGCAATAACTCTTATCCCTGAGTGGCTTCCGGGCCTTGATAAGTGGTGATCACTGTGTAAAAAAAAAAGAAGCTACTCCTACCATTTCAACGTCGTGAGTAATCACGAATGCGGCACCATATAATAATATTTTTTGTAATCTATCCAAGTTTAATTCAAATTTGTTCTTCTCATTTTGCAGTTCTTTAAAATACATTTATCAATCGATAGTTTGTCTGTTGTTCCTAAACACCTTATCCTCCCGCCTTTTTGTTCTACTAGTAATGAATCATTTAATTAAAAATGGTCATATACTTTTGAACTGATTATCCCTATCAGTGTCTTTCGTGGCATTTTTAATTGGTCTATAATTTTCACCATCTGGCTCTTTAGCAGGATCTTATATTATTAAAATAGTCATTCCTACTACAAGCTATTCTGGCAGCTGGCACAATCTGAGACAATTATCCAGAGAAACAGCAAGACTCTCATGTATTCCTGTGAAAGATCGCAACGATTACCCATGAATTCCATCCAGTCCAGGTCCTTTCCATTTAGGTATGAACATACTTATTTTCTTAAATCTTCAACAGAAATGTAGATATCCTCTTGTTTGTGTCCTTCCGGTCTTTCACTCACTCTAGCAACTCAATCAACATCAACCTTGCGGGAAGTTTCTCTTGACTATGTATATGATCAAAACTGTTTTTACTTCTTGATGATTAGGAGCCACTGTTTTGGTTGTATCTCCTAGATTTCAAAAAAAAACTTGACTGTTTTTTTTTTGTAATAACTTGTCATTAAACTGCTGAATTCTGTTATTATATCTCCTAATCTTGGAAGCTTTTGTTATACTGCTGCTTTATCTCTTTCATATTGGTATTAACCCCTTGGCTTTCAATTTGTATAGTCTATCCAGTTCTTTTTTTCTCTCATTGTTAGCATTTTCTTTTCACTTTCCTTTAAAACGTACCTGAATTCGTCCTAGACCTTTCCTTAATCTCTTCATGTTATCTTCTATTTTCCTTCTCCAATATGGTTCTTTTTTCTGTTTCGGTTTTGGTGCTTTCGTCCCTACCATCTCACCAACCAATACAACTCCTGCCTCCAAAATGTCTCTGACATGTATCATACTCTCAAGTGTCACCTTATTCATTACCCTGTTCACTTTATTTGTCGCATTCCTTAACTCTGCTGGTCAACATTCTTGCAATTACAAATCTTTCCTTTTTCAATACTTCCTCTTAGTTCTTTCAGTCTATTCAGCAAAATTAATCTATCATCTGTTATTTCCGCACTGAAAATCTCACTATTATTAAGTAAGCTTCCCCTCTCCTTTTAAACTATATAATTATCTATCATACCCATAGTGTCATATCTGCGTTCTTCCTCTAACTTTTGGCATTCTGTATACATTTCCGGAAGTGTTTTAACATCATCAAATTCGTGCTAGATTTTAGTATAATCAATGCCACCGGCTAATGTACTGTGCGATTGGCTGTTTACTATCGTCCTCCTGTCTGATTCTTATTCAACTGGCGTAATTATTGTCCTTATCTGATTCGTCAGCTTATTTTCCGTCATTTCAAACAAACCTGCTTCTTCCCAGTACCTCAGTTTCATCTTTCAATTCCTCTTGTATGATCATCCAATTCCACTTCCAGTTTTCATTCCACTGCAAACTTGTGTTCGTCCTTGTTCGTAAATATTTCTTTTCGCGCCACCAGATCTCTTCGCTGGTTTACTACCAGTATTATAATTGACTTTCTTTGATTTGAACAAACTCGATACCCCAGTGACAGAAGTGCTGCCCGTTTGAACTTTTAACCCAGAGGACTCAGAGTCCTGCACGAAAGGTGCAGTCCTCCCCAGATTCAATTCATTTGAATTTTTATTCATCATAAGAATGAGATGTATTTCTGGAGGTTATTTCGCCAGTATTTGTATCGAGACACCATCTCTAGATGACTTTCAATCAAGGCTAAAGAGTGCTTCATCTGCTCGTAGAACTAGGTGAGCCTCGCTGGACCTCAAACCGGTACATCCTTACCACGTGGGTTGCAACCGACCAGTATTTGTATCGAGACAAAAGCCCTAGAAAGATTGTCGGCTAAGACTCAGAGCTCTCCCTAACCAAAACTGATACAAACGCCAAGTATCCTCGACAATTCCGATGACGACAATGCACACATTAAACATATTTATACGTAAATAAAAATAAACAAATCTATTATTATTATTACTATTCTTATTATTACTATTATTGTTATTATTATTGTTATTATTATTGTTATTATTATTATTGTTATTATTATTATAATTATCGTTGTTATTATTATTGTTATTATTATTGTTATTATTGTTATTGTTGTTATTATTATTATTATAATTGATGTTATTATTATTGTATTTATGATTGTTGCTATTATTATTATTGTTATAATTATTATTATTACTGATATAATTATTATTATTGTAATTATTATTTTCATTATCATTATTGTAATTATTATTATTGTTATTATTATTGATATTATTATTGTTATTATTATTGTAATGATCATTGTTTTATCATTATTATTGTTGTTGCTATTATTATTGTTATTATTATTATTGTTATTATAATAATTATAATTATTATTGTTATTATTATTATTGTTACTATTATTAATATAATAATTATTATTATTGTGTTTATTATTATTATTATTTTTGTTATTATTATAATTATTGTTGTTATTATTATTGTTATAATTATTATCATTATTATAGTTGTTATTATTAGTATTGTTATTATTATTATTGTAATTATTATTATTGTTATTATTATGACTGTTATTATTATTATGACTGTTATTATTATTGTTATTATTATTGCTATTATTATTGTTATTACCATTATTGTTATTATTATTGTTATTATTATTATTTTTATTGTTATTAATATTGTTATTATTATTGTCATTATTATTTTTGTTATTATTATAATTATTATTGTTATTATTATTAATATTATTAATATTGTTATTATTATCATTGTTATTATTATTACTATTTTCATTTTTATTATTGTTATTATTATAGTTATTATTATTAATGTTATTATTATTGTTGTTATTATTATTGTTATTATTCTTCTGTTATTATTACTATTATTATTGTTATTATTGTTATTATTGTTATTATTATGATTATTGTTATTATTATTATCATTGTTATTATTATTGTTATTATTGTTGTTTTTATTATTATTATTGGTCTTTTAATTATTATAATTTATATTTCTGGTATTATTATTGTTATTATTATTGTTATTATTTTTTGGTGTTATGATTGTTATTATTATTATTGTTGTTATTATTATTGTTATTATTATTATGCATATAATAATAATTATCATTATTTTTACTTTTTATTATTGTTATTATTATTGTTATTATTATTTATATTTTTATTATTATTGTTATTATAATTTTTATTATTGTTTTTATTATTATTGCTATTGTTATTAATAATGTAATTATTATTATTGTTTTTATTATTATTATTATCTGTGTTATTATTGTTATTATTATTGTATTATTATTATTATTATTATCATTATTGTTATTAATATAATAATTATTATTATTTTTATTATTATTATTAATATTTTAATATTATAACTATTGTTATTATTATTGTCATTATTATTATAATTGTTGTTATTATTGATTTTATTATTATTATTTTTGTTATTAATATTATTTTTTATTATTATTTTATTTTTATTATTATGATGATTATTATATTTATTATTATTGTTATCATTATTATTATTATTGTTATATTATTGTTATTATTTTTGTTATTATTATTAATATTTTTATTATTATTACTATTGTTATTATTATTGTCATTATTATTATAATTGTTGTTATTATTGATTTTATTATTATCATTTTTGTTATTAATATTATTTTTATTATTATTTTATTATTATGATGATTATTATATTTGTTATTATTGTTATTATTGTTATTATTATTGTTATATTATTGTTATTATTATTATTGTTTGTATTATTATTGTTATTATTATTATCATTGTATTATTATTGTTATTATTGTTGTTATTATTATTGTTATTATTATAATTATTGTTGATGTTATTATTATTGTTGTTGTTATCATTATTATTGTTTTAGCATTATTATTATTGTTGTTGTTAGTATTGTTTTTATAATAATTATAATTATTATTATTATTATTTTATTATTATTGTTACTATTATTATTATTATTATTAATATTATTGTTGTTGTTGTTTTTTATTATTATTATTATTTACTTACTCACTTACTTACTTTCTTACTTACTTACTTACGTAGTAGGAGTAATCACACAAGCTACCATAAGAAATTTCTATTTTAAGGCATTTTGTTATCTGGAGTTTTAGTGACACGTCTCTTCAGATTTCCAGTACTGTCAGCTTCTTTCAGTAACCTTTGCAGATGAATTTGAGTTATTGAAGCAAGCATTTACCATTGATTTCTCGTTGGCAGCGACCAACGATCGTTACTAGAATTTGAGTGGCAATAAGTCTCATCAAGGTCCAGTTTTCTTTGCACTAATCCAGCGGGAGTCTGGCTAGTGCTTTCTCTTCTCGGGTTTTCATCCTCCTTGACCCTCCCTACCTCATCACTTATTTGGTGCGGTACCAGTTTATGGTGACATAGACGTATAAAAAATATAGGGGGGGCGGAAGGCAGGGACACAGGGGGAGTAACTTACGTTTGAGTTTTCATGATTCCATGTGATGTCGTCTGAGTTTTACATCTGTAGCAGTTTCTGCATGTCCAGTTTGTGCCTGCAGCTGATGTGTGTTAGTCTTAAGGGGTTTCCTTAATATTTATGTTGTTTTCATTATTGTTATCCATTGAACCAATCTCTTCCATTCTTTTTTTCCAGTTTTTCGGTATTGTTTCTAGTCCTCCTACTATTAGTTTTTTTTTTGTTTTTTTACAGTGATCACCACTTATCAAGGACCGGAAGCCACTCAGGGATAAGGGTTATTGCAAGTACATTACGTTACTTTGGAGATTTGATGAAGTGTTAAATTAGGGGGGGCGGTTCATTAGGAATTTGTTAACATTGGACTTGAAGACATCCAAGTTGTAGTCCGGGGGGAAGCAGGCAGACGGAACAGAGTTCCACAAGCGTGCAGTTCTAAGAAAGAAGCTTTGTTCATGGAATCCGCGTTTTGATTTAGGCACAGATATAGAGTGGGGAAAATTTTTTCACAGTGGATTCAGCTAGACGGGTGTTTTTCGTGAAAGATTGGCGAGGGGGGACCAGGGATTGGAGTTAAGACAGGCACCTGCCATGAAAATAACGATAAAACAAGGATAGTGGTCTTATCTTAACTTTTTTCATTATCCAGATCCATGGCTCGTTCCGTATATTTGCTCCGCTTCCCTGTATGCTTTATTTCCACTCCGTGGTTTGCTAGATCAGCAAAATCTATAATATGGTAAGATTTTTTCGTCTTGTTAACTATTATGACATTCAGTCTTCTTCTTTGGGTTGATATATCTGTTTGTATATTTCTGCCCCATAGGATTTTATTATTTTAATTTTCAAGTATTTTTGGTGGTTTGTGCTTGCACCATCATCTAGGTGTTCAAGATGCAATTGTCTGCATAATTCCTATGTAGTGTCTTCCCCACTTTATTGTGTCTATTTTTATATGCTTTTTAGGCTAGTTTGCTGCATTCGTTTATTATGTGGTCTATTGTTTCGTCTGTTTGTCCACAGAGTCTGCATTTTCTGTTTTCTTGTGTCTTTTCGTTCCTTGCTTTGAAGTGTTGGTTCTAATTGCATTATCTTGTGCGGTTTCAGTTTTTCTGTTTATACTTCTTTTTTCGTAGCCATGTCCAGGTATTTTCGTTAGTCTCATCTTTTGTCACTCTTATGAATAGTTCATGTATCCGTTTCCCTTCCCAATTTTCATTCCTCCTCTTATTCTTCGTCTCTTCTGTTTTGTTTTATTATTATTATTATTATTATTATTATTATTATTATTATTATTATTATTATTAATAATAATAATAATAATAATAATAATAACAATAATAATAATAATATTCCGCATGATACTTGAATTTTGCATTTTGAATTCTAATTCAAGCCATTAAAATTGTTTTATAAAATCAGGTTCTATGCAGTGCAATGTGTTCTAGAATGTTTTATGAACTAAGTTAATGCAGGGCTTCCTCCCGGTGCATGACGACGACGGGCACCCAACTAGAGCAGGCAATCAATCGATTTGATTGAAAAATGAGCGATTTTGATGATTCAGATGACAATAGAATATGAGAGTGTAAAACATTCGCTTATCATCATTTAATTCCGGGCAACGTCGGTTTTACTTGTTATTGTCTATATATAAATAATATGTGTAGTATTCACTACCAGGCTTGTTTAAACTTTACTAACCACTTTCAGTGTTCTTATACATAGCTCACCCATAAGCCACAAGGTATTATTATCCAACCCCATTCACAACTAATAATTAGATACAATGTTTTGGCAGCTGTGCCCACTAATTCAACTGCGTGAATGGGAAAGAAATATATATTACTAATAAGCCGCCCGGTGTTGCCCGGTCGTAAAGTATACATAAATATTATGTTTTTATTCATGCAGATTTCTTATTTATTATTGTATGGCAAATTCTCTATTGGTTATTATCCAAGATATAGTAATAATTTCAAAAGTTATAAAAAATATGGCTTAGGAGCCATTCGTTGGAATCGAAACTGGAACATTTAGCGTCATTACTTAGCCATTACTTATCTTTTTAGCGTCGTAATCGTCGGAGTTACCGAGAGATGAATAAGAAAGGTTAAAAATTAAGCGACTTTGATCTATGCGCAAAACACACACACACACACACACACACACACACACATATATATATATATATGCGTAATTATTTCCTATAATAATTATTAAATACCTACAGACACTAGTGTTTCTCCTTTTCGGGAATCATCAGTGCAGGGTGTCACAATTAACACTAGTCGAGTGATTCGAACCCGGCGATAGAAGCCATATCTGGCTTCATTAGCAAGGACCGCACCCATTCGGCTATTGTTAACCGCATAAACTAACGTTGAAATTTAAACATTTTATTTTTAAATAATTTTTTTATGTCAGCCAGAGTCATTTAATCATTATATGATGAGCGGCGCATGAGAGTTAAATTGACTGACTTAATTAAACTGAAAGTGCTCAACGATAAGAAACGAGTGTGTGTACATATATATATGTATATATGTATATATATATATGTATATGTATATATATATATATATATATACTCCTCTAAATTCGTTTTTCTTTCGTGTGTATTGATATTTATATTAAAAAGCATCTTTCTATTTATTTAAAAAGAAAATACAATTTTCTTATATATAGGTTTTGGAATTGCATTCACAAACAAAAGATCTAGCTAATTTGCATATTCTTTTGAACATTCATTTTAATTAATTCCCTATTAGTTTTTTTGTTTTCTTATGGGATGATCATCTTTAGTTAACTATCACGTGTAATTGTATTAATGCAGATATTCTACATAATTTATACTTGCATAATATTTGCGTAAAAGTTTGCAGTAAACACAAAATTGTTTCCATGTATCTATCTATCTAAATGTCTATAAAAGGGAACGTGTCTGTCTGTCTATCTGTGTGTCTGTGTGTCTGTCTGTGTACATTTCCCTACGCAATAGCTCTGTAAATTATTAGTGTACAGACTGGAAATTTGATGTACAGGGTACTAAGCTTTAGGGAAATCTATGTGATTGGTTTTCGGCCAGAAATTTGGCTGTTAAGGGGTCAACGTTCAATGATTTGACCTTTGAGAACTCTACCAAACTCCTCCGAAAATTTTTGATCTAAACACTTGAAATTTTAGATAAAGGTTCCTTGGATATGGGGCAAACTTAATTTGAGCCCAAAACAATACATTTTAAGGGGTCATAATAGGGATCAAAGTTTTAAAAAATGACCTAATTTATTTTGCTCAAGATACACCTCCAAACACCCGGGAAACGCCGGACTGAAATGCTAGTATATATATATATATATATATATATATATATATATATATATATATATACTCCTATAAATTCGTTTTTCTTTTGGTTAGTGACATTCATATTAAAAACCCTCTTTTCTATTTATTTAAAATGAAAATGCAATACTCTTATATATGGGTTATGGAATTGCATTCACTAGCAAAAGATCTAGCTAATTTGCATATTCTTTTAAGCATTCATTTAAATTAATTCCCTATTAGTTGCTCTGGTTTTCTTAAGGGATGATCATCTTTAGTCACCTATTACGTGTAATTATATTCATGCAGACATTCTACATGATTTATACTTGCATAATATTTGCGTAAAAAGATTATAGTAAACACAAAATTGTTTCAGTATATATTTATGTATACATATATATTCTTGTTTAACAGATTTTGCCTACTAAACCCCTCCTAGAGTTTTTGGTCTAAAGACATGAAACTTCATATATAATGTATTTGAATCCTTGCAAAACTTTAGATTTGGGTTTTAGCCCGGAATAATCGGTGAAAAATTGAGAAATTTTCATTTGCCAGGTGAAGGTCGAACGCTGGCATTACGAATGCATAACGTAGTAGCTATTGGCTCATGTTTAATTTTGTTAGCCTTGTTCAATAGCTCAGTCATTGCGGCAGAGGCAGAATAAGTAGTGAGCTGAACGTTTTGGTTTCGATTCTCGGTGGTGGCGCACGAGTTTTTTTTAAGTACTTTTTAAATCATTAATATATATTGGACCCAATCTATCTATCTATCTATCTCTCTCTCTCTCTCTCTCTCTCTCTATATATATATATATATATATATATATATATATATATATATGTGTGTGTGTGTGTGTGTAAACGTGAAAATGTATGTCGGTCTTTTCTCTGTGGTAGTTAAGGAAGACAATTATACAGAAAGGCATTACTTCACATATTCACACTTTTTAATATATACATATGCACATAACCTTATGAACAGTACATAGGGCCCGAGCAAAGCCGGGCGGAACTGCTAGTCTCTCTCTCTCTCTCTCTCTCTATATATATATATATATATATATATATATATATATATATATATATATGTATGTATCTATATATGCATATATATACGCATATATATACCCATATATATGTATATATACACATATACGTATATATATATATGTATCCATATGCATATATATATATATATATATATATATATATATATATTAGTGTTCTAGAATATTTTGTATCTTAAATTCTACGAAATTATACAAAACGTAGAAACTTTACATAAATATTATTCAGTATCATAGTGAAATGAAACCAGTCACTCAATTAGAAGCATAAAATGAATCAGTAATTAATTAACGCTCGTTGTTTCAAGAAATATGCAAATAAGCCTTTATGCAGTCGATCGCATGTCCATGACTGAATATATTAAAAAAGTTCGTTAAAATCATTTTATATTCGAAAAAGTACAATTTTACTATCAATGGCATAGTGAGAAATATCTCAACTTTATACATAAACATTGTACATAGTAGTTTTTAAAAAAAAAAAGGTATTCGATTTTTTTACCTACATAATCTTGCCTTTGTCTTATAACAATATGCCCCTTAACATGGTATTCCTATTTCAATAGAAGTAAATATTATTGTTATAAAATATTTTCACACACCCATAGACAGGGTCGTCCAGTTTTGCTGAGAGCTGTACCTCTGTTTTATATATATATATATATATATATATATATATATATATATATATATATATATATATAGAGAGAGAGAGAGAGAGAGAGAGAGAGTATGAGAGAAAAATAGGAATAAACCAAGTTATGTGTTCATAAATATTTCCTCTTTATTGTAAGACTTCTGCATGAAAGAATTGAAGAAAATAAAATATCAGAACAATATTTGAAAATATATTTGTTGTGAAAAGAATGACTTTGTTCTATTTTCGTACGAAGAAAGTCGTTGGAAATCCAAAAGTTATATCGTTGTGAAGAGAGTAAGTTATTTTTAACGTCGTATAGCCGTTAATATATTTAAAAGGATATGATATAATTTATATATTTTTGGAGTATATGCATATATGTATATATATATATATATATATATATATATATATACATAATTATATATATTTATATATTCCGAGTCCATAAGAAACATACTCACACAAAGTTATTTACACACACACACACACACATACACACACACACATATATATATATATATATATATACGTATTTAATTGTATAAAATAGACATTGTCAACAATGGTTACGAATTGAAAATATGAAGATTGGCCAGAACATGCAAACATTATACGATCTGTGTAAATGATATTGGATCGTTAAACTAGAAATTCACATTTTCTAAAAGTTTCCAAAATTTAAGTTGTCATAAAAGCAAGATATCCACCTACTATAGACATAGCACGAATTTTGTCTCGTGATAAACAATAAATTAAAAAAAATAAATAAATGAAAAAACGAGCGCACTTCAATCATAAATAATAAGTAAATATTTATAAAAAAAAAAGGTTTGTATAATGTTATTATATTTCCGAATAGATCTCAGCTTGAAATAATAAATGCCACAGAAGAATTGCTTTCTTTTTATTCCCACGCATGACTAACGTCACCGTTTGTTCATTTTACCAACTAAAAACTAAAGAGCGATTACAAAGAGATGACATTGTCACATGAAAATAACTAGCTTGTGAGAAGGTATTAAACCAAGGACTTTGATTGTTTATGAAAGCAAACTGTAAAAGTAAATGCACGCAGTTAGCCTGAGGATCTACTCTGGAAATGAAAGACTAACGTTTTGCTTTTGGCTTAACACATGTTTATCTCTATCTCTATCTCTATTATTATATAAAAGTCACTTTGTGTGTGTGTTGCCTTATAGGTTCCAAAACCGCTGAGCCTATCTTTTGCAAATTTCACACAATGGTAAATTATATGTCTAGCAGTTTTAAAATAAAGAACTATTCTAGAATACTCGATGCACCTATAAAGTCGAGACTTTTCTCACTATGACATTGATAGTAAAATTCTTAGTGGTTCTTAGATTTGTTTCATCCAGAAAGTCGTCCGATAAACATCGAAAATAAAAAAAAATCCGATCTTAAAAATAGTCTTTCTTATAGAAAAAAAATTATTTTACAAGGGAATATTTTAGGTTGCACCAACAAGGGAGATAATAAAATCTCCAAAAATAATTTCTCATTAAAAAAAAAAAAACAAACAAAAATACCCAGATAAGTTGACATCTGAAAACTTACCTCACTGGTAGAGCATTTGAATACAGATCGAATTATCCTGTGTTTAAGCCCGGGTGTACATTGTCATTTTATTTTAATTTCTTCTTATAAACGAATTAAATTTACAATAAAAGAAGGGGTACCATTTAAAATCTCACCAAATCATTTCTTTGTTTACATATTTTCAAACGAAACACTAATCAGAAGTAGGTTTCCAGTGCATTCATCGCCATGCCCAAATATCAGCTGACGTGATATTGTAAACAAACACAGCGTAATTTGATTCTATATTGTCATTCTTATTTATTTACTTATTTATATTTATATTATTTATTTACATTATTTTTGAAAATTAGTCCACCGGTCAAATTATTTCTCGTAATATATAATATTCAATAGAGGATTGATTCTGTAATAATACATACGCAATCTGCATAAATAGAATATCATGTTTAAACGTATTGTACGACCGAGCAACGCCGGGGGTCCAGTTAGTTCTCATATATATATATATATATATATATATATATATATATATATATATATATATAATTATTAAAATGGATAAAATCCGACGATATGAAATTTACAATCTACGTATCGCCGCCTCTGTTTTAAATTTCACGCACACACACACACACACACACACACACACACACACACACACACACACACACACACACACACACACATATATATATATTAATATATATACGTATAACTCCTCCGTTATTAGCCTCGCAGTGAACGACCAAACGTCTTGAATGACGGAGTTTTGAAGACGGCAATTTAAAAGAACAGATGATGCAGTGAACTGGCAAGATAGATCATCTTTTCCAATGAAATAGACTTCTACCTGCGTCGCCTAGGTAAGGCGTTTAAAACTGAGCAAGTGGGTTCCGCAAACATTGTTGGAGGTACACAAAGGTCAACGAGTTGCTGCCTACGTATCGCTGCTTTCTCGCCACCGTAGCGGGTTTTTATTTACGACTGATGAAAAGTGGGATGTGTACAAAACTCCTAATCTTTTTTCAGATATTGGGTGTCTCCCCAGGATGTTGTCCCTCACATCGCAACACCGCCTTTGTACCTACGCAAGATCATGCCGTGTTTCTGGTCGACTGCACACCACGTGATTCGTTATGAACATCTATCAACGGTTCACACAGTCACAGGAGACTCATAATCGCAGCAGCTGACACGTGTGCAACAGGCATTGCGCTAGAAGTGTTACATAGAAAGGGTTGTCCCATTCCCATGTAAATAAGAAAAATACTAGATAAGTGAAAATGAGATTAGGATAAGCCTAGAATCGTACCCTGTAGGCAAGGTTAAGAAATAGAATGTTAGAAATCATGTCTATTGATAATTCTTTAGTAATCTCGATATTAAATATGGCAATTAAATGAATGCACAAAGCGAGTTAAATTATATTGCTTAAAAATATGCTAGATTATAATTGAGGATTCTTTTGTTTATCAAAAGTGTGAAAATCTTGTTCGTGGGAAAATTTTCACGAATGAAACAGACTTGGGTCAAGCCCTCACGAACATTTTGCGTCCAAACCTCCCAAGTTCTACCGCAAAGATAATTGAATAGCTGAAAACACGTCGACAGAAGGTGCAAGACGATCACTTAATCAACTAAATATAAGTTACGCATACTGTGAACCGTTTTTTTTCTTTGTGTGCGTTTGTGAATACACATACCTAAGCATGTAATTATAATTCGTGTGGAGTATTTCTGTTTTCGTTTTTTTTTTTTTTTGTCAGGTATTGCACGCACTTATCTGTTTTGAGGGGTTGTATACGTAGAATTTATACGGTTACTTGGATAAAATTCCCAAAATCTGAATTCAGGTGCATATATCCCTATAAGAATGTAGATATTTGAGTTTCTTATTTGAACACCATACAGATCAACTAAATAAAATAAAAAATATTGAAAGTTCTATCTAAGAAAAATTTTCAATATTCACGCCGTTATCCAAAAGTGACAACTCAGGAGTTAAGCCCCGTAACTTGACGGCCACAATCAACAAAATACAAAAAGAATAAAAGGTCTTGTATATGTCACTTAGCTTAAGGGTTTGATGAATGTTACGTCTGTTTAGATTAGGTTTTAAAGAAAAAGAGCCAACTTGAAAGAGAACTTTGACAAACAAAAGAACGCCGACTGCATGTATCATCCGGAGTTTTGTAACGTGATCTGAAAAATGCCGTTTCATGCGTTCTGATTTCTTGTTTTCTATTTTTTTAATTTTTATTTTTTTGCTTTCTGTTTTCGGCAGCTTTTTGTGCAATTTCCTTGTCGTTGAACATCGGGGAAACATGTGAGCAGGCCTGGTAAGTGTATTCGCGTAGAGACTGGTAAAGTTGAAACTCGATGCGCAGTTTAATCAAAATGGATAGTTTGCGCACCTTCTTGGTATTTTTTGTTTTCTCACTCACAAGTAATGAATAAGTTACCGAGAGGTCTTAGCTGTCTGTGCGCATGCATATATATATATATATATATATATATATATATATATATATATATATATATTCCATATATTCTGTGTGCATGCATATATATATATATATAAATTTAAAGGGGATTAGAACAGTAGTCTAAAGAGCAGAATGTATTTTAATGTGATAGTAAAATTACTAATTTAATTAAAATACAAGAAAAGAACAGTGCTCGTTGTAATTCAGATATATAATAAGCTCGATGGGCAAATATCCTAGAGCTACTTTAATATTTAGTAATATGATTGATAATTTAAAATTCAAATTAGAATTAAAAATTAAAAATCTGTTTCATAAGAACAACAACAAAGGCAATAATTTGTACGATTGTGTCGGAAAACAATGTTTTTATTGTTATAGACCTTAAGCCACGGACAATAATTTTGACATATAGTATTTTTTAAAACAAAGTCTCCTCATCAGCAAAAATATTGAGTCGTATTTTTAATATATGTAAAAAACACCATAAATAAACCTAGCATTTTAAAATAAGGATTATGTATCTGGAAAAATTAAAATAAAAAGGAAAATATTTGCTTGATAAGCAAATTAGTATGGGTTGAGGATAAAAAATAAAATAGAATAAAATTATAAATCTGAATTTGTTTTAAATATAAGGTTATAATAATATATTTTTAATAAAAGTTAAGAATTATATATATACATATGCATATATATATTTATTTATTTACCTTTTAATTCTTCGCCTTTTGAAAACCTTAATTATCACCAAAGCATTCATTTGGATGTTGATTGTAGCTTATAAACGTATGAAATGTTGAATTTTCAAAAAGAACGTCAATGTAAAATTTTATATCGGTTAGAATATGTTTGTAAACGCTTAATTTAAAATTAAGCAAATATTTAAAAAAGGGGGAGATAACTTCTCTAATTAAATAATCAAAGGGAGATAATTAGTGTTTATTCCATTTATATTGTAATCTATTTTGAACTTATTGAATTTAGTATTTAATAATTTATTTATTTATTGAAATTAATAAATATAGTATAGGTTAAGGTTAAATATATATTTAAATAATATACAATAATGGTACATATATCTGATGAACTAATATTAATAATGATATCGATGATCAAAATTTTTATTAATAAAGGTATCAAGTTAAACTTAAATTTCAAGATTGACTATTAATAAGTAACATTTTTAATGACTTATGGTGGTTTATAGTTGTTAAATTTAAACCAACGTTTATGGCTGCATGAGGATATAAGCTCCTCTCTTGAATTCAAGAGGGTAGTTCTATTTTTGATATCGTCATATTTTAAAATCTTTAGGGTCTCCTCTGTACAAAGTGCACATAATATATCTCCTGATCTATATCTTTTATATGATCTTATTATTTGCCATTTAAAATTATATTCTTATCTTTGAGTCGCAAATATGTTTGATAGAGTGGTTTGGTTCAACAGGGAGTGTTTTTTAAAGGAATGTTTATGGGTTGAAATTCTATGCTTAATAAGTCCAGATGTGGAACCAAAGTACATTGCGTCTTGTTTAATGTAATTATTTTCAGGTAGATTAGGGGTTGCATTGGCATGTGGCAGGTTGGTCTGTATTTGATTGGTAGATTGGTTAAAGTTGGTGTAGTTATTTAATCGGGTGGTCGAGTTATGGTTGCTGTTAAATTCAGATTTTAATTTTTAATTCTAATTTGAATTTTAAATTGTCAATCACATTACTATATATATATATATATATATATATATATATGTATATATATATATATATATATATATAAAGAGAGAGAGTAAGATTATTGATAATTTATAATAAAAAATCAAAATTAAAAATCGGTTTCACAAGGAATAACAGACAAAATCAATAAATTGTACGATCGTTTCAGAAAACGATGTTTTTATTGGGACAGACAATAAGTCTTGGACAATAATTTTATAATTTGATTTTATAAAACAAAGTCTCATCATCAGCAAAAATAGTGGGTGGGTGTTTAAAGACCCCCAAAATAAAACTAGAATATTTTTAGTAAGACGAATATATATATTTTAATTATTCGCCTTAAAAGCTCGTAAGTATCATCGATGACGCTTACAAGCTTTAAAGGCGAATTATATACCTACATTACAACGAACATTGTTTTCTTTTAATTGTATTAATGAATTTACTAATACATTAAAATAAACTCTGCTCTTAAGACTGTAGAATTACAACAAAATTTATTGTTTGACAAAAGAGTACAAATAATTTGTTTTTCTTAATCCATGGATTTTCAATGAATGGCACGTACGATGAAATGTTAGCAAAATAGATCTTGTTAATTATAATTTTTGCTTATTAGCACATCAATTGAAAATTAAATCTGAAATTGTAGTATGTGAAGGATCTTTCATAATTGAATGAATAAGGATACAAAGATAGTTATAAAATCTATAGCAATGAATAGCAATGAATACTGGAATATACCAGAATGAACTGCGGGTGTGTTAAAGCATATTTCAGGTTGGAGAATAACATTTTTAAAGATCCAAGTCACATCCGTGCAGAGTCACGATTTCCACCGGTTGAGAGATTCGAATCCGGCCAGAAATCCATCTCTGACTCCATTAACAAGGAACATACCTTTCGGTAAAACGAGTAATTTATATTTACTTCAGTTCAATCGAACTCAATTTCAAATAATCGATAAATGCGGCATGTTTTTACAAAAACGTTTTGACTTATTAAGTGATGGACTAAGTTCGGTGATACATCACAAACTCTGGAGTCGTGGTTTCTAATTTCGCAAAATTCAGTCACACTGATGAGATAATGACACTTTCTCTTTGTCTGTCTGCGAAAAGGCCTCTACCAAACACCTATGTCAGTTTTTTTACCTACAAATTTGAAACTTGATATATATGGAATTTGGATCTATGGAACAAATTCGATTTTCTTCTTAGACGATAAAATAACTGCTAAAGGTGACAATTGAAAAAATGGGATTTGCCTGGCGTAAGTCGACTTATAGAGACATTGCATGCAAAATAGGTAAAATAACGTTACTTTTTAAGCTTTTGCAATGCTATGGATTTAGATTATACAAGGGATAACGCTGTAGACCTGTATGTTTTGGTTTCGATTCTAGTTGATGGCACTTCAATTATATTTTTTACTTTTCAAATCACTATTATATATAAGGTAAAATATAATAATCGGTAGAGGATTAACTCTATAATGATAAATAAGAAATCCGCATGAATTTAAATATTACATTTGAGTGTATCGGGAGGCTTGCTAGTATATATATATCTATCTATCAATCTATCAATCTAAATATATCTATCTAATATGTTTATATATATGTATGTATGTTTATATATATATGTATCTATAGACCTATATATATATACATATATATACTTGCATACACACACACATATATATCGGAGAGAACTTGAATGTCTACTAGATACTATCCTCGAGTGTCTAAGGTCTCTCTCTACAGGGGTTTGTCAGAATAATCTGGCATGAGGATACTTTTCCAAAGAAGTAAACCCTGACCAAATATTCAAAATCACATAGTATTCGCAGCCCAAATAAGATCTCCTCATTACGGCTACCCCACAGCTTTTCCGAGGAATGGTGCACCTTCTCCAAGTAATATTACCTCAAGTAATAGCACGAAGCTGGATACTCCACCAGACTAGGTAAATTCTTGTCCTGGAATCCAGTAAGACCATGATGCCAACATGAAAGATATACTACAACGTATAAAAATGGTTAATTGGGGAGAGGAAAATTATGTTCTCAATTTCTTTGCTAACTCAGTGCTTGAGAGATAAAGAACTTTAATGGAACATTTGAATATCTATCTATCTCATATAGACTTCAAGTGTTAGACCCAGGTCGTGGGCCCCTTGATTTCTGAGAATTTCGACTGAAGTAAAATAAAACAAAAGATAAATATATATATATATATATATATATATATATATATATACTCCTATAAATTTGTTTTTTGTGTATTGATATTCATATTAAACCCTCTTTTTCTATTTATTTTAAAAGTAAATGGATCAATATATTACATATGGAATTGCATTCGTCTGTAAAAGATCTAGCTAATTTGCATATTCTTTTAAACATTCATTTTATTTAATTCCCTATTATTTATTTTCGGTTTTCCTATGGTATGAGCCGATAATTTTCAGTTTGCTATTACGTGTAATTATATTCATGAAGATATTCTACATGATTTATACTTGCGGAATATTTGCGTGAGATTATAGTAAACACAAACCTCTTTCTATGTATATTTATGTATGCATATATATATATATATATATATATATATATATATTTGTTTAAAAAATGTGCCTTTCAAACTTCTCTGTCAGTTTTTGGTTTACAGTTTAAAATTTAATACATAGGGTATTCGAACCCATGTGAAACTTTATATCTTGGTTTAAGGCGGGAAAAATGATCGCAAAAGTGTCAAATTTTTTTTTGTAATGCTGCAATATTTTTAGTTATAAATTTATAATATTTTTTACTAGAATACCTTGTCTTTTTCTTTTTCCAGTTTTAACAACTAGTACGATTACTTTTCCAAGCTTAATCTTAACCATATTACCCATCATGCTCGCGTTTTTCTATAAAATCAATGATTTTTACAGGCTTTGCTTCAAAATAATATCTTCTTTTTGTGTTCAATATGATACGGATTGCCAACAATCTATAAAAAAATTATTACCAACTTCTTAACTTGACTAAATAAAAAATCAAATAAAAGACTTCATTAAGTAAATAAACAGAAAGAAGAGTAAAAAGAGAGAAACAAAATTAACGGGCGACGTCGTAAGAAAAATATTACCAATCCTAGCACGGCAATGATCATCACTTTTGTTAACTCTCTCTATATAACCCAAATAAGATGGTATGCGAGCGACATTCCCGCTTTGATTTATCAAGGTGTCGACGACGAAAAAGTTGCTCTGGTAACCAACAGCTAATACGAAGAAATCGTCTCTAAAAGGTTAATGTTGAAAATGTTGCTATGGTAACCAACAACCAATAAGAAAAAACCGTCTCTCACATTCCTTACTAATTCTATGGACTTTTGAACACCAGTAATTTTATTAAAACTTTTATTATAATGAACAAAAATTGAGAATTTTTATTTCGAAATATAGCTCAGAGAGTGACCTATGAATTGTAAAAATTGTTTGTAAATTGGGTTGCAAAATGAGTGAGTGGTGAAGCTTTAAAGCAGTTCTAAATTAGTAAAACAAGCACTTAACCATATATTTAAAACATCAACGTTTTCTGGTATTTTATAAGTTCCAAATTGATGCGACTATTGATCAGAATTTAACAAATGCATGGTCGATAGAAAGCTAATGACCTGAATTGTGTAGTGGACTATGTGACATTTGCCTTTAATATCACACATTAAGGGGGTCATCCATTATCCAAAGCCTACTTTTTGCCCGTTTTACAGCAATAAAATGGTTTAATCATAGACATTTGTTTTCCTAGTTTTGCATATGAATTACAAAATATCTGACATTTCCCCAAAACTTCTGGCCTTGATGGAGGAGAGACTAAAACTTGCTATGGTTTCAAATTATCTGAAATAACAGCAAGGGGAGACTTGATTCCAAATATTTCTCCTATGCTACACGTCCCCTCTTTGGTTTTCATACATAAAGTAAATTTCACAGTGTATAAGGCTTATTTGATATAGGACATATTCATAATCGTACCCTATTTCCCAAAGAGGGAAAATATAACATATGAGAAATATTTGGAATCAAGTCTCCCCTTGCTATTATTTCAGATAATTTGAAACCATAGCAGCAGGTTTTAGTTTCCCCTCTATCAAGGCCAGACGTCTGGGGTATATATATA
>NC_136510.1:46791332-47003832 GCF_053919585.1 Euprymna scolopes | reverse complement strand
TTTTCGTTTCAGTCTTTTCGGGTATTCTTTATAATAAGTTTGTTTAGATAGAGGGGTCTATTTAAAAATATGTATAGGGGACTTTTTAATATTTCTATTTATTTGTCTCCTCATGTGGATATGGCCAGACTCAGGATCGGTACCTAGTGTGGGGAAGATGTTGTTCCCCAGAGGGGAGGGGCCAATTGGAGGGGTATAGGTATGGGAGGGGGATGATAGAAGGGATGATAGTTGTCTCAGTCATGAGGGATTTCTCCTCCACAGACTGAGGAGGGAGCGAGGTGTTGGAACAGATATTATACTATGGTTCTAGGTGTTTCCTAATGTTGTTGGTTTCGAGGTTAAGTGGGGTTGGTATTGTTCAGTGTGTTGTATTAGAGATAGGGGTGTTATGTCTGTGTGTGGTTGTATGCGCGCGCGTGTGTTTTAATATGTCGGTTCTGATTTATGTGTGGGTGTGTATATGTATATGGATGTGCATGCGAGTGTGCCTTGCATTTCATGTTTTTGTGTGTTGATATTAGGCTCTGTTCAGTTCAGGAGTGAATCTTGTGATGAAGGTTTTTTTCCTGTGTAAGTAAATAAAAATAATTGTCTGTTTGGAAGATTGGCATTATTTTGAAGCTGTTTCCACTGCATGTGTGTATGTGTTTTGAAACATAGAGGTGTCTGTTATCTGCAATTTTGATGTTGCTCTTATGTAAGGCCACTCTATTGCTGAAATTTTTGGTGGCGCCTATATAGGATTTTTTGCATGTTGTGCATCTTAGTGCATATACTACATTTCTGGAGGTGCAATTTAGATCCTTTTTATTTTGAATGTTTGTGCTGGGTTTTTGAATGTGTATGTGTTCCCTTCTATTATTATGTCACATATTCCACATCGTGGTTTGTTGCATTTTGTAACCTCTTTTGTAGTGTGTGGAACGAGTTTTGAGGAAGTTAGGATGTGTTTTAAGTTTTTGGGTTGGCGTTTGCTTTTTTATTATTGTTGTTATTCTAAGTATGTTGTTTACTTTGTCGTTCTGATTGAGGAGGATAAGGTTTTTTGTTATCTGTGTGAATAGTTCTGGGTTGTTTGCGTTGTGTGAAGACAACTACATCCAAATACTAGGCACGGCAATGCGTACAAAAATGGCACCGACATATGCCACCCTTACACTCGCCTTCCTAGAAGAGACCCTTTATGAAAGGATAGAGCAAAAGTACGGGCACAATATAAAAACACTCTTCATAAAATCTTGGAAAAGATACCTAGACGACTGTTTTATCCTCTGGAGAACCACATGGGGGGATATCAAAGAACACCACACTTTGCTACAAAATCTACACCCAAAAATAAACTTCACACTAGGACAAAGCCCCACAAAACTGCCTTTCCAAGACATCCTAATAACAATCAAAACGACAACATAATCACAGACATCTACCATAAACCCACAGACACTCAACAGTACCTCCACTTCAAAAGTCACCATCCTAAAAACTGTCTAAAATCAATACTCTACTCCCTAGCACGTAGAGTCTGCACCATCGTAAGAGACACACACCTCCGTTCGACTAGACTGAATGAACTACAAATAACACTGCGGAAAAGAGAATATCCACTACCACTAATACAGAAAGGTATTGAACTGGCTGAAAAAATTCTAATAGACCAACTAAGAATCGAAAAAGAACACAACAAAGAACAAATTTTAGCATACGTCTCTACACACAATATTGATGATTTATGGGAATGTATACGAAAATCCTGGAATAATATCTCCCCTATAACATGTGGACGATTAGTTCTGTCTTGCAGCAAAAGTGCTATAGTGTGATTGAAAACAAGGGGCTTTTCACTAAATACTGAAGGATTCGTTATTTTTTCATTAATAATTTCCCTCATTCCTTAACTTTTGGACACCAGTAATTTAATTAAATTTGCTTATATGTAAAAAAACTAATATGTATTTAAAATAAAAAAATATTTTTTGCTTAACTACCATTATTAAGCATTAATTTTGTTCCCCTTTTCATAAGTAAAGTTAGAAGACATTTAAAAGAAAATGGTCGACCGTTCTTTATCTTTTGGACGCTAGATATATAGATAGATCGAATAGAAGAAGATAGATAGATAGAAGAATAGACTAGCACGGTATAGATAACGTATTTCTTCTGTACCATAGTCTATTTTTATAATCTATCATAGTTAATAATAATATCGTTATCTTGTTTAGTTTAATAGTTGACATAAACAATTGATGTTATCTGTTAATATCTATGCATATATTTAAAACACACGTGTCAATAATAAAAAAAAATGAACACGCTGGTTAGCAAATGTATTCTAAATAATATACACTAGTGTTTCATGCTTACGCAATCATCTGTGTAGAAAATGATTATTACTGTTCTGGAGTTTTTTTTACAAGGGAATCACCACTTTTCAAGGCTCAGAGGCCACTCGAGGATAAGGGTTAAAGAGTGTACAGTGGTCAAAAGGACAATATCATAGTAATCGTTAAAAGTGTAAATTTGGTAAATTTAATTACTTAAGGAGAACGGCTCATTAAGAACTTGTTTACATTGGACGTGAAGACGGCCATCTTGTAGTCAACTGGAAAGCAGGTAAACGGAGGAGTGTTTCACAGGTGTGCAGTTCTAAGAGAGAAGCTTTGTTCATAGAATCTACGGCAATGTTTCGGTACAGATAAAGAGTGGGGGAAATTATTGATAGTGGCTTCAGCCAAACGAGTTTTTCTCGTGAATGTTTAGCGAAGGGGGACCATAGTTGGAGCTCAGAAAATAATGATAAACCAGAAACAGGCTCGCAACGTCTCTTCTGTGAGAAAGAAGTTGCAGGGAAGAGAAAAGGGCAACCTCCACTAGGCTAAGAAGTCTAATCTGAACTCTGTCAAGGCAAGATAAGGCCGTTCTAGCAGCTTCTGCCCAGATGTGACAGCAAAACTCCATCCTTGGACGTACCTGGCTCTTACATAAGTAGAATATTGCATCAGCAGGTAGATATCTACTTGATCGATAGAAGGATTTCATCATTTTTCCAGCAACCTTGGCAACAGATTTGATGTACGTATTCCATTTTAGATCAGGAGTAAAGGTGAAGCCCAGAAGCTTGTCAAAACATAGACCTCCCCAAGATGGGGACCATTCATTTCAATTGATGCCAGATGGGGATCAGAACGTTGATGATGTAAAGATAGAAGCTTGGTTTTAGATGCATTAAAAGTAACCAGTCACTTTTTCCCCATTATACTACATGCTCAAGATCAGAGGAGAGAGAAGCAGAGAGAACTTTCATGAAATCAACTTTGACTTTTAGGCTAGCATTTCACCTCAAGGTCATTAACAATTTACACAATCATGGAGAGAAGTTCCCTATAATGTGAAATCAGTAGGCATGTATATTAAGAATAAGGAGAGTATTTAATGAGAGAAATGGGAATATTGCATGTGCACTACAGTTGACCGTTTTTTCTTAATTTCTTAAAGAGGTCCCAATTTTATTTTTTATAAGGGATTTTATTACTAGGGCTGTGACAACAGGATATTCTTTTTTATTTTTTTTTTGACTCTTGAGTATATATCCGTTAATATATTATATGTTTTTATATAGACGGATGTGGTTCTTAATTGATTAAGTGTGTCTAACTGTGTACGGATATATGCTCGAGAGTGAAAAGAATGAAAAGAATATGCTGTTATCACAGCCCTATTTATTACTGTACTATGTTTTAGATTAGTATAAATAATTATTTTAATACATACAAAAATTACTATTTCACACACACATACACACACACACACACACACACACACATATATATATATATATATATATATATATATATATATATATATATATATATATATACACTGGCTGTACCCGGACACGCGTTGCTGTGGCTCAGTTTGTTAAAATGGAACACATGTGAAAGTAGAGAAAAGCTTGATTCTTTTTTTTCAAGAGAATGTACAAATTATTTATTTTTTTTAACAGATGTTAAGAAAATAAACAGAAAAATACTTCCATCATTAATTATGCAAAAAAATAAATAAAATGTTGATTTAGTGTTTCAATATGCTTATAAATTATGATAAAACTTGCTGAGTATGCACTGTTTTACGGTTGTTGTAAAAATGGAACGGAAACTTAAATTTCGCTTCGTTTTAATCTTTCTTAATTTTTTAATTGTGCCCCCCTCAAAGGAATATAATCAAAACAGTAACATTCAACAATTGTACTTTATGTATATAAAACACAAAATATTTATTAAAATTTTTTTTTTTTAAAGTAAATAACGAAAGGGAAATAATTCCATTTTTAAACGAAAAAGTCAGTTTGGTACATCTTTTTGTTATTTTTTACATAAGTCCAGCTTACCATTCACATTGGAAATGTCAGTCGCCATTTATAGGTTGTCGGGTACGTTTACAATGACTAAACACTCCAATCTAGTAGATGTATCAGAATTTTTGTAGGAATTTTTACACCCCTATCACGAAACTGCGAATAAAATATAAAAATCTCGTAATTTCTCTTTTAAAAGTGGGTTGTTTATTTAATAAACCGAATAGAATATTTTAGACAAACGTTTTTTTTATTCACGCCCCCCCCCATTTTCAAGTGTCTAGTAAAAAGAAAATAATTAATTTACACACCAAAGTTTTATATATCACAAATTGAAGAGAAAAGGTCAATAAGTAATATATTAAAATTTAAAACAAAAAAGTAGTGTTTTTTTAGAAATTTACCTGTAAAGTTCGATGTTTAAAACCTGTTTTATTAAACCACGTTGTTTGTTTTTTCTTTTTTTTTATGAAACCTTGGTCCTTGCTCCTTTAATTGAAAAAATAATAGGGCTTGAATTACATTTTTCGAGTAGTTATAAGCTTGGAAAGACAGGGGGTGGAATAATTCACGCCTCCCATTTTGAAATGTCTATTAAAAAGTAAATAATTTATTCACCAAAGTGTTATATATCACAAATTGAAGAGAAAAGGTCAATAAATAATATATTAAAATGTAAAACGAAAAAAGTAGTGTTTTTTTAGAAATTTACCTGTAAAGTCCGAAATTAAAACCTTATATTTTTAAAAAACATGTTTTTTTTTGTTTTTTTTTAATGAAACCTTGGTCCTTGCTCCTTTAATTGGAAAAAAAATTAGGGCGTCAGTTACATTTTTCGAAGAGTTATAAGCTTGGAAAGACGGGGTGGAATTATTTACTATTTTTCATGAAATTTCTTACACACCTACCAATCTACCCATGTTCAGAACGGCTTTCGGAATAGACACCCTTAACCTTGCAGAATACCCGAAAAGCTATAAAGTTGATGTGTCGAATGTGAACGATGAGTTGGACGTAATGTAAAAATGTACCGAATTTAAAAGGGAACGAAATTCAAATTTCCGTTCCATTTTTACAACCGTAAAGCAGAGCATTCTATACAAATTTTACCTAACTTACTGTATTAATGCTATTTTTTAAAGGAAGAAAACAAAAAGGTAAATATCCAGATACGCTACTACAGAACACCGACCACGCTAATTTGTTTTTTTTACAGGTAATTGAGGTCGCTGACAACGAATCTGATAGTCAAACTTGGGTCAAATTTACCGTTTGCATGGTATTTACCCCTGAACCCACGAACTTCTTTCCACCATTTTTCAGCTTCCGTTTATGCTACGCGCATGCACGCTGTAACATAAACGATGGCTTCACCAAGCAAACTACGTTGGGGGGAAGGGATTTTTTTTTCCAGAACATAGAATTTTCTAATTTTCAAAAATACATTATAGCGCTTTTTGGGTGGAAAATTTAAAATTAGCTGAAAAAGAAATAAAATAAGAAAAGGAAAGCACACCAAGTTGGAGTAGGGGGGTAATTTATCTGGGTTTTTTTTACCTGGAACATAGAATTTTCACATTTTCCGTAAGTAGCGCACCGATATTTACCAATTAGAACACTATTTAACATTTTCCGAAATTTTACTTTGCACATTGGGGCGCGAGCGGGGGGGGCGGATGTGATGTTGGGGCGCGCGCGCCCCCCCAACATCACCCCCCCAAAAAAACAAATTTAGAGTGGTCGGTGTTCTGTAGTAGCGTATCTGGATATTTACCAAAAAAAAATATTTAGGTTTGGCTATAAATTCCTAAACTCATTTCACCCTAAATAATTTAGGTGACTGAAATAGGAATCTAATTGAATCTTTAATTTCCTGAATAGTATGCGAGAATTCATTTTTCTTCGAGTTATATCGAATTCATTAATACGGACTTTAGGGGCTTTTTTCGTAATGTTACTGTAAAAATTATTTTTTATTGTTACAAATTACGATGCTTTAAAAAAAGCAAAAATAAATTCTTGCGTTTTTTTATTTACTACTGAAGACCATAACTTTATTAAAGGTATTTTTTGTTTAAACAAAATAAAACATTTTCACTAAGAGTTAAGTAAAAATAATTAGTTCATTATATTCTGCGATCATTATTTGAAAAATACTGCAATTTTCATTAAAATTCGTTAATTTCCTGATTTTTGGTGAAGTTTTAAGTAAAGGAATTTAAAAAAAACCCGCGAGATCAGGAGAATTCTACAATAAAAAAATTATAAATATAGTATATTCAATATATAAAATGTTCCGTGTTTTCTCACTATATGTTTCTGGAATTATATTGAAGCGGTTAGCTCCCCAATAGGCTTACATATTTTATCAGCTAGTTTTGCCTGTTTTTTTCAGAGAGGGTATTTTTTTTTTGCAGGAAACAAATCATAAACTCAAACTTTTTATAATAAAAGTTAAATTGAAATATACTGCAAATTAAACATCACAATAATGGTGCAACATATTTTGAAATTAGGAAAATAAAAAACAAAAAAAATTTGTTTTAGCATAGCAATCGACAAACTATTTTTTGGGGCCTTATATAATAAAGAAAAGATGTGTAAATTAAAAAATTTGGAAGATAAACAAATGAATTATGTTTTTTTTTTTTGTTTTTTTTACTTATCGAGTTAACAGAAAATGAAATCTTTCGTCAATTCGTGGCTGTGAAATGAATCGAACCGGAAGTTCAGTTTTACCAACAGAACAGATTCGCAGTAACGGTTAAAAAATATGTTTATTTTATTTAATATTTTAATAATTCGCGAGGTAAATTTATTTTAATAACATAAAAACGTACCTCGACTCTAGAGATGGGTTGTCTGAAAATTTCAAATAAATTGGTAACGTAGAAATATGATTTTATTCTTTTGTAACGAACCAAATTTACATTTTTATATATATAGATATGGATTTTTTTATCTTCCACCAGATTATCCATTCATGTGTAATCACCTTTTTCTTTACCATATTCCCTTTGCTTAACTCATTTTGTTTTCAAGTAAGATCTTTGACTTACTTGTTGTTTCATCAAATACTTCTGCATGCCAAATCCGATCCCGCATTTATCTAATTCCTACCCTCTGATGAGAAGGAGTATTTCTTCGAAACTACGCGGATTAAGGACTATCCATTTATCTAGTGTTTCCTTTTCAGATTAAATATGTTTTTAACTTATTTCAAAGTATTTTTTAACATATTTTATTAACTGTTTGCTCATATATATATATATATATATATATATATATATATATATATATATATATATATATATGATTATGATTAGTTTTTTTTGGAAAAAGAATTCCAGCAGAGTGCTCAATTAAAAGGAAAAATCCAAATTGTAAGAGCGTATTTATATTTTGTGTATAGAAAGTTGTTAGTTGAGACAGATCATTGGTACCGTCGGTTTCAAGCCCGATAATAAGGCCCGTTTAAGGTATCCTTATCAAGCTCTCTTCAGCCAATATTCCTCTCTCTCTCTCTCTCTCTATATATATATATATATATATATATATATATATATATATATATATATTTACAGAGTAAGTCACGGGAAACGGTTGTTTTTAGAACGCTCCTTGCTCTCCTTGAATAAGGAATAGGGAGTGAAGAAAGTAGTCTATAAATCTGCTTAAGATGCCGTTAAGTTAGTTGTTATTTGATTATCTTTGAAGTTAAATTTTGTGTTAGTTATTTTTTTTTAATTGCCTTTCTATTCAGTTCATTGCCCTAATGCTACGTTGAGTCGTGAACACCCTGTTTGCTTATGACACTTACTCAAAAAATGGTGAATCAGTGACAAAAAAAACAACGTTCTTTCAATCGAAGATATAACATCGGTCGTCACGGTAATGTACCAAGCCGTAATACAATTCTAGCTGGGCTAATGCACTAAAAATGACTGGTTCATTGTTGAAAATTGCCATCATTTGTCAGACATAATTCTCTGCTTCAAAATATTCCATAAAGGCATACTTTAGTAAATGTTTTTCTGTACATCATAATTTTTTTGTTGAAATATTCGCAGAGTTTTGTTTTCCTTAAAAACATCCGTTTCCCGTGGCTTACCACGTATACACACACACACACACACACACACACACACACACACACACACACACACGCACACACATGCACACACACATATGTGTGTGTATGTATATATAATGCTAAAATGTTTATAAATCGTTTTGTCGAATGTAGCTAATTTTAGAAAATTTAGTATATAAATGAAATTGAATACATAAATTTGCTCTAGTTCACTTAATCGATCAACATTGCATGTTTGTAAAATTTTATCAATAAAATCAAACACTATGATTTACTCATGGAAGTTCCGGCTATTAACGACTTTCATAAAATAAAAGGTTTCATTCCTAAAAACGGCATCTGGTGAAAATTAAATTCACCTTAATATTGAATATTTAAATATCAATCATTATCATTCTATTTTTAACTTCTGCTCACCTCAAACGGGGCATATTACCACGGAATGTTAAGAGGTTAGTGTGATTAGTGAACAATAGTAGTATCCTTAACGGAACGTTTTGTAGAAATCTTTTTTTTTTAATTTACATTTAAATTTTTGTATGATAGCTAAGTCTGGAAAACCGATAACATGGAGAAAATTATAAACGCAAGTGGTCAGGCTTATTACAGATATATACAGTGGTCAGGTTTATTACAGCGTTTTGATATATATATATACATATATATATATATATATATATATATATATATAATGGTCAGGTTTATTGCGGCGTTTTGATATATATATATATATATATATATATATATATATATATATAATTTTTTATAGCTATTCCCTCTGGTAAACAATCAATGAATCCAGGTTAGATTAACGATCGTCTATTTGTTGTTGACAATTATTTTTACTGACCACTACTCTATCGACAATCAACCTAAAATTCGTGATTTGTAAATGTTTACATTATACTATTTTCTTTGCATCTAATTAAGTTTTATGCACATCTGATTACAGTTAGAAATAACTCTTGTCTGAAGCATAAATACGTTATTACGTTTGTTTAATAACTGTCGAACCTTACTCATCTTAATCTCTTCATTTTTTATGCTAGATCATGTCAAAGTTATTGCTCATTGAACTTCATAAATGTCATTTAAATAAACATGCTCAATCTATAAAAACAATGTTTTACTGATGTTCCAAAAGATGTTTTGTAGTTTAATTTGCAACCTGCAGCGCTACTTACCTTCGTTTAAAACTTTTAATGGTCTTAATTCATTTCATCCTGATGTGAGGTTGCCGCACCGGAAGTTACGTCACATCACTGTAATAAAACACGTGTCTGATTGTAAACATTTTGACGGGTCTCTGTTTACTATTTACTACCTTTTATTTACATAAACAAATGTTCTCGCAATTATAACGATTTCGTCGATTATCAGTTTGCATTGCGTTACTGTAAAAAGAAAAAGCTGATACAAATAATAATAATAATTATAATAATAATAATAATGATGATGATGATGATGATGATGATGATGATGATGATGATAATAATAATAATAATAATAATAATAGCCAAATCACTTCCTCAAAATGAGATTCTACTTCTGTTAGATGATTACGTGGTTGAAACAAAAAAAAAACAAAACAATTCAACAATTATTTCAGAATTTAGAGTAGGAAAGCAGTTTTACACAAAAGGTTAACGTAAACTGTTGTCCATTTCCGGCCCAATCTAAGATTTTAATCTTTTCCAATCGCTTAAAAATTTAAACTAAATACTGATAATACATAACAATTTTACTCGATTATTTTATGCGCTTTTACCAATGTTTATTTAATTTTTTGATTTAGAACACTTCTCAGAAATCCTTGTAAAAGGCTTATAGAGAGATATTTTTCATTCTAACTCAACAGATTGAGCACTAAGTATACTTCGAACTAAACAAACGGCACGCTTCAAAATAAGTTTAAGCATAAATAAACTTATCCGGATCGGTAGAATTGTCTTTCCTTTGGTAACATTTATTTGTTACATATTTCTTTTCATCTCTTATTTGGTCTGTTAATTGCAGTAAAAAAATGCATGAATTTCATTTATTTCTTTAAAGGAGTATAAGTTTTAATGTAAATATAATTTCCTTTTCATTTGGAAAAGTTTTAAAGATTTTCCCTTCATTTATTTTATATGAGATTATGTTAAACGCATCGTGAAATGTTCATCTATATATTTCACTTGCGTTCAAAGCAAATAAATGCCACAAACTTAATTATTTCAGAAGCTAACGACGAACAACGGCACAAACGAAATTGGAAAACCTTGTCCAGAACATTGTGAATCTTTAAATATCAAGTGTTTACTTTCCGAAACGTTTAGCGAATATATGCGAAAATGTTTACAAAGGGAAGTAGTAATGTACCAATGAAAAATATAAATTAGACTCAGAGCATCAATGTTAAATCTGAGAAAGATTTATAACCCATTTCGTGGCCCTTGGTCTCATGCTGAAAATAAACAACTTCTAACAAATAAATAAATAAATACATTTGTGTTGTTTCATTAAAAGAATAATTTTGGAATCGGAAATAAGGCTATTATTCCCCCGATTCCGATACCAATTGCAATACCCCAAAAGTTCTGATTTTTCTTGACTCCGATTAATCGTCCCAACGCTAATAATAATAATAATAATAATAATAATAATAATAATAATAATAATAATAATAATAATAATAATAATCAATTGAGTATATATATATATATATATATATATATATATATATAAAATACACTCAGCTCTTTAGACTATTGTTCTAATCTCCTTTATATATATATATATATATATATATATATATATATATAGTGTGTGTGTGTGTGTGTGTGTGTGTTCTGTATGATTCTGTGGGCCACATATACAATAACGGCTATCATATAAGGAACGAAAACAACGATGACATATGTGTAGGGTAGAACGGTAAAATTGTTGCCCTAAGGTAAACCATGCTACAGCTTTATTCTAAAACTTTCTATTAAAAGAAATCAATTCAGGTAGCTTGATTATGTAGTAGAGCTGGCATCTAGTAAATGTAACTAGCTTCAGCGTCAATTTCCGCTTCGATACGGATCCGGAACTGGTAGCATGCCTTTTCCACAAGTGCCGGTGGGATCTATGTGACTACTCAGCGGATGGCGGCGATCAGGCTTGTTTTGGTGTTGTGGGAGGTCGTGTTGCTGGTGTTCTCGACGTATGATCAACCGAAGTAGTTCGACGGATTCAGGTTGGAGGAGTCATTGAGAGAAGGGTACAAACCGTAACATTCCTTCTGAAACTAAGCCTGGGTCTCTTTAAACTTGTGGACCGGCGCCGAGTTCTGCTGCCGCACCCAGGGTCTACCAGTAGCCACCTGATTGCACAGGAGGATCACCACAGTTTTCAGCACGTCTAGGTACACTTTGGTCTTTACTTTGTTGAAACCACACCAAAGACCATAACCATCGGTCGCCCAATGCGTTGAGCTGTGCCCTCAAGCGATGAACCGTTCCGATGTGCGTTTTGAGGGTGCTTGCAATAGTCCTGTTGTCATTGAATCGGTGGAGAGCACGAGTTGTACAGCGTCGCATCTCCGACCATGCTCCATGAACACTGTGTCACTTTCGGACATGATAGAATACTCATATTGCTTATGGGATGTGTACACAACTGGTCTGCAAAAAAAAGAAGAAGAAAAAAAAAGAAAACCGATTTTCATCTAACGAAAATGAAATTATATCGTATTTTCTAGTGTAAATAGTTTATCGTAACACCCTGTACTTAAAAAGTAATATTTACTGAATACACATTAGAGTGTAATACATAAATAGTATATAAAGTTATAAAATACAGATTAAGGTATAATATATACGTATTATAGACCTTAAAAAATTACATTATAATTTAATGACAAAAATTGATTAAACGGAGCAAAGGAAATAAATTACTGAACTAAATTTAAGAAACGATCTTATTAATACTTGATTGTGAACAAATATCAACAAAATTTTATATTTCGCAAACATCCTTTATTTCCAATATACTTCTCTGTATCGTAAAATACATGATCTTATAATCTTTTTTTCAAAATTCAGCAGTAATGTCATCTCATTCATATTTAAATAGCTCCTATAGATTACCCTGTTTTTTTTTGTGTGCTTGTATTCTGAGCTCTTTCTTCTAATCATTCTGCGGTTGAAATCAGAATCACACTGCCACCGCCAAACTTATTAACACATAATTTCACATGTTCTACAACGTAATAAGACATCAGAACCAAATATATTAAACTTGGGCTCGTCAGTGAAATAAACTGCATCCCATTGTGTGTCAGTTCAAACAGGATGTTCCCCCGTATATTATAGTCGCACCGTTTGGTTTTGATTACAAATGAAAGGTTTCGAAGCTGTAATACGGCATTGCAATTCTGCAATTTTTTTACCTGCAAGCAACCGTTTTCCTTGGGATGTTATTAACTGTCTGGCCATTGAATATACTAGCAATGAATGAAGCAGATCTAAAACGGTTTTCGTAGCTATTCAAGAAATACTTTATTTTTCTTATTCTTTTTTGTGTGCGTTTTGGGTGTCTGAAGGTTGTGTTGTTATAATTACATAACGTTTTACTGGTTTTATATATGTTAATTATACGATGAACGACACCTTTAGCCCTATGCACAGGATAAAAAATTTCAAAAATTTAACAATAAGATTTTATTCTTCCAGTTTTCCAAATTTCACTTCTATGCGTTTGATAGCAATTTCAAAATTAAAAAAAATATTGACTTGCAGTAAAGCGATACACAGGGCTAATATATATATATATATATATATATATATATATATATATATATATATATATATATATATATATATATATATATTTATGTATATATATATGTGTATTTATGTATATATGTATTTATATATATATATGTATATATATATATATATGTATTTATAAATTGCTCGTTTCTATACGTAATTACTAATATATATATATATATATATATATATATATATATATATATACATATATATATAACAAACATTGTTAAAGACAACGGAGAGCTTTTATGTAGTTATACATTTTCCATGTTTTCAAATTATCCGATGATTATTTTGTGTATAGATCAAAAGTGTTAATGAATGTCCTATTGTTAGATTTTTTTCGAAGCATGTCGCGATTTTTTTTTTTTTTTTTTTTTTTTTTGCTTTTCATCTTTCGTTAAAACATCGTCAGGAAAATGTGCAAGCTTTGGTTGTGCTGACGGACGGATGGTGATTAGCAGTAGTCGGAACGGTTAATGCGTGCGAAGCCATTTTTTCCCAGTGTAGAGAGAGGTAGGGAGTATCCGATTTTGAGGTGATGGCAGGATCTAAAAAGGAGAAGATGGTTACGATAGACATTTTAAAATGTTTTGGCTAGACGCGTATGTTACCATATAAAGGACACGTTTCTGAGTTCTTATATATACCGATTCAATTTTTTTAATAGTTAATGCTTATTTTCATGGTGTATTATTTGTGTGTTGCTGACTAAAATTTATCTAACTCCGGGGGGGAAGCTACCTTTTTTCTGTAAATATTAAAATTAGGGCTGTGACAACGGCATATTCTTAACATTGTTTTGACTCTTGAGTATATATATCCGTTAATATCATGTTTTTATATAGACATGTATTTCTCGGTTGATTGACTGTGTCTTACGGATATATACTTGTGAGTCTAAAGAATGACAAGAAACTTCTATTTTCACTGCCCTACTTATGGTAAGTCGAGACGATATCTGGTCGTTGTGCAACGAAATATCTATCTATCTATCTATCTATCTATCTATCTATCTATCTATGTATCTATATATATATATATATATATATATATATATATATATATATATATATATATATAAGTGAAAGTGCCTGTCTGTCTGTGTGTGTATCTGTGTGTCTGTGTGTGTACATTTCCCTACGCAATAACTCTATCAATTTTTAGTCTACAGACTCGAAATTTGATATACAGGGTAGTGAGATTTGGGAAAATCGATGTGATCGGTTGTCGGCCAGAAATTTTCCTTTTAAGGGATTAAAGTTCAACGATTTGACCTTTGAGAACTCTTCCAAACTACTCCTACAATTTTGGGTCTATACACTTGTAATTTTAAATATAGGTTACTTGGACATGGATATAACTTAGTAATTTGATTTGAGCCCAAAACTATAAATGTTAAGGGGTCATAATAGGGGTCAAATTAAAAAAAATTGACCATTTTTTTTTTTTTTTTTTTTTTTGCTCAGCATACACATCGAAACACCCGAAACAACGCCGGGCACCCACGCTAGTACGTATATATTTTTGTTTAATCTATCTATCTATCTATCTATCAGTCTATCTATCTATCTATCTATCCATCTATCCATCTGTATGTCTGTGTGTACATTTCCCTACGCAATAACTCTGCCAATTTTTAGTCTACAGACTCGAAATTTGATATACAGGGTAGTGAGAATTGGACTAATCGATGTGATCGGTTTTCGGCCAGAAATTTGGCGATTAAGGGGTCAAAGTTCAACAATTTGACCTTTAAGAACTCTACCAAAGTCTTCCGGAAATCTTGGGTCTAAACACTTCAAATTTAAGATGTATGTTCCTTGGACGGATCTAACTTAATAACTCAATGTGAGCCCAAAACAATAAATTTCAAGGGGTCATTTTAGGGGTAAAAATTAAAAACATTGACCGTTTTTTTTTTGCTCAACATACACCTCCAAATAACCGGGCTACGCCGGGCACTCATGCTAGTATATATCTATGTATCTATAAAAGTGAAAGTGTCTGTCTGTCTGTGTGTATCTGTGTGTCTGTTTGTTCATTTCCCTACGCAATAACTCTGTCAATTTTTAGTCTACAGACTCGAAATTTTATATACAGGGTACTGAGATTTGGGACAATCGATGTTATTGGTTCTCAGCCAGAAATTTTCGGATTAAGGGGTCAAAACTCAACTATTTGACCTTTGAGAACTCTACCAAACTCCTGCGACAATTTAGGGTCTACGCACTTGAAATTTTAGATGTAGATTCCTTGGACATGGATCTAACGTAATAACTTCATTTGAGCCCAAAACAATAAATTTAAGGGGTCATAATAGGGGTCAAAAATTAAAAAATTGACCGCTTTGTTTTTCTTTTTTTTTTTGCTTAACATGCACCTCCAAATACCCGGGCAACGCCTGGCACCCATGCTAGTATATCTATAAAAGTGAACGTGTCTGTGTGTGTCTGTCTGTGTGTGTGTTTGTCTGTGTGTCTGTGTACATTTTCTTTCGCAATAAATCTGTCAATTTGTAGTCTACAGACTCGAAATTTGATATACAGGGTACTGAGATTTGGGAAAATCTACGTAATAGGTTTTCGGCCAGAAATGTGACTGTTAAGAAGTCAAAGTTCAACGATTTGACCTTTGAGAACTCTACCAAACTCCTCCGACAATTAAGGGTTTACGCACTTGAAATTTTATATATAGGTTCCTTGGACATGTATCCAACTTAATAACTTGATTTGAGCTCAAAATATTAAATGTTAAGGGGTCATAATAGGGTAAAAAAAAAAAATTGACCTCTTTTTTTTAGCTCAGCATACCTCTCCGAACACCCGAGCAACGCCGGCCCGAAATGCTAGTATAGTTAAGTAAACGTGTGTGTGCGTGTGCCTGAGTGTCTGTATGTGTACATTTTCCAACGCAATAAGTCTGCCAATTTTACGTCTACAGATTCAACCCGTTTTCGGCCAGAAATCTTACTGTAAGGGGAAAAAGTTCAACGATTTAACCCTTATGTAAAGGTAAAACGGTCATAATAGGGGTCAAAGTTAAAAAAAAATTGAGCGCTTTTTATTTGCCCAACACAGACCTCCAAACTCCCGGGCAGCACCGGGATGAAATGCTAGTATATCTATGAAAGTGAACGTCCGTCTGTCTGTATGGGCGTCTGTCAGTGTACATTTCCCTACGCAATAACTCTGTCAATTGTCAGTCTACAGACTCGAAATTTGATATACAGGGTAGTGAGAATTGGGAAAATCTTTGTAATTCGTTTTCGGCCAGAAATTTAGCTGTTAAGGGGTCAAAGTTCAACGATTTGACCCTTGAGAACTCTACCAAATACCTCTGCGAAATTTGGGTTTAAACACTTGAAATTTTAGATATAGGTTCCTTGGACATGGATCTAACTTAATTTCAGCCTAAAACAATAAATTTTAAGTTGTCATAATAGGGGTCAAAGTGAAAAAATATTTACCTCTGCGCTGGTCTGAATATTTGACAGTTTACATAAAGAGTATTCAGAGATCTGGCAAGCTTCTTAATCGGTTTGGGTTGAAAATTTGAACTACCAATATATAAATGTATGTATGTATGTTTGCATATCTGCCTAAAACTTTCGACAAAGGCGACGGATATTCACAAGATCAGTATCGTTTTGAAGCTCGACCTGCAGACGAAATAATACCGAAAAATTGGCTAAAAACATTAATTTCTTCACCCTGAACTGGCCACTTTTCTACAGGGAGGGGTCGCTTATTTCGCTGATATTTTCGACAGTCATCCCCTCTTTTCGATTGTCTAGCCTTTATTTAACCCTACGACATTTCCGGTTTGGCGGCAAAGACGTCACGTGTTTTCCCCCCGTTCTTTGCCTCCTTTGCGGTACGGGTTCGAGCCTGCCTTCCTTTTACCACTTTCTTTTTTTTCGCTCAACACACACCTTCAAACACCCGGGCAATGCCGGGCACCCTTGCTAGTATATATATATATATATATATATATATATATATATATATATATATCCCATTTTTCGATCAAATCGATCGATTGCCTACTCTAAGTAGAAACTCATCGCGGTGCACTTGTGGAAGCTTCACATGCCTTTCGCATTTACTTAGTTTACAACAAATTTTAGTCTACATTGCACTGTAGCGGACTAACTGTTGATTTTATAAAAGTATTTTTATACGTAATGCCTTGCATTAAAAGTTTTAAATGCAAAAGTAAATCTCAATCATTATTCAATTTTTTCCTTCTTCTTCACCCATTCTCCCAAAATTAGCGCAGTCTTGACCGTCGTTTTAAATTCTTTTTTCTTCGCACGTATTATCTTTCTTTTAATTATATTATTTAAACTCGGTCCCTTTTCCTTGCACCCATTTGCCTTTTGGATTACTTTGGACCATCTTCCAATTACGCGATTCTCTTGTATTTTACTTGCGGAAATGGAAACTTAACCTACTTTTTTGGATTTTGAGTTTGGGATTTTACCGTTATTGGATATTTTACCCTTCACCAGACTATCCATTCACGTGAAATCACCTTTTTTTTCACCATATTCCCTCTGCTTCACTATTTGTTACCAAGTAAGATGTATGACTTACTTGTAGTTTCATCAAATACTTTTGCAAGCAAAACCCGATCCCGCATTTTGCTAAATCCTACCCTCTGATTAGAAGGAAAGTATTTCTTCGAAACTCCGCGGATTAAGGACTATCCACTTATTTTGTGCTTCCTTGAAATTTTAATATGTTTTTTTAACTCTTTTTCAAAGTGTTTTTAACATGTTTTATTACCTTCTTGTTCTTACTATAATCTATATTTTCTATTTGGTTTTTATCGAGCTTTTGCATCTAGTTATAAGCAGTAACTCTTCAATATTTATAATATACTTTAGTTTTGCCATCTTGGATTATTTTGGTAAACTTAACCGTAATTCTTATTTCATTATATATATATATATATATATATATATATACACACACACACACACACACACACACACACACACATATATATATATATATATATATATATATATATATAGGGCTACGATAAGAGAATATTCTTATCAGTGCTTTGACTCGAGTATATATCCGACACAGTTAGACACATAAGCTATTAACTGATATATACCAGAGAGTCAAAATAATGAAAATAATAATCACTTGTCATAGCCTTACACACACACACACACACACACACACACACACACATATATATATATATATATATATATATATATATAATAAGAATTACAATTAAGTTTACAAAGATCATCCAAAATAGTAAACTTAAAATATATTATAAATATTAAAGACTTAATATTCATAAAGTAATTCTAACCAGATATAAAAGTAAAAAACAAAACAAAAACAAAAAACAAATAGGAAATAGAACTTATAATAAGACAATCCACATGATATGTGTCTCCTTTTTAAAACTTAAATATGTTCTGAACACATGCCACCTTGCGTCTTTAAAGTTGGCTTGAAAGCCAACAGCAAACTGTACCTGACGGTGCTGAAGAGTGTGAAGATCCTCTGATGCAATCAGGTGACCGTTGGTAGACTCTGGGTGACAGCAGAATTAGACGTCGACCCACAAGTCCAAAGAGACCCATCTTGGCTTCAGAAGGAATACTACGACTTTATCTTTCTCTCACTGTCCCCAATCTGCCCCCGACTTGAACCCGCTGGAGTACATCGTTTGATCATACGTTGACAACATCACCAACTTGACCTTCCACAACATCAAAACCAGCCTGTTCGCCGCCATCCGCTGAGCTCCAACCGGCGCTTGTGGAAAAGACATGCTACTAGTTCCGGACCCGCATCGACGCCGTGATTGAGGCTAAAGGCGGCTACATTGAATAGATGTCAGCTATACTACATAATCAAGTTACGTGAATTGATCTTTTTAAATAAAAGTTTTATAATAATTCTGTAGTGCTGTTATTTTTTAGGGCGACACATTTATCGTTCTGCTCTGTATATAGGTATATGCAAGTGTGATTATTATTATTATTGTTAAGGTCATCACACGTTATACACATTAGTTATGAAATTAGTTTGATTATAATCGAGTTCTACTTATCTCCATCGATTTCGTGTCTATTAAAAACGTCTATAATAAACGAAGTTGATAAACAGTCGGAAATGACATTATTTACTCATAAAAAAAAAAAAACACATAAATATTTCTCGTAAATACGATATTGTATTGATACTGAAAATTTTATGGGAAATGTTATTTTAGTATTAATTTGAAGATTAAGTTAGAAACTAATATCTAGGCAGAGAGAGAGAAAGAGAGAGAGAGAGAGGGGGGAGAGAGATAATAAATATGTATTTATAACATAGCAGCGAAATACACTATTATATTTAAATATTTTATAAGATTTAATCGAAAATAATGTCGAGTTTCCATATACTATGAAAGATTTGTACAGTGTGGTTTAAAAAAAAAAAAAACGATTCCGACTGACGGTTTTGTCATATGCCATAATTGCAGTCTCTGTTCTAGATTCAGTCCTTTGCATAAAAGGCTTCTCATAAAATTAAATCATGCAATATTTCTGGATGAATACTCGACATAATCAGATCTGTCTTAGACAGAAGAAAAAACATGTTTTCCTCAATGGCCGTACGCCTAAACAACATTGTATAAAAGCGATCCTGTGACCTTTATATTCCTTATATTCATAAACGATAAAATCGTGCCCGAAATGGATATATTTGCTGATGCCTAGGACAAGAGAATATTCTTTTCATTATTTTGACTCTTGAATATATATCAGTTAATATCTTATATGTTTTTAGAGAGAGTTATGTGGTTCTCGATTGATTAACTCTGTGTAACTGTATCGGATATATACTCGAGAGTCAAAATAATGATAAAAATATTCTATTGTGATATCCCTACTGATGACAGAACGCTCTATAATAGAAACAAGGGACAGAAAAAATACACATATCCAAAACAATAAAGAACCCCCAGAAAACAAGTCTCAGTCGGTAGCTGAATGGATCTGTGAATCTATGGTAACATCTTTTTAAATAATTCAAAAGAAAAACTTCAACCAACTGTTTCCATGAAAAATAGCACCTTATTTGGGAGCTAATCGTTCGTACACCTCAGTTTAACATTTACAGGCAACATGAATTGCAACAAATACATTGAAGACATTGTTAAGGCTGCTATAAAGAAGGTGAGCCTTATCTACCGTGCTAAAAAATTACTCCCCCCCTGACAATATAATTCGCGATACATCGAATATTTTTTACTAAATTTGGGCTGGTGCATCTACAACTAGTCGCTCACGTTTATGTATAAAAGAATATATCCCACACTATCGGCCAAGCTCCAATCTCTGCCCCATCCCACAATATCACATCTCTGTGCTTGTCTTACAAAGACTTTAATGGGATGTGTTTTGATGATTAATATAACTTGTGTTGATTTGACGTACATACTCCAATCAGAAAAAAATACCCCTTATTAATGAGGTCCCTAGTTGCTAGAAAGCATTCTACTCTAATAGTTTATTCCCTGGAATTGCTAGACTTTGGAATTTTCTTCCTAGTTCCTGACTTACAAGCCTTAAAAGTTAAAATGTAATCCATTACATGATCCAAAATGGAATCTCCTTGCGTCCAAATGGCAATACACCTTGATTGAGGTAAAACAGTAAAAACTTACATTGCCTTATCTAATTCTGCTACCTTTGTTCCAGCTCGGACGACTTATTGGTCTAATGGTTTCCATGAACTTGCTGTTTTAATGCCCGATTGTAATAAAGCTTCCTATTCCAGTAACTTCTTTTCAAAAACTGCAGAATTGTGGAACTTTTTTCATGCTGACTGTTTTCCTCCTACATGCAGTTTTGATCTGTTCAAAACTAATGTCAATCCACATTTCTTTTCTTTGGAATAATAGTTCGTGTTTATTTTATTTTTTTTTTTTATTTTAAGCTCGTTACTTCAAGTGGCATCCGGGAGATTTCCGCATGAAATTATCAATCGCCCACATTTTACAGTGTGGAACAATAAAATTGTCGCTCTAAAGAAAACAACACTGCAGCTTTATTTGAAAACTTAAAAACATACAATTCGTATAATGTGATTATGTAGTAGAGTTGAAATCTATTCAACGTAGCCGCCTTCAGCCTCAATCATTGCCTCGATATGGATCCGAAACTGGGGGCATGACTTTTCCACAAGCGCCAACGAATTACTCGGCGGATGACGGCGATTAGGCTGCTTTTTAGTGTTGTGGGAAGTCATGTTGGTAATGTTCTCGGCGTATTACCAAACGAAGTAGTCCAGCGGGTTCAGGTCGGGGGAGGAGTTGGGGCAAGAGTACAGAGTTGTAGCACCTCTTCAGAAACCAAGCCTTGGTCTCTTTGGACTTGTCGGCCGGTGCCGAGTCTTGCTGCCACACGCAGAGTCTGCCAACGGCCACCTGATTGCACCAGAGGATCACCACACACTTCAGCACATTCAGGTACACTTTGGTGTTGATTTTCAAGCCTACTTCGAATGTGTGAGGTGACATGATGTGGCCTTACTTTAAACCACACGAAAGACCATAACTTTGCTTTCGTCATTCTGGGCACGCCCCTGTTATTTATTACAATCCAGTGGTGCATTTTGAGGGCCTGTTGTCATAACTTGGATCTGCCGAACGCACGAGTTGTACATCGACGCATATTATATATCGTTCCTTAAATATTGTGTCCCTTTCTGACACGATAGAAGGCTCCTGTCACTCTTGGGATTTTTATTCAATTGACCAATTAGTCTGAAAAAATAGAAAACCGGTTTACATTAAACGTAAATGGAATCACGCTCTCTTTTCTATGGCGACAATTTTTCCGTTGTATCCTGTTAAGATCATGAAAGCAGCATCTAGGGACTCAATTAAATCTCAATAGGATTAATACATTAAATACACTCAATGATATATACTACAAAGAAGTTTTATTCTATAAAATGGAATGGAAAATCGCATTTCAAATAGTGACAATCGTCTAATATATCCCAAGATCATCAAGAAGTATACAACTAAGTTGATCACTAGCATATAAGAGTTCAACAGATATTGTAACACTGTGCGCTCGAATGGGCAGCAGATTTTGTACTTAACACATATTATCATTCGTCCTGCTTACACAAAGATGGAGCAAGTTTTCGCACCTTAAACTCCTTTCACGATAAGTTGAAAGAGAATTTCTAAGTAACGAGTTGAATTTCAAAGCATCTTACAGTACAGGTATTAGCCCTCCAATTCCAAGAGTGCTTTCTTAAATATAGAGCCATGAATGAAGATCCATTTAAAAGTAGCTTGCAACCATTTTGTTTGTAAGGTTGTCATAGATAAATTTATATTGCGCCTCAATAACTGCATAGAGGTAAATGGAGATCATTTAAAAAATATACTCTAGTATAAAGAATAAAAGTGAAACGATCTGCTTTGAATCACTGAGAACATTGTGATTTTTTTCACGAAGTGAGCAAAATTTTTACAATACAATGGAGATTTGTCTGATGCTTGAAGTGATTATATATACCAGGATTTAATAGATGCCGTGCTGAACCACGGGCGCTGACAATGATATTTAATGAACTACTGTATTTATGAATCATAGAAAGGTCATATAGACGCCGTAGCTTGTTGTAATGCTGAACAAAAAATTGAAGTGAGTTTGTTCATGAAAATATCCACTGACAATATTCTGACTTTGATACGGGATATGAAGTAATGCACTTGACATATTTTGACGTTTTGCGTAGAAAATATGTACTTCATGATGTAAGAAAAATATCTAGCGATGAGATCACCAGTCTTCCTAGAACTGGCTAGTGTATACATGTAATACTTTTAGGAAATGAATTTAGAATCGGCACCACTTACACTAACAATATGAATGCGATAGGTGGATTGTATGTTCATAATTTGACCTATATAGGAAGAAGTTCAAACATTACTGGACCATTCTTCTGTTCATACAGTTTTAATTGAAAAGAAACATAATAATAAATTATCGTTCCTAAATGTACTGATCAGGAATTTATGTCAACTCTCACTGGATTATATCTAAACTTCAATTCTCATAATCCATATTACAGGCAACATGAATTGGAACAAAGAGATTGAGGACATTATCAAGATTCTTGTAAACAAGGCAGGCTCTGTCTATCGTGCTAGCTAGGGAGAAATCGTCCGTTGCTTACAACACCGAGCAAAAGCCATATGCAGTAACAGTAATACATATCAGAGGGAGATAGACAGAGGCATTCTCCACTGAAATAATTACCAAGAGAGCATTTAATCAGCGCCAAGAAATCTAGACAAAACACTAACGGACGCCAACCGGAAACTCACTGAGATGGTTAATTTGGTATCATAAATGAAAAGCTTTTTCAAAAGATCAGAGAATATGTAATCATTATAACATCAAGGCAGTATTGCCATTGAGTCGGCTACTCTCAATTGGGGATTAGATTTTCAGAAGGAAACTAAAGTTGCGCAGCTAGATGTTTGTCCATACTACATTAAATTTTTTGCATTTTACAACAGTCGGGGAAACATGGACAAAACAAGGAATTCCAACGGCAAACAATTCTAGGGGGAGAAATCTATAAGGTAAAAGGTGTTCTAGACGATGAATAGCTTTGCAGTGAAAAAGCGGGATTTCTATTGTTAGGGGGTATAAGTTCAGCAACTTCTTCGGAACACATTCTATACCAATACTTGTGCAATAACACATAGAGGCAATATTGTGGCGATAGGACTTGGTTTGTAGCTTGGTAGACAGTGTGAGACCTATTAGATTATAGTTTTTTTACCTTCTCTAAGACGAAACTAAAGTAGTTTCTGCAACGGTTCAGATATAGGAACAATGTTCGATGCATGAACGAATTGTGTCCTTGTAAAATATACAATAAATAAAGACACAATAATCCATCAGTCATTTAAAAAACAATTTGTATTCAACTAGTGTACAATAAATCATTTATGGATATATACGATGTTATAATATGGTTGTTTCTACGGCCTAAGCATGTTAGATCACCGAAGCGATGTTTAGCTTGGCCAGTATTAGATGGGTAACCATTTGGGTACATTTGGAAGAAGAAGGCGACATATCTTTACAAAATCTGCAAAACTTAACATCTTCAAGATCATTTACCCTGTAAGGGCGTGCATGTAACTAAGCACCGCTTGTGAGTGTAATATTCCCTAATAACTACCTCATCCAATGACGAGATATTTCAACCCATTCATGGTGAATGTCGCAATAGAAATTGTTTGAAAAGGTACTATTTTTTTTAGCATTAAAGAGCATGAAAAGGTTTTATATAAAGTAAGAACGACAAATCACGCCAGGGAATGTTATTAGGTTGGTGCAAAAATAATGTCGTTTTAGACGTTCAACTATGCCTATATATATATTGGTATATTTAGGCAGCATTTTTTTTTTCATTCAAGCAAATATTATTAAATGCAACGAAGACACTTTGCTTTATGATTCGTTTTTTTTTTTTAATTTTTCGATTTTCTGTATAATCTTTTTTGTATCAACATCAAAAATATTAATAAAATTACATAATTGTTGCTGTCACTATGCTTTCGATTCATCCACGAATCATACTCAGGTGTTGAAGTTTAAGTGCGAAGGAGCGAAAATGAGAATTAAAAGTGGAAACTAAAATATACAGTAAACGACGATGAGTTAAAATATATAAAGCCGAGGAAATGTCGATTAAAAATTCGTGTATTAAAACCAGCAAGTTCGTGGACATCGTTAACAAAGTCCGTACAATACAAACTGCGCAAGACATTTGAGAACGTTACTCCTTTTTCCAAATGCAATATCATTTATAGTAGGTTGAACGGTGGGTTGAAAAAATATATATATATGTATATGTATATATATATATGTATATGTATATATATATATGTATATGCATATATGTATATGCATATATATATGTATATATATAAATATATATATATATATATATATATATATATATATATATATATATATATATATATATATATATATATATATATATGTGACATTCCGACGAGTTATTTACGGGCGTCGATTCCATGGTCACGTGGGAGAACTGCTGACTGTCAACACGACGATGCTAGGTTCAATCCTTTGCTCGGGGAGATGCTAGTCTAGCGGCATTGATGAGTTGTGATACAACGAAACAGGACTGTATGTCGATGACTATAAATATATACATGTTAACGACATCATTTTTGCACTAACATAATACCATGGTCAATATTTCCCAAATTTATAAAATCTAAACCAATAACTTGAAGAGCATTTTGATCAAGTTCTCATTTATTCTCTTTCTTCCGATCTGGAGTTGTGATTTACGACAAGTCGTAAGACGACTTGAATCCTTTATCATCACTAAAAAAAGGCGAGCCTTTCTTCACCCGCGCTTGAATCCTCGCTATATTCGAGTCAAAATGAACTGCTTCCTCTTAGAAAAGTTCCTTGTTTTGTTAAACTCTTAGAATTGACTTTCATTCCAAATCAAAAAGACTTGCATTTAATCTGTTTCTAAGATAACTAGAAATGGTTTAAATCTATCTACTGCTCCAGAAACTATTTGATTTCTTATGCCATCGTCCACGTATATAGAGCAACCTATGTTTGAAGATGGTGGACTGTTGTCATATCTAGGGAGGTGTATCTCAGAACATAAGTTTTTTGCCTAGATATAACCGGAAATTTTGTTTAGATGATCTGTGTTGCTTTGTTTTAACCATTTTCTCACAAAAATTATATTAGTCTCTTTCTACTCCAAAGCTATTTCCTTTGAATATGTTTAACTAATAGACAAATCTTTCGTCCTTTCTTGTAAAGGATTCGCAGCAAGAATATTTTTGCTACCACAAAAACTAAAATGTTCCTTCTTCCTCGGTGTGTTTAGCACCATGTGGAATTTCCAAAAAAAAAGAACTTCGTCGCAAGGTCTATGGAATATATTACAGAAGTGCTTCTATTCTGAAGGTTACAGCATAGCCATCTTCAATCCTAATGCTAACTGATTTCTGTCATAAAGCGTCCCCACTAGTAATTCAAGTTTGGTCAATCCCATAAATCTTTCTCAAACATTTCAGAAATTCTTCATCTCTAAGCTGACAAGAATTCCATCTCAGGAACCCGTATTCATAATTATTTGTTATTAAACTAGGACTCTTACAGTATTTGATAATTGGTTTTAAGTTTTGTTTAAGCACCCCCCCTCGCGTACTCATTAAAAACAGCCATTCTGAAAAAAAAAATGTCATTAACCTCAAACTAGACACGTTTCCACCGAGATGTAGAGTGTTACTCTGAATTAGCAACCATAATTATAGAAGCATCCTAAGTTGAACGTTATAAAGTAGGACGTTTGTTCACATTACATTAAAAATTCTATATGACGATACAATAAGGGAAACATAGAGCATGGGGGAATTCCGAAGTATAGCAGTTTTAGAATAGAAAACCTTTTAACATACGAGGACATCTATAGTGAAAAGGTGGAGTTTTGCTGATTGCTTTGAAATATTGAATGCATTCAGCCAATCAGTATTCATTGCATTAAAGTACCTGTAGAACATGCACAAACAATTCAACATTGTGGCAATGGAGTTGAGTAGACAGTATGGGTCGATATTGGATTAGAGGCATTTTTATTCCATGTCTACGAGGGAGAGACTAGTAGTTGATGCAGTAGTCTAGATATGACAATAATACTCCATGCAAGGTCATGCTCTTCAGAGGTTGAGGAGGGTAAATGAACCCTTACAGGTGAAGTTGACTATACATGTAGACCTGTTTTTCTTAAACTTTGGATTTTTTGTATCACTGTTCTTATCTTGAGTGTTATTTTCACAGCGTTTCGATCCATGTAACCTTCGACCTTCTTCAAATGTATAGTCTATGGACTCCTTATTGAAGGAACGAGGCCATACTACTCCCGTGGATTAAATAAACGGTTCCTTCGAAATTCCGTGTCGATTCCAGAGTTTGCCGGAAAGATTTCCAATTTAGTTAAACAGTAAGATTCTAAAGTTTCACAAGATATACCCGAAGGAGGTTAGAGGTTACATTTATTAAAATATTGTGAAAATAACATTCACGAAGGAGAACAGTAGTCCAAAAAATACGAATAATGAATCCTCATCTAAAAAATTCAGAAACGTAGACAATTTTTGTTGTCTATTATTTTTTTAGCAAAACACGACTACATTTCGTATAATAGGACACAATCGGACATCTATTGTGAGGTATTCTAAAGAGACAACGGTTTACAAAGGGAAGATAAGTGTGAAATCTGAATGTATGTGTGAGGGAATGAGAGAAGGGAAAATAGAAGGAAAAAGCAAAGAGAGACAAAATTAGAAGATGACGAGACAAAGAAAAGGCGAGAGCATGGAAGATGAGTGCGGTGCGTCACAGCCACAGTTGTATGACGCCTAGAAACCGGATCCCTCTTTTAAAAGAAGAGAAACACGGGACGAAAGATGACCTCGGAAAGACGACGAGATGATATATAAGTAATAAAAGAAGTGTCAGCGATGCTGAAGTAGTAGTCTGGCCTCTCCTGGTGTAGGTAATGACAATCGCACGGCGTTTATCTTATATTATTACACGCGCATCAGGAAGAATTGCGAGAGATTAACAAGGCATTCCAGAACACATTTTGCTGACAGGTCACCATTACGATACAATTTTACATGCATGCTCAAATAGAATACTCCCTTCTTTCTACCCTCTATCTCTCCCTGTGTCTGCCTCTCTGTCTGTCTGTTTTCTGCCCCTCTCTCTCTTTCTCTCTCTCTCTATCTCTCTCTCTCTCTCTCTCTCTCTATATATATATATATATATATATATATATTTCTGTGGAAATAATATACCTTATTTCTTTATAATATATACTAATCGTTATTTAAGAAGCTCACTGTAATTACAGAGCAATATAGTAAATGAATGACAAAAGTCTATATTCCAAAGTTCATGATGTTGACCATCTTATAATTTATTCCTTTAATGATGTTGATCATCTTATAATTTATTTCATCTTATATTTATTTAGTTCATGATTTTGACATCTTATAATTTATTCCTTTAATGATGTTGATCAACTTATAATTTATTTCATCTTATATTTATTTAGTTCATGATTTTAACCATCTTGTAATTTATTCCTTTAATGATGTTGATCATCTTATAATTTGTTTCATCTTATATCTATTTAGTTCATGATGTTGACCATCTTATAATTTATTCCTTTAATGATGTTGATCATCTTATAATTTATTCTGTTGATATTTACGACTCTTTACAATATCTGTACAATTGGAAGAGAAGCTGTAAATACCTTATAATATGTTTCCATTACGCCATTTTGAAACATATTATAAGGGATTTGCAACCTCTCTTCCAATGTTCGGAATTTAATAATATCAAAACGCATTTTATTTCCTTTTTATGGATTGATTGTTGCTATTTCTTCTGATGAGTTAATGACAAAATACAAGCACAAATTGATATAATAATTAAGTTATTGATTTTGTGCTGTCAAGAATTGTAAATGTCAACTGAATTAAAGGAATAAATCGTAAGATGGTTTACATCATGAATTTTGGAATATAGACCTTTTGTCATTCATTCACTATATACTAGTATTTCAGGCCGACGTGGCCCGGGTGTTTGGAGGTGTATGTTGAGCAAAAAAAAAAGTTCAATTTTTTTTAAATTTTGACCCCTATTATGACAACTTAAAATTTATTGTTTTGGGCTCAAATCAAGTTATTAAGAAAGACCCATGCCCAAGGAAACTATATCTAAAATTTCAAGTGTTTAAACCCAAAATTGTCGGGGGAGCTTGATAGAGTTCTCAAAGGTCAAATTGTTGAAGTTTTACCCCTTAACCGCCGAATTTCTGGCCGAAAACAGATTATAAAGATTTTTCCAAATCTCAGTACCCTGTATATCAAATTTCGAGTCCGTAGACTAAAAATTGACAGAGTTATTGCGGTGGAAAATGTACACAGACACACAGACACACGGACAGAAACACAGAAACGTTCACTTTTATATATAGCGTGGGTGCCCGGCGTTGCCCGGGTGTTTGGAGGTATATGCTGAGCAAAAAAAAAAAAAAAAAGGTCAATTTTTTAACTTTGACCTCTATTATGTCCCCTTAACATTTATTGTTTTGGGCCCAAATCAAGTTATTAAGTTAGATCCATGTACACGGAACCTATATCTAACATTTCAAATAGCTTAAAAAAAATTCCCAAATCTCAACAATCCTTATGTCAAGTCTCGAGTCTCTAGACCGAAAATTGGCAGAGTATTTAGGTAGAAAAATTTTCGCTTTTATAGATATACTAGCATTTCAGCTCGGCGTTACCCGGGTGTTTGGAGGTGTGTTTTGAGTGAAAAAAAGTGGTAGTAGGAAGGCAGGCTCGAACCCGTACCGCGAAGGAGGAAAAGAACGGGAAAAAAACGCGACGTCTTTGCTGTTACGACCACTGCCAAACCGGAAGTGACGCAGCTTTAAATTAAGGCTAGAAAATTGAAGAGAGGGGATAACTTTCGAAAGTATCGGCGAAAAAGACAACCCAATTGATGTTTTTAGTGAAGTTTTCATTATTTTTCATCTGAAAGGGTCAAGCTTAAAAACGACACTGATCTTGTGAAAATCCGTCGCCTCTGTCAAAAGTTTTAAGCAGACATGCAAACATACATACATAGATTTATATATTTGTAGCTCAAATTTTTTACCCAAACTGATTAAAAAGCTTGCCCTATCGCTGAATACCCTTTATGTAAAATTTCAAATGTTTAGACCAGAAATTGTCTTTAATAATTTGGTAGAGTTCGCAGAGATCATTTTTTTTTAAATTTTGACCCCTATTATGACCCCTTAATATTTATTGTTTTGGGCTCAAATCAAGTTATTAAGTTAGATCCACGTCGAGGAACCTATATCTAAAATTCCAAGTGTTTAGACCCAAAATTGGCGGAGTAATTTGGTAGAGTTCTCAAAGGTCAAATCGTTGAACTTTGATCCATTAACAACCAAATTTCTGGCTGGAAACCGATTACCAAGATTTTCATAAATTTCACTACACAGTATATCAAATTTCGAGCCTGTAGACTGAAAGTTGACGGAGTAATTGTGTAGAGAAATGTACACAGACAGACAGACAGACACTTTCACTTTTATAGATATATAGATATACTAGCATGGGTGCCCGACGTTTCCCGGGTATTTGGTGTGTATTGAGCAAAAACAAGTGGTAGTAGGAAGGCAGGCCCAAACCCGTCTTTGCTGTTACGAACACCACCAAACCGGAAGTGACGTTGGTTTAAATTAAGGCTAGGCAATCAAAAATAGGGGACGACTTTCGAAAATATCGATGAAAAAGCGCCCCTCCCTATATCCGGTATTTGTCGTCTGAAGTGTCGAGCTTCGAAACGATACTGATCTTGTGAAAATCCGTCGCCTCTATCGAAAGTTTTAGGCAAACATGCAAATATACATTTATATATTGGTAGCTCAAATTTTCGACCCAAACGGATTAAAAAGCTTGCCCTATCTCTGAATAGCCTTTATATAAAATGTCAAATGTTTAGACCAGAAATTGTCTGAGTAATTGGGTAGAGACCGCAGAGATCTTCTTTTTTTTTAATTTGACCCCTGTTATGACCCCCTTAACATTTATTGTTTTGGGCTCAAATCAAGTTATTAAGTTAGATCCATGCCCAAGGAACCTATATCTAAAATTTCATATGTTTATACCCAAAATTAGCGGAGGAGTTAGGTAGAGTTCTCAAAGATCAAATCGTTGAACTTTGACTTCTTAACAGCTCAATTTCTGGCTGAAAACGAATTACAAAGATTTTCCCAAATCTTCATACCCTGTATATCAAATTTCGAGTCTGGAGACTGAAAATTGACAGAGTTGTTGTGTAGGGAAATGTACACCGACAGACAGACAAACACTTCCATATTTAATTGGGAAAATGGGGCCATTTTCACACAAGAATCGGTATATAATGTGCTATTCATATGTCCATTATGTAAATGAACACAAATAATTTTCTGACTTATTCTGTTAGTGTTCTAGATTAAACTATTGGTTGTCGACAGTTGAACAAAAATAATATAAAAAGAATTGTTTGCGTCGTTTATAATATTATTGAGTTTTGTAAATTATTTAGCACTATACCACCCATTCGATGTCTACGAATATTGATAGAAAAATAATTTTTCTTGCGTTAGGTAAAAGATATATTTATTTTGTTTTGCTGTAAATCGCTAAAGTATTGTAATATATATATATATATATATATATATATATATATATATATATATATATATATATATATATTCTAGCAGGTAGACATACGTTATCTAGAAATAAATGAGGATTTATTAATATTCTATCGTTCAATCCTTTTATTGACATCGAAATCGGTGAAAACATCAATTTCTAATCAAATCGATTAATTGCCTGCTTAAATTAGCCCACCCCCTCCTCTGCAGTGTACCGGGATGAAACTTCAAATGCCTCCCTATAAGTGACTTGTTTCACAATACATTGCAGTCTACATTGCACTGTAGAGAATCTACGGTTGATTTTCTAAAATTATTTGTAAATAATGGGTTCACTTAAAGTTTAAAATGCACATATCAAGTATCATGGTTGAATTGTGTTCTAAGCAGAAACATTCATTTCGAACGCGCCCTCATCTTGTCAATAAAAACAACTGTTGATTTATGAAATTATTTTTACATAATCACTTAAAGTTAAACGTACAAAAGTCAAGTATCATAGTTAAATTGTGCTCTAAAAAGTAATATTAATTTCGAATGCACCTCCGTCTTATAGAAAAATCTACAGTAAAGTTTATAAGTTAACCCTTTCTTGCGGTGATACAACTTCCAAAATGTACTTCTGATATTAGGTTTTATAAGTGCTTAATTTTGTCCAAATCGGCCTTAATTTTTTATTGGATTTTTTCGATTATCGATTTTCTATATTCCTCCGCCGCATCTGATACAAAACCTACGTAAGAGCACACCCAGACACATCACGTGCCTTCGTGTGAAATTTCCAAAAATAAAAAAAAGAAAAATCGGCCCAGCCGTTTCCGAGTCCAGAGGAAACGAACTTACCCACAGACAAAGTCCTTTTATATAGTAGATATATAGATAGATAGATAGATAGATAGATGCGTACATATATGTGTGTGAGTTTATGTTTTCATGTGAGGTTTGTGCCTGTTCATGTGTTGTGCCTACAAGTTTTGTGTTTTTTTTTTATTTCTGAGAAGAGGTCAAGACCTGCATTGCAGCTTGACACAATGACAGGAAAAGGATTCCGTTATTTTTTATGTGGAATGGCGCACCACTTGTTGCTATAGACGCAGCTGGACTGACACCGTGGTGTTAACAGACAGATGTCAAAAATATTCCACGCTTGCTTTATTTTTTCTATATATATATATATATATATATATATATTGTTAGCAGAAAAATACATAAACAAAATTGAAATTTTAGACACGTCTATCTCCGTTGGGACACAGCAGAAGAACGAGCGAGCAAATAGGCAGAAGAAGAAAAAGAAGAAGAAGAAGAAGAAGAAGGCATGGCCCTTTTTGAATCACTCTGCAAAAGTTTTAAAAGAACGCATGAGAGCAAAATTAAACACGAAATTGTTTTTTAATGTGGCGTACACAATGATTTTAAAACGGACATTCAGGACAAACAATAAAAACATCCCTTGGTACTCTTTCATATCAGTGGACTATTTATGAGTGTAGCTTCAATTAAGAGTATAAGCTTCTGTCTATTTCTATGAATGGCAAAACAGGGCGTATAATTCTGAATTTTGGTTGTATGACTGTTAACAAAACTGCCAATAAATTATATTTTAGAAATGAAAAACCCATGCTTACAGGATTTTTACATTTTATTATTCATTTATTACTACATTCTAGTATCTATTGAGATTAAATGCCGAAAGTCTAACTATTAATACTAATATATATATATATATATATATATATATATAAAGCTGAATGTGTGTATGTGTGTGTGTGTCTGGTCACCAATAGGCTCTTATATGGTTGACTATTTAAAAAAAAAAACTGATTACATGTAATGATAGAAGATGTATCGAGACACAGGAATGGGTATGTTTGATCTGGCAGAACGGTGGTTCATAAAAATTGTGGGGTCTGCGTTCGCGCCTGGTCCGCAAAGTATGGAAATAAAAAGTTTTAAAATTAAAAAAAAAAACGTTTACAAGTGTTTTTGATATAGATGTACATAATAATACTGTGACAAGTATGTTTTAACTTAAATAAGGATGGTATAAAAAATTGTGGGTCTGCGTTCGCGCCTGGACCCAATAGAATGGAAATAGGTACAAACGTTAATAAAGACTCTTCATATCTATCTGCGTAAGTATATTTTGATAATTATGTTTCAGTTTGAAGAAATATGGTATAATAAAATTATGGAGTGTTCGTTCGCATCTGACCTCCAAAAAATCGAAATATATCACAAAGTTTACCAAGGTTTTTTTTAATATAAGTGTTTCTGTGTGAACAGGTATGGTATAATAAATTATGGGGTTTATCTAGTTTATTTTTACTTTCATCATATTTTGCTTCGGTTTTGATATCCCCAGCTATCTCTTTACAACCCTTCCTTTTTATAACCTATCATACTTTCATAAATCAAAGTCCATTTTCTGTAGGCTGTTTTTGAACCCAGTCCACGACGGGTACTTTTGCTAGTTTATATATATATATATATATATATATATATATATATATATATATATAGTCATTCACATACAGTACTGTTTCGCTGTTTCACAGCTCATCGGTGCGGCTGGACAGGCAACTACCTCAAGCGAGGATTGAAATCAAACCGTCTGTACGACAGTGAAGGCTCCTAACCATTACGGTATTGGCGGCTGCTGGGCGAGTAGTGAGTTTAACGATGTTTTGACATCGTCCGAAATACCTCCGCTTGATTTGCTTATATGCTAATGGTAATTCGTGTATCACTTCTCAATATGCTCAACTCAAGATGAGGAGCATTATGTATATATATATATATATATATATATATATATATATATGTCAACCACAGACAACCTTTCCTGTGTTTCATAACTTCACTGTCTGAAACTGGCAGATGTATTTTCCGTACCCCTTGTATACCTCAGAACTTTCGGTATCTTCCAGAGTCATCATAAGGGATAGGTGTTTGAGTAAAAACAATGTTTGTTGATAGTTTGACGTAGACCGTGTGAGTGTACGTATGATTAATAGAGTATCAGCTTTAGTAATTAAAAGAAGTGCTCGGCGTTTCAGGATGTAACATCGAAAATATCCTAAAATGTTTTTCATCATATCTTTAACTCTAGAATACTTTTTATATAACCATCATCTAAAAGTTTAGAATTATAGGAATTTTACGCCTTCCTCGATACTATTGTAAAATAATCTTTATATTAGGATAAAAATATTGACGTGAATACAGATATATAATGGCATGTAAATATATGTACGCATAGGTGAATATCATTTTTGAATTTATTTTACCTGCAGAATTTTGACAGGGAAGCACTTTACCTAAATACCAAGTGAGAATAAGTGTTCTTTCACCAATGTGATACCCTTATATAAGCATATTGTAATATATATATATATATATATATATATATATATATGCACGTTTCATTAAATAGCACAGATAACTCTTGCTTGTTTTTCTTGTAATCCTCCTTTTCTCTTTGTCGGACCATTTTCCGAACGTTTTTTACTACTCGCCTGAGGATGACCAATGGAGGTTGAAAACGTTCGCGATTATGGGAAATTTATTTTTTCACTCGGAAAAAACGTTCGGAAAATGGTCCGACAAAGAGAAAAGGAGGATTACAAGAAAAACAACCAAGAGTTATCTGTGCTATTTAATGAAACGTGCATAAAAGAAAAAATGCTGCCTAAATATACTAATATATATATATATATATATATATATATATATATATATATATAGTAGATATTACAGATCAACACAATTCAGTATCATCAGATCAAAGAATTTATCGACTATCAGAACTTTATATATATATATATATATATATATATATATATATATATATATACATTTGTCTGTGTTGTTGTGAGTTTGTTCTTTATAGACTCCGAAACGGCTGAACAGATTTTCTTTAAAATTTACAAAACTGGCAGTAATCCTAGTTAACTTTTGTCTCAGAATACCCCCCAATAATTATCGATAATTGATAATGGAAACTGTCATTATAATTTATATGTCATAAATGAAGCCATTTTTCCATGTCGTCGCTTAGCAACAATGACAGAACCGTGAACATTGATAGCTTGTTTGTTTTTTTTTTCGTTTTTTTTTGTTTGCATGACGTGGTATGTAGGTTCAAACCCCGCACGCAAATTTCTTAATGTTTTTTTTTTCGTTAACTAGAAAAAAACGTTTATATACAATAGGCTCTCTAGAGGAGTGCATGAAGGCACGTGATGCTTTCTTCCCAGGCGATTTCACAGATTTCGATGACAATTAAAATCATCATTAAATCCCGACAACGTCGGGTCTCCCTGCTAGTATATATATATATATATATATATATATATATATATATATATATGTATATATATATATATATTACTGAAGTTACATCAGTGATATATATATATTACTGATGCTACATCAGTGATGTACTATATTAATAAAGTGATTTCGATTGTTCCAATGTAATTCTTGACATTATTGGAAACCAATGAAACAGTTACTATCCAAACCTTTGGCGAGCTCCACTATATCTACTTCTAATGCGTGTTTCTATAGAAAAACACATTTCATTTTTGTTTAATCATTATGATATTTCATCTACTTAAATGTAATCTATTAGAAAATTACAAACACACATATATTGATGCTTTTAAGTTCTCCCACGAAACTCATGATCACAACGTAGACTTATTCATAAGCAAACCACTCCACATGTTTCCTATCATTATTATTGCAATAACTAATATTTAGTACATATTGCGTCGCAATTTGAGCAAGCATATAACGATTTGAGCATTTTCCGGCCATAAGCTACTCCACCGTATAGGTCATGACTAGAATTTGGATGACAATAAGCCTCTTCAATGTCCCAGTTCTCTTCGTACTCATACAGTAGAGGTCTGTTTAGTGTTTTCTCTCCTCATTCTTGCCATCCTTCTTGACCCTAAACTATTTGATATGTTCCAGTCCAGGACAACACTACAATGTTTGCCTGGGGTAAGTGGTAATTATCTTTCAATTTTTTAGTTTCAGTTTTCTGGGTTCCATGTTGTATTCTTCAATCTATTTGTTTTATTTTGTCGACCAGAGTTTGCAGTTTGTGTCTCTGCATTCAAGGATTTTCCTGAAGATTTTAGCCGTGTTTCTTATTACTATCCGTTGTATTCTCTCGGCTTTCACCTCTGATTCTAATTTTTCCTATTATTGTATTATAGGCGCCATGCTCTCTCTGTCAAAAGCTGAAGATGTGCTATCATTCTTATTACGAGTGGAGATTTGCTATCTGTCGCTCTGTAATAGAACCTGTACATTTACTTCTATTTTAATGCTGATACTGCTACTTTTATTAATAATTTATATTTGCTATCTACCGGCCTGTATCAAATACTTCGTGATTTTTTTCTGTTAATATTAGAGATTTTGTATGTTTTCCTAAAGCCGAACCTATACCATTAATTATTTAATAACAGAGTACTATCGCTTCTATTACTAGTGACGAATCGCTATCTGAGTCTTTGAAGTTGAAACTGTATTATTACATATTACATGTACCATTGCATTATCTTTAAATACTCAATTCTGTTTACCGTAATTTTTACACGCACGTACTTTTATGTAGATCAACTAAGATAGCCTCTCTTTACCGTGCTAGAAAACTATTAAGCCTGAAAATATCATGTCTACCTACAAAGCTACCATTCGCCCATGTATGGAGTACTGTTGTCACATTTAGGCTTGTGCATCTGCTACTAGTCTCACGCTTCTGGACAGGGTTTAAAAGTGAGTCGCCAACCTGGTAGGTCCTAAACTGTCATATAGGCTTCAACATCTGCCCCATCGACGTAATGTTGCATTCCTCTGTCTGTTGTAGAAGCATTTTAATGGTGAATGCTCCGACGAACTACAAGCCCTAGTACCCCCTCGACATAAATACCCCCTACAACTCCGACAAGCAGCAAAATCCCACCCCTACACAATAGAGATCCCTAGATGTAAGAAAGTTTCTACTATAATAGTTTCTTTCCCAGAACTCCTACACTTTGGAACTCCCTTCGGAGTTCCTGCTTTCCCAACTATACTGACGTGCAAAAGTTCAAGTGTAATGTGAACGGGCATCTCGCTGCTCAACTCCCTATATAGTATCCCTGCAACTTTTGTCTCCGATAGTAGCCCCGTGGCACTGTGCCTTGTTTGGGGTGAAAATGGAATTTAAAAAAAAACAACTATTCGATTAGTTTTTTAAGTTGTCGTTTATTTCATATGTTGTTATGGACTTTATTTCAGGGATCAATTAAAGAAGTGTCTAATTTAGTTTTTTATTTATTTATTTATTTTTTGTAATGAGTTCATCCTGACAAGTTTCATCTCAACTTTTTGTATTTGGTCATTTCTCATTTGTGCGACAATCTTGTTCAAAATGTGTTTGAATTGAAACCGGCACACCTCTCATGATTTTTATTTATGCAGAGTAGAAGTTGCGAATTTCAATAAGAAATCATTTTACATTCCTCGTTCTCTGATATCTATTGTCGGTTAATGTGACTGCTGTTTTTTTTTTGTCGATATAACCACATGAGACCTGAAATACTTAATGAAATTCGACAGTTGATGCGCGCAATGACACCAGGGCGAGCATAAACCGCCACCTACTGTAGGTTCTCCGAGTTGACCTTTAGTAACATTCATCGTGTTTTCGAAGCACGTTGTAAAACAATGCGCCATGAAAGACGAAAGAGGGGGAATAAATGAATAGGACAAGATCATTCGATCGCCCTTCCATATTGTGGTGTCCATGTGCGCCCAGTTTCCCACACGCATGTTTCGGTTACGATAAAAGTGTACAACCTGTTTGACAAAAGGAAACTATCTACATAGACATTACCTCCTTCTTTTTTGGAAAATAGGAGAGATTTCATTGAAATCAAACTCAACGTGTAATATTCCTTCTGTGTATACAATGAGATTGCTGTCCTAAATAAAATGCAAGAGACAGCAAGAAATGCAAGATTGCTGTCCTAAATAAAATTGCAAGTGTCTAGGCAATAAAAATGGTTTGTTTTTGTTTTTTAGATTATCATTTGATGAAATATTTCAAGTACAAATCTAGTTAGCATTACGCATTAAATCTGAAAAAAAAAATCGTTGAAAGTTAAAAAATCGTGGTTTTTAGAAGATGGCGTTATATTTTAATCGGAAGTAGGTTATTATATAAAAAACAAAATGAGATTACGTTATCTCAAACAAAGTATTCAGTTTGATGACCCCAGAAAGCAAGGATAATAATTCCTAGAATAGTTTTTATCATGCTACTGCTGAAGTGCTTACAAATTATTTTTAAATCAAAAAAAGTTGCAAAACAAATACAAGGTGTGTGCGAACATAATGTCGCCTTTTGAAGTATATATATATATATATATATATATATCTGATGAAAACGACATTATTTTTTGCACAACCTAACAGTTTTTATTATTTTTTTATAATCTATAATATAAATCTCACCTACCTGTTTAAATGTATGCATGTATGTATATATGTATGTAGGTCTCGCAAAACATTCGACAGAGGCGACGGATTTTCACTGGATCGGTATCATTTTGAAGCTCGATGATTTGGACGACAAATATCGAAAAATTGGCTGGAAACATTAATTCCTCCACCCTCAACTGGGTACTTCTCTACAGGGAGGGGTAGCAAAAAATCGTTCGTCCATAACAATTTAGCCGTACACGCATGTACAAACAAACGTTCTTTCTTGAATTAGTTTAAATAAAAAAAAACACTAATTTCGCTCACGCGGTTATAGACCAGTAGGTACAATAGCAGCGTCGTTATCTTAAGATTACACGTTCTAGCTGAGCTCTCTCATATATATATATATATTTTCGATTTTTTAAGTTTTAATATTGAAACAGGATTATTTATGCCATTTTTTCGTTCGTTTTCTTCCACATATGGTCTTTGCTTGCAGTATCTGCCAGAACATATACTACACTTTAATCTTGGCCAAAAGGCCAAGAAAGGGTTTTAATTTGCTCCCCTACCTAGCAAATTAGGCACAAGGCCGATTTTTAATGTGAGGAGTGAAGAGGAAATGGGGACCAACTCCCCAGGGAGTAGGGGAGCTGAATAGTGACAATTGGTATGAAGGGTTTCCCCTACATTGACCAAGGTCTTATATGTGGGGTCGCACCCACATATCGTCTTTGCTTGCAGCATCTGCCGGAACAGATACTACACTTTTATCTTGGCAAAAAGACCAAGAAAAAGGGTATTTATTTGCTCTCCCACAGAGCAAATTAGGCACAAGGCCGGTTTTTAATGTGAGGAATGAAGGGGAAATGGGGACCAACTCCCCGGGGAGTAGGGGAGCTGGGTAATGACAATTGGTATGAAGGGTTACCCCTACATTGACTAAGGTCTTATATGTGAGGTTACCCCCACATATGGTCTTTGCTTGCAGTATCTGCCGGAACAGATGGTATTTATTTGCTCCCCCACCGAGCAAATTAGGCACAAGGCCGATTTTTAATGTGAGGAGTGAAGGGAGGGGGAAGGGTAAAAGGGGACCAGCTCCCGAGAGGTGGGAAATGGAAACTGGTTAATGGTCAGGCATGTGGGGTTGCCCCCACATTTGGTCTTTGCTAGTCATAGCTTGCAGCATCTGCCGGAACAGATACTGCACTTTGATCCTGGCCAAAAGGCCAAGAAAAAGCTTAAAAAGCTAAGAACAGCATCTATTAACAACAGACATTTGATCTTAACCAAAAAGGCCAAGCACAAATGTGTTACGGACTGACCGACCGACAGCCCGACCGACCGACCGACGGAGTGTCTTATAGAGTCGCTTGTACGCGACTAAAAATACATATTGCATAAAGAATATGTGTCCCGCGTATTTATTTATTTACATTTATATTCAAATAAAAGTTTCTAACCGTTAAATGATATGGTTCTTTCTTTGTATTGCATCTGATTTCAGACAATGCCTCCCAACTTTTTTTTACATGGCGGCACACTATTGATTTGTTTTTAATTTTCGAGGCATATCTATCACAAAAATTAATGTTTACTTATGAACTCTTTATGCAATAAAATATTTTTAAAAAGTGATGAAGAATATATTTAAATAATTTTCATTTGCTTAAATCAAAGTATCTTGTATTGAATATTTCGCATGGAATAATAACGGTAAATTTTAGTGTGCCTGGTGTTTCTTAACTACTGCTGAAATATTTGCAAAAATGTATTATCCGACCAAGAAAGTAGTTAAATTCTGAATTTTAAACTACAAAAGACCATTCTTTTAAATTTTATTCACACTTCATGCCACTAACATGTGTTAGAATACATCAATTCAGAAAATTATACCACGGTATAAAGATAAATAAGCTTGAAATTGATGTTTGTGTCTACTACCTGTGTATTTTATCAGCCCCGAAGCTGATATCCGATACTTTGAAACGCTTTTGATATTCTGATAATCGTCTCATCACTCGTATAAACCATAAAAAGCTCACCAGTTAGTATGTGCGAAATGTTTAAATTCTAGAAACTCGTCGTTTTTGAATTGAGTGGTGTCGCCATTATTTAGCAATTAAATATCTTTCGTAAATAGAATGGAATTAACTAGCTTCTGCCTATTATATCTTCTCGACACACCAGCAATCATCCCGCGTATTACTAGTATTAGATAAAACAATTATCGCTCTTGTTTTCCTCTATGATCAAAAGATTGACAACCACCAAAAGTCAAATGTCAACCAGGCCGTTTTCAGCAAAGCGCTATATACAGATCCGAGTGCTTACTGACAACGAGGAAGACGGAGCAAAGATTCTTAGTTATGAAAATCAAAATGTTTTGTTGGATTTCTGGAATTATACTTCTCCATCACATCTACAATAACGACATTAAAAGGGTGTTACGCATTGCGCCGTTTGAGTGGACGATCAGTGGATGAAGGCTCAGATGATTTGGATATTTCCGAGGACTAACAACGGCATCGCTGTGAAACTTGCCTTTGTAGTCGGGAAGATTACTGAAACAATCTTTCAATTGGTACTGGAATCACTAAGTGAAAGATTCTTATGGAATATTGAGATAACCTGCTCCGCTATTGAATAAGAAATTACCGGGAAACAACCGAAAGGCCCATGATGAAAAGTACAAACAACCTACCTAAAAAAAACTTTGTAAAATCGGGCGTCACCCGAACCAAGCGTGTAATCGTGTCAAATAGAGAGAAAATTAATCATTGCGGATTCTGCCATAGCTCGGAATTAACACATAGAAAGGGTTTACCATTCTTCTATAATGTTCTTTCTATAATTGTAAATATGCCCCTTATATTGAGAGTTTGGACTATGATCTAAATTATTATTCGGTAGTAAGGCCCCAATTTGCAGAGCGTACAGTTACCATTATTTCCAGGTACTTTGATCCGAAGTGGTATTATATGCCAGGATATACTTTATGAGTAAAATCGTATGTGTTTAGCTTTATTTTGCTTAACTTATTTCTCGCTTCTATTATCTTCTAAAGATCCACCCTTAACAACCCGGGGTATGTCACAAAAGTGCATGCAGTTGTGATGCCCACATTTAGGAATGTTAAGAAGTGTAAAGTGACCCTTTCGTTACCACTAATCGCAGGTGCATTCTTACCCGGATCATAGCCTTCAGCAAATTTCCATCTACGAGTTGTATAGAGTTTATCATTTGCAGTTTTATAAAATAATAGAATTTTTAGCCCATTTTAAAAACGGGGAAAAGTTATATCCCGTTGACTTAGAATGAATGTTTAATTGATTCTTTAATATGGTTTAGTTTGTGCTAATATTCTAGTTTAATACTAATCTCTATTAATCTCTATTAATTCCTATTAATTCCTAATCTGATCCCCATTAAGACCTATTAATTCCTAATGTAATCCCTATAAATCCTTATTAATTCCGAATATAATCCCTATTAATTCCTAATCTAATCCCTATTAAGACCTATTAATTCCGAACCTAATCCCCATTAATCCCTATAAATTCCTAATCTCTATTAATACCTATAAATTCCTAATCTACTCCCTATTAATACCAACAAACCAATAAATCTTTCACCCCGAAAAAAAAAATAGATACATCCCATGGGTTACAAGCAGATAACACTGTTAAGTAAAATGGCTGATCGAATTGTGTTCTACTGATAGTGTTGGGTGTCCACAAAGTCTTTACACAAATTTATAAATTCATTCTTAAATATCAATCAGTTATTTTTAAAGTTTTAATAGTATCTTCTTTATTTCAGAAATGAATTAGAAAATAAATGGAAGTACTTGATTTATGACCTGTCGCAGAGAGACCAGGATTATACGTAATTGTGTTGTGACAGACAGGAACAAAGACTATAATGTCATAAACATTATTCGTGATGACTAAAAAAGACAGCAGACCTAAAGAATATACCGGACTCGTTTTTTTTTTTTCTTCTTCTTTTTGCAGCCAGTCAATCGTGGAACTTCATATGTAATATTATTAATTTTTTTTTAGAAAATAGTTAAGAATGTTACATAAAATTCACTTTGTATGTGTGTGTCTGTGTGTACGAGTTCGTTCCCAATAGACTCTGAAACGGCTGAGCAGATTTTTTTATTTACAGAAATGTACTTCATATAAGTGAGTATGTTCTTAAGCCAGGTTCTGTATCGGAATACCTCCGATAAGTATTAAACATTCATAATAAAAGATAATCCGATTAAATAAATAACAGTCAGATTTTTACCAAAATCTATAGCCTAACATCACATGTGCATTGTCGAAGTTTTATCATTGAACAAGCAGAAGATCCCTGCGAATAAGATCAGCAGAAGACTGTTTGATAAGACAAGGACGCGTTCGAAATTAATGCAAGCTATTATATAAAAATATATATTTTTTTATAAAAGCACGTTCTCTACAGTGCAATGTAGACTACCATATATTGTGGACTAAGTCACTGTGGAGGAGGCATATGAAACTTCCTCCCGGTGCATCGCTGTGGGTCACCCACAAGAGCAGGCAATCACTCGATTTGATTGAAAAATAGGTGATTTTACCGATTGGAAGTGTTGAACATTTGTTTATACGAATTGAACCTCAGACAACGTCGAGTCTCCGAGCTAATATATATATATATATATATATATATATATATATATATATATATATATATATATATATATATATATATATATATGCTTTATGAATATCAGGTCTTTTGTTAGATGCAGAAAGATTAAGTAACTTTTCTTGTACATTTCTATAGCTGCCTAGAACAATAGAACATCTTAAACACTAGACCATTTTTAAATGTGCCTGTTTCTCTTTCAGCTTAATATATAGTATTGATCACTTCTAGAAGGTAAACCCAGCCAGACTTTATCCTCTCGTTCGTTGAGAATGGGCTAATTTATTGCAATCACCTTAATCGCTTCTACCGAGGAATATTGGCGGGGTTGCACAGGCAACTTTACTTCGACCAGATTGCTCTTCTTATCAGGTGCTGCTTTCCCAGCAGTATATACAATTGTCTTGCGTTGAGAGTGAAATATATCAAGTCAACACTTTCTTAGAATTGGAAACCTCAGTATTAGTTGTTTGGTTGGTTGTTTTTGTTTTACGGCATATCAACCCTTTTCGGGTTATTTATGCCGAATCCAAAGATTTTGAAGAAAATTTTTTTTTAATAGAATATATTTGTTGTTTTCACGTCGGTTTCTATTTAACCCATAGTTGGGACCCTAACAGGTACTACCTCTCCTGGTCAGAGTGAACCTGGGAGCAATGGTAATTAAAGGGTGGCTCCACACTCCCCAAAGCCCACAAGCTGGGGCCTCACCACTGGATATAGTTTAAGGTCATATCCAGGACCCTCATTGAGGGACTTTTACCCTCTGCAGGGGGGGGGGGCAGTCGGCGTATTCTAATGCCCCACCGACAGGGCCCTCAGTATTAGTAATTTGGTTTACCACAACAACTTAAAAGTAGGAATGTATTTAATCGTATAGAAATTCGATTTATGTTAGTATTTTAATTAATTTAGAGTTTTTGGTTACAAACATATGCATACAAACATATGCCCATTATAATAAGCACAATTAACATTTACAGTGATTTTGGCGGATGATCAAAATTATATCCAATAAGCAATTTGTTTGACATATTTATACTTGAATCACACTAGCTTTTTATTTAAATTTTCAACTATATTATTGCCACAAATACATTATACTTTGCATAAGGTTTTTTTTTCTGGAATTAATAATTCCAAGTAAGAAACAACAACTATTAGAATGGAACCAGAGGAGGGATGCTTTCTTAATCAGGATCACTGGACTGAGATAGACTTCCAAGATAGGTAGTACATGTGCTAACAATGCAGCAATTCAAAGTAAATTAGGACTGGTGCTGCGTTATTGTATCTTCTTCTGTGTGAATTTCGACCATCTTTTTCTTTATATGACAACTGGTGCATGCATGTTTTAGTTTGGCTAAATGGATTGATTTGGATTGTTTGTTTTATTTTTTTTTTAAATAAATTGAATTTAACATTTTCGCTTACTCAAAGAATCAACGATTTTTTTTATAAATTAAAACGAAATAATCATTAATAAATTAACTATTTTCCTTCACATTCTTCTTTTTTGACTATCAATCAATTGACATTGAAACATTTATTAAGGTCGCGCGCCTTGATGCTTCTACAGAAGAGTTTAGATTGTAATATCTCCTAAACCGCCATCCGATATCTTAGGATCACAGAAGCACCTTTCTAGCAGGTTTCTCGTGTCGAAACATGTCCAGTCAGCGTTGAATATCGGCAGATTTATTCGTCATATATCCTACATTAACAAAACTGGCTCCATAGTCTTGTGGGCGACACTCACTTCTCCTTCCTATTACTTAATTCTCACAAGAAAAGTCTTTGCTAGTCTTTCTCTACTTTATCATTATTTTCAACGCAGGTGCGACGCTGAGCTTTAATCTATGCTCCCACACTTCCATAAAATATTCCCAATAAAAACTCGTCTAACTACAAAAACTGTCACTAATTTTTTTATACCTAAATCCAAACGAAACTTCCGTGAGCAAAGTTTCTTTCCTAGAACTAATGTCTGTGAAATAATATACTTTGCAAACTACACCATTATCGTTTTCAAGTCTAATGTTAACATTTTTCGTCGAACTGTCCCCTTAAATAATCGTATTCTGCCAAGCATTTACCATCATTACCAATCATCACGTTCACCGTTCACTCATTAACTATTATCCTCGAGTTGCTCTTGAGTCTTGATAAGTGGTGACTCTTAGTAAAAAATGTCCTCACCACAAATATGTTGTACACCTTGCGTAACAATTTGAAGCATAATCCATTAATTTTGGGGGGAAAAATGCAGAATATATTTTCTTTTACTTCTACGTAAAAATATCATTTCCACTTTTCCTTACGGGGAAATGTCATAATTTCGGCGAGTTGGATATAAATTTATTTTGCTTATTTTAAGTTTTGATTGCCAGTCCTGATAAAATTCGTGATACATTATAAGGTTATCTCACGAAGGAGGGAGGCAAAATTTAACTAACTCTGTGGGTGAGCCGATATTTGAACCGCCTGTCTTTTTTTTTTCAATTTCAAAGTAAAGGAGATACATGGCGGGCGCGAAGGCGCATGGCGGGCAGAGAGGCACATTGCCGAAAACATCGAGTCGCTGTTAGGAAATACGCCAGGTATAAATGACATTCGAATCTGATACGATATTTGCGACATTTTTCTAATTACTCACTGGTCTTATGTCACGATTTGTTCTTGTCGGACACTCTCAATTTTCGTCAGTGCAACCAACCCACCCCTGCTCGTAGCTGGGGTCTACATATAGGTCTCAAATAAATGGACAGTCTGACTCGTCTGTCCAGATGCACCCTTCCATCAATATCATGGAAATAAGATTTTTTTTAAGTTATAGATGGCTAATTATTGTTTCTAATGTGGATCAGTAAGGATCCGGAAGGAAGCCGACTTGTTATTTAGTGCACACAACATATATTGAACAGAAAAAAAAATACAGCAAATAAGGAGAATGGTTATGCGTTATTTAGATTATTAAATGTGTATAACTTTTTTGTTTTATTTTACTTGAGTAATCCGTCCGGACGCCGTTAAGAAGAATCGTGAATTTGAAGAAGAAAAGCTTCGCATATTATTTGCTGCGTGTTCTACCGGATTCTGATAAGAGGTCACCACTTTATAGGGGGCTTGGTCGACATTCACCGATGCCTGGTATCACAGTCGTGATGTGAGCATAGGTAAATGTCCATAACATAAAATAAAATGGTTTGTCAGAAACAGCATTAAATGCAAAGACGATTTTAAAAGTTCAATAAATGACTGTTTTATTTAACATAGTAAGAAATGCGAATGATGTTATTTTGTTCACGAGAGTCCAGAAGGTGATAAAGAATAAATCGTTCAAAGTTTGAGTATGTAAAAATGTTTGGGAAAGGAATATTTTGGCATAAAGTTAATGTTTTTAAGTGTTTGTATGATCGCTAGGGCTCTGTTATATATCTTTAATGAAAAACAGGAGAGAGAAATCTTTCTCTGACTGAGGCAAAATGAAATTAGAAGGGAAAATATTACTTCTCGCTAATCTGGTACTTCCATATGGAGAAGTTAGATGAGTGATGCGCGCGAAACGATATTGGTTGCTTTACGTCGAACCGCGACGGAGCCATTGCAGTTGTTTACGGCATGCTGACTTCGTCTGTCGAAATTCTCAGAAACCAATGAGACTTGGACTAACAGTTGAACTCTATATGACATACATAGATGTTTGAATGTTGCACCAAAGTTGTTTACTCTCAAGCATTGAGTTAGCAAAGAAATTGAGAACATAATTAACCATTTTCATATGTTGTAATATATTTTCACTTTGGCCTCTTGGCCATGGATTCCATGAAAAGAATTTATTTAGTCTGCTGGAGCATCAGGCTTCATGCTAATTCTTGAGGTAACATCACTTGCAGAAGGTGCACCATTCCTCATAAAAGCTAATGTAAGTTAACCATCGTGAGGAAATCTTATTTGGGCAGCGAATACAGGGTGTTTCAAAAGTCTTGGGAGCATTACAAAGTTATTAAAAATCGTTATGTTCCCAAGACTTTTGAAACACCCTGTATTATGTGATTTTTTAATATTTAGTAAGGGTTTACTTCTCGGGAAAAGTATCCTCATGCAAGATTGTTCTGACAAACCCCTGTACAGAGAGACCTTAGATACTCGAGAATATAATGTCTAGTAGACATTCAAGTTCTATCTATAACCTGTGTATGACGCTAGTAGACATATTTATCCGTCTTTATAATAAGTGGAAAAGTTCATTATTATTCGTAGGATGGACATCCCATTAGCTCCTTCAACTCTTATAAAGTGATCATGATGCCATATTGAGGTATATGCCATATGCTTGTATGAATATTATTATACTCATACAAGCATATGGCATATACCTCAGAAAATCCTGGACCTGACATATTGATGGTGTCAGTAATAACATACACCAATATGATCTTTATAAAATACTAACTTTCAACACGTGTTAAAGTTTGAGATCAGTCAGATTATTAGTTTACATATTACAGTTATTTAAGGTGCTCGTCTGAACTCCAATCTCTGGTCCCCCCTCGCCAATCTTTCACGAAAAACACCCGTCTAGCTGAATCCACTCTGAAAAATTTCCCCCACTCTATATCTGTGCCTAAATCAAAACGCGGATTCCATGAACAAAGCTTCTTTCTTAGAACTGCATGCCTGTAGAACTCTGTTCCTCTGCCTGCTTCCCACTGGACTACAACTTGGATGTCTTCAAGTCCAACGTTAACAAATTCCTAATGAACCGCCCCCTTAAGTAAACACTTCATCAAATCTCCACACTAACGTAATGCACTTGCAATAACCCTTATCCCTGAGTGGCTTCTGGGCCTTGATATGTGGTGATCACTGTGTAAAAAAAAAGTGGAACTGCCATAGAAAATGTTCAAAACAATGAAAATAATCTGATAAAACCTTGGTTCATAATGAGAAAAATACTGTTTAAGCAAAGTAATAGAACGTAAAGTTCGTCATTGTTAATGGATAAAGATTTTCAAAAGCAACGTTATCATTTTAATATGAAATTTTAAAGTGGCAAACATATTTTCATTAACCTGATATAATTCTGAAATGAAAAGTTGACGCTTCTATACTATCGGAATGAAATTTTGAAGTCGATAAATGGAGTTTTCGAATAAAAAAAAAAAACAATGGGTTCTATAGATTTTTTTTTTTTTGTAAATTTTAATAAATTATAATGTTAGCTTCCAAATTAGTATTACTGAATTATTAAAAAAAATACTTTAATCGTATTAGCCGGGGAAAATTGGAACCATCTTGTTTAAATCGAAACGGAAAATTTCCTCCTTGTTGAAATCTGTGTCTTACATAAGCAAATACGATCGTTTTCTTCAAATTCTATTTTCTATTTGCTTTAATAAATAATTTTCTACCTTATTGGTTTTCGTAATTTTTGGATAGATTCATCTTAAAAAATACAGGGAATACGTAGATATAATTGTTTTCATGTGAAATTCTGCATTATAATTTCCGCAATTTCATTCTGATAGTGTACACGCGCCGAAAAGTTTTACAGTTTCCACACGTAAGAAATATAAAAATCGGTAGAAAATGTAATTTTTCTGCGGTTATTATCAGCTATTAGTTATTTTGTTTTTGTATATAAGATCTCGACTCTTAAATATTTTGGACTTTTAGTCATTTAATTCCATCATTTACACAAGAAAATCGCGGTCCAAAGTTTCGTTTTCTTTTGTGTGTAGCCCGAATGAATGAACCATAATACTTGAACTTTGCCCATAAGCTTCAATTCTAAGCATAAATCTATTTCCATCCGCCTACTCCAAGGGTTCGGAATCACTTTTGAATATGGATAGTAAATGTAAAAATTGTTTCCGACTGCACGACGTTTTTTTGTGTGGTCGTGCGAAATTCTTAAATGAACTGTGAACGTTAAAGTGATTTCTATCTAAAATTAAAGCTTATAAAAAAGTCAAGTTAAAAAATACAGTTGAAGAAAGATGACCTTTGTTTCAGCCGTTGAGCTTGCGTAAGTATCGCTTCCTTCATGTTTTCTATAAACGATACAACAAAGTGGGAAGAATTGCTGTCTTCTGGGTCGGATTTATTCATATGAAACATATCGTTGGCTAGTTTTTTTTGTTTTTTTTTACTTTGACGTAGTATTTTTAGCTCCTTACAGCTTTGTACCTAGCATGGAGCGATTTCGACAGAATAAAAAACAAAATCCAAAAGTATGTTCCTCTATGCGGTAAATCACAACGTCCTTAGTTCCATTTCTCTTCAGTTAGATGTTTTAGCATTAACTTTAGGTTAAATAGTATAAATAATTGTGATGATACTTCCTATTTGTTAAAATGAACTTTTCTCAATGTTCTGTTTTATAATTACTTTTTTCTATTACTCCTGGCTGTTAACAGAGAAAGAAAGAAAGAGAGAGAGAGAGAGAGAGAGAGAGAGAGAGAGAGAGAGAGATATGATTGTAGAAATAGAAGTGATAGAAACTCAGTCATTTAGTTTTATTGGCAAACAAATGAAAGGCACGGCGGCACAGCAAATCATATAAAAACAACTAAAAAAATATTTACTCGTGGAAATCACTGCAGACAAAGCATGAAAGCGCTTGATGTAAGGATATAAAAAGAACAAAAAGTAATTATCGCAAATACAGGAGATGCCTATTGGCCTTAATCTTGAAAAGAACAAGGCTACAATTTAGGAGTAACGCAGTCACCAAGAAGGAAAATTTTACAAGCATGCAATTTCGAGAAAGGAGTAATAAGAAGCATATGGCAATGAATTATCAAAACGGTGAATCGATGGAAACCACTAGATCACTAATTCGAACGAACTGGAACAAAAACAAACAAAAAAACAGGAAATAGATCAGATTATTCTGAAGAACACGTACCATAAGAATATTTATAAAAAAAAAATATACTACAATCATACACACACGAGCCTCTTCTCTCTTTCTTTCTGTCCCCCTCTCTCCCTTTCTCTATTTCTCTTTCTCTCTCTCTCTCTCTGTCTCTCTCTCTCTTTCTTCGTTAACAGTCGGGAGTAATAAAAAAGTAATTTATAAAACAGAATATTGAAAAAAAGTTTATTGTAACAAATAGGAAGTATCGTTACAAATATTTATACTATTTAACCTATAGTTAATGCTAAAGCAGATAACTGAAAAAGGAATAGAAACAAATGGAGGATGATATACCGCATAGAGGAGAATACTTTTAGGCTACTTTCTAGCAACATTAGGTTTGTGAGAGAAAGAGATATGTGTGTGTACAGTTTGGACTTTTTGGAGACGAGGATTGATAATTAGGATTATTTGGATTATTCAGACTTCCTATATTGGGTGTTATTTGCACAACTTTGAAGCCGATGTAACCTCCGTCTTTCTTCATATGTCTTTTGTCGAAGTCGGATCATTTCTGTCGAAGCCGGAATCTTTCTGTTGAACTCACAAATTTGCACGGAATTTATTTAACCAAATTGGTAGCATACTCGTGCTGTCACTCCTGTTCGGGTAGAAGACTTAAGTAATCATCACTTGTATTCTAAGTATCGTATGCTTTGAGGGTTTAATCTTTAACCTCCAAAATAGTGTTACGTACAATTGTATTTCACAGTGGCCATTAGAGATTCCGGAATTCGATATAAAGATTCGATAAAAGAAGCTTGAAGGAGGTCGGAGGTTATATTGGTTGAAACGTTGCGAAAATAATACTCAAGATGAGAACAGTTGTCCGAATAATCCAAACATTATAAAAATAAAGCTTATGTCTAGAATCCGTATTCTAATTCTTATCAAAATCCATGACATTATTTTGATTCTAGAAATTGTCTAAAATTATGTTTAAAGCTTACGGAAAAAATAAAATAAAGAAATCTTGTTTAACTGAGGTTTAATAATACTCGGGGAAAAATGAATGCGAGTCTGATATGTTTAAATTATAAAATAGGAGTTTGTGCCCATATTGTGACCCTTAAAGCTCTTTAAAATACTCCAATGAAACTGATATTTGATGCGTATCATTAAGCTTTTTATTAATGCCAGGTACGAATGCAGACCCTGCATTATTTTTGGTATGAATAAAAATAAACTCATTTAGAAAATATACCTCTTGGCCTAGAGAGTGTATATAGACGTATTTATTTATTTACAATAAAATTGTTAAACGATTAGGAAATTCCTGGAGTAAATACTGGAGTAAATGTGGTATTATAGTGATTGATGGTACATCTTAATACTTCCTCTGTAAATTTCACAAAAATCAGCAACTGATTTTTTTTTTGGTGAAACAGTTTTTTTACACCTTCTATATCCAACTAAATTAAATTAAATATAACCTGCATTGTTGATCACTAAATTCAGCTGCCGTGTTCCAAAACTCATAATAATCAACTAATTACTTTAGGAGTGAATACTGTAGATAAAAATATAAGCATATTTTCCAACCTAACTTTATATAGAGATTATACCTTTTGGGCTTAGATAGTATTACGTATTTCCTTTTTTTTTTTTTAAATAAATGTCAAAACCGCGAACATGGTCGCCATATTACTCGTATGAATGAATTAAAAATAAAATATATTTCATGACATGACGTCAGACGCCGATGCAGTAATGAAGTAAAATATATTTCATGAAATGACATCAGGCGCTAATGCAGACTCAATATTATTATTGGTATTAATAATAAAAAGTAAAAATATTAAAAAAATATACCCCTTGGCCATTGTATATAAATGGGATGATATTTATTTATTTTCAATAAAATTCTTGAAAGATTAAGGAAATTTGGTAAATTTTTACATTAGGTCCACCTTATTTTCTTTGAAATGACGATTTTAAAAAGTTTTTGACTATGCTGAATACGAAAATCTCGTTAAAATTTTGTCAAAAACAAGTAGTTATCGATATATAAAAATCTGTATTATGCACTATAATTCTCTGGCGGCCATCTTTTTACGCGCGTACATGCGCGATAAACAACAATAAAAAGAAAATTGTTGAGGTGGACCTAATGTAAAATAAATATCGGAAATTTTAAGTAGGGCGGTCCTGGAGTAAATATGGTATTATGGTGATTGATGGTTCTAGTTAAGATTTGGATAAACATAAAGATGTCACATTGATTAAAGTTTATCAACAACACTCATTTTCCAGCACTTTTGAATGGCCTTGTGCCGAATTTGTAAAAAATGTTACAATGTATTTTGTTTATATTTTGTGCAAATAAACATTTCAAAGTGTATCTATTCTATTTCCATTTGACGCTTCATCTAATTTTCTCCCTTGAAAAATTCAAAATACGGTCAGAGATACAAACAAACGCCGCTTATATTATAAGTGGATTTTTATTTCAACATTGAGACGATTTTCAAAAACTGTTGAAATTAGATGTCTTTACAGTTTGGTCTAGCTGAGTATACATTTGCAAGTAAGCTTTTGATTATGCTGTTACTATTAAAAAGACTCCACACAGAAAAAAAAAAATTCTGATAACCTTTTAAATAAGTGGTAAAAAATTTGTGTCAGAAAGACTCGAGAACGCTGCTAGGACTATCCTTTCCGGGGGGCCGCCAGAAAGCTTAGGGCCCAACCCGTTTAGAGTGTTGGAAGTATGTAGCGCCGACACTCGTAGAATGTGGGTAACGCTTGAATGATCAAGTATTTAAATAATGCCGTGTCAATAGGAGAGGCTATAAGCTGACAGATTGGGAACATCCGGTAATACGAGTCAGTGGCATCTTTAAATAAAAAAGAAAAGGTGGAAGGAGAAGAAAGAGGATGAAAATCAAGAAGAAAAATATCTTAAAACGTGTACCCACGAGGAAGAGATATTTGATTGTCATGTTTTCCACAATAAACTATAAGATCCCAAATAAATATTAAGGGACAGTAGTAACGGGACCAGGTGAGCTTCACTAATTCAAAACACGTGGACAATCGCGTTTATTTTATTTACTGCACAAGGCCTTCCCACGACAACATACGCAGTCCAGACGCAATCCTCTACGTGTGTAAGTGTTAAATACGTTTTAAAATCGACTACTGTTGTCACATCTGTGAAGGAGCTGCACAAAATACCTTTTACTGCCCTGACAGTGTTAAAACCTAATAGGTGATTTCCTTCTTGCAACTTCTTTACCAGAGAAGAAACGGCGCGAGTTTTATCCCTGCTCTATCTTTATTCTCATGGCAAGTGTGCAACTGAGTTTCAATCTATAGTACTTGTTCTTCGACATAAAGACTTAACTTGCAAGCAAGAAAGTGCCACTGCTTAATGTTCTTAGATGTCGGAATAGTTTCGACTCCCAGACTGCTATACTTTGGAATTCGCATATTTTTGTGCTTTCCTGGCTGCATTATCTCGCACAAGTTTAAATATACTGTGAACAGACATATTGCTGCGCGACTTTCCGCAATCCTCTGTTAGATATAACCTAAATAGTAGCCCCTTACGTCGAAATGGCAATATGCCTTGTTTCACGTGTAAAAAAGGGTAAAATAGATTTGAGACATTCTAGGATGGCCAACGATCAAAATGAAAATATTTTGCTGGCAGCCATATGCAAATACCGAGGCTTGTGCGAAATGACGTCATGGGAAGGGAAAAAAAGACTATAAAAAAGACAGAGATCACGTTAGAAAAGACGAGAACGTAAGAGAGATGGATGACATCAAGGCCATAACGAGAATTCGCACGTGGCGGAAAAATGAGAAACTAAATGAAGTTGCTATGAAAAAAAGAAGCCGAGTTATTTTTCATATGTTTATTGTGACGTAGTCTGACATAACGTGTTATAGCGTTACAATGCAAACAAATGTTAAACAAAAAGTTTTAATAACAGTATTAAGTGTGGAACTGATGCAACACCATTTAAAAAACTTATTAAAAATATTGAGTATTTAATTATTACACCTGAAAGCATAATAAATATAATACATCTGTGTTAAGACAAAAAAATATAATAAATCGGTGTTAAGACAAAAAATATAATAAATCGGTCTTAAGAAAAAATATATAAATCGGTCTTAAGACAAAAATATAATAAATCGGTCTTAAGACAAAAATATAATAAATCGGTGTTAAAACAAAAAATATAATAAATCGGTCTTAAGACAAAAAATATAATAAATCGGTGTTAAGACAAAAATATAATAAATCGGTCTTAAGACAAAAATATGATAAATCGGTGTTAAGACAAAAATATAATAAATCGGTCTTAAGACAAAAAATATAATAAATCGGTGTTAAGACAAAAATATAATAAATCGGTGTTAAGACAAAAATATCATAAATCGGTGTTAAGACAAAAATATAATAAATCGGTGTTAAGACAAAAATATAATAAATCGGTCTTAAGACAAAAATATAATGAATCGGTCTTAAGACAAAAAATATAATAAATCGGTCTTAAGACAAAAAATATAACAAATGTGTGTTAAGACAAAAATATAAATCGGTGTTAAGAGAAAAAAATATAATAAATCAATGTTAAGACAAAACTATAATAAATGTGTGTTAAGAATAACATATTATAAATCTGAGTTAAGACAAAAATATAACAAATGTGTGTTAAGACAAAAATATTATAAATCGGATTTGAGACAAAGAAATATAATAAATCAGCGTTAAGACAAAGAAATATAATATAACGGTATTACGACAAAAAATATAACAAATCTGTGTTAAAACAAAAATATAATAAATAGGTGTTACCACAAAAAATATAATAACTCGGTGTTAAGAGAAAAAGTATAATATATCGGTCTTAAGACAAAAAATATAATAAATCGGTGTTAAGACAAAAATATAATAAATCGGTGTTAAGAAAAAATATAATACATCGGTGGTAAGACAAAAAATATAATAAATCGGTGTTGAGACAAAGAAATATAATATAACGCGATTACGACAAAAAATATAATAAATCTGTGTTAAGACAAAAAATATAATAAATCGGTGTTACGACAAAAAATATAATAAATCCGTTTGAAGACAAAAAATATAATAAATCGGTGTTAATACAAAAAATTAATAATTAAGGTGTTAATACAAAAAATTAATAATTAAGGTGTTAAGACAAAAAATTAATAATTAAGGTGTTAAGACAAAAAATATAATAAATCAGTGTTTAGACAAAAAATATAATAAATCAGTGTTTAGACAAAAAATATAATAAATCGGTGTCAAGGTAAAAAAATATAATAAATAAGTGTCAAGACAAAAAATTTAATATATCGGTGTTAAGAAAAATATATAATAAATCAGTTTTAAGACAAAAAATATAATAAATCAGTGTCAAGACAAAATATTTCCCCGTTTTGTCACCTTGAGATTTCTGCGTGATGATAATGTCCAAAGCACAGGAATCGAAAGGGAATTCCCAACATAAACGGTCTGAAAAAAAGGTAGATATTGAAATATGATTTTTTTCTTACATCCGGGGACTTTGTAACTTAAGGTGCAGGATTTTGTTACCCGTTTTGTGAGTCGGATGTATTTATCCTGATGGATACAAATATAGCATGTTGATCCAAGCACATTCCGTTAAACTACTTGATAAACACGCACAGGGATGCAGCACTACAGTGATATGGTAGGGATTGGATATTAATAGACACGGCGGGTTCAATTTGGTTTAAATTCTGTCCTGCACCCCTCCAAAGTGGAAACTGTTGTGAAATGCGCGAAAATTGTTGTATGAGACTGTTGTGAAATGCATTAATTAATGAATGGGCAAAATTGACGCAAGCGTTTGTGTATGCCCACGAAGGGCGTTTTAGCTAGGAGTTCTCGCGTCGGTTCGAGTCCGGGAGAAGTTTTATCTCAGATTCGCAAACGTACATCGTCTCTATCTTTTTTTTTTTTTTGATCAAGTTAAACAGAATTCCCAGCATGCGGTCGTCTCTGCTGTTAGGTTGTCTTTTTCGTATAAATAAAGCGAAACTATTGGAACGCATTCACATTATGGATATGACATGTCGAGATGTGTAAGAAACGACATTTTATAACACAGACATATAATACAATTTAATTTACCTTTTTGTAGGAATCACAAACACAAGACGACGTTCTACCAGAATACAGATGAGTTTATTCTTCACACGACCGGCCGTGATTTCCATCATCAAGAATTCAAAACTTCACATATTAATTTTAATAGTGATCGTCTCGCTTCTAGAAGTTCAGACTTCAAACTCCAGACTCTCTCGTAGTTTCTCACTGACTGACTTCTCTGACCGTCTTCTTTTACTCTCAAGTTTTTTCTCTATCCCTAGAACTTTCTATTTTCCGTCTTCTCTGGCCACGTGTATCTTTTTATCTCTGCCTTTTGTCCATTCGCTGTGATGTCACATCGCGCAGCCCGCTTGGTCACCTGCATATGTTAGCTGTCATATGCTGCTCCTAATAGCGCTAGCGACTCTGTTGCAATTGAACGGGAACATTTTTGCCTCCACGAAGAGCTGACCCTTCAGATAAATATACCAACGGAATAAAGAGAAAAATAAACCGCAAGTCTTCTATGAAAAAGTTGTTTTTACAGCCATTTTAGAAACCAAAGAAATAAGATTTTAGTCATTCAATAAAAAATATATATAACATTATTTGGTTTTCTAAATTTTCAAATAAAACTATTTGTTGATCAATACCACCTTTCAAAAATATAGGAAAAAAAAGGAACACTTAATCGCCGAATTAAACGCCTTCTTAATGTGGCTACATTGGCAATAACGTCATACAATAATCATTTGCAAGTAATCACACATTGTTATATAATAATTACCGGAAATTGATAGAGAAGTTGTTTGGTGATTTGGTGATTTGGGCACGAGATAAAATACTCGGAAAATGTGTGTACGTACGTCTTCTTTCCTCACTAACTCGCATCCCTTCATTTTCACCGACAAAAAAGATATATTAGCATATTTTAAGGAAAAAATTTGGATACTAGTGTGGCCAACAACAATTACATTAAATGAAGTAGTGAAGGATCTAGGGTTTATATGAGAAAAGATGCCACCTTCACACAACATATAATAGGGTGGATACTGAGAACCTTCAGGACTAGGAACAGGAAGTACATATTCAGACTATGGAAATCCTTGGTTCCTCCAAGGCTGAGATACTGCTGTCGTCTGTAGTCTCCACAAAAAGTAACAGAAATCTGAAAAATAGAAGCACCCCATTCTACAGCAAAATATGTGGAGTAGACCAAATGTATTACTGGGATAGGCCGAAGGAGCTGCAACTGTATTCACTACAACGCCGAAGAGAACGGTATATTATCATCTATATATGGAAAATCTAAGAAGAAATGTTCTCGCAAACAACGCTAGTAGAAAGAACCTACCAGCGGCGAGGAAGGCTCTGCTATATAAAAAACACACCTGGGTCTACACAGAGGATCAAGTCCCTCATCCACTACAGCTTCACCTACAGTGGCACCAAAACATTTAACTGTATTCCAGCCGCAATAAGAAATATAAAGAGACTGTCACCCGACACTTTCAAGAAACAAGTGGACATCTGGAAAAGATACCTGACCAGCCACCAAAACCAGGCTACCCTAGTCTAAACCTCAATCGTTTAGTGGAATGGACCTCTGTATAAAGTGGACAGCCTGGGTGCAGTGGAGCTCCGGCTCAGCTGTGTCAATAACCGCCGGAATAACACAAACTACAAACTACTAACTACACAAATGTGCTGGAATTTATTGCAAAACAGCAATTCTGCCTTAATTATTCATTGATTATGCACATCTTTTTTATCTCTTACCTTAAAAGCATACATTTGTGACCGTATTGTAAACCCTATCTAGTATTTACACCCATCTCATTCTCCCTAGTATATCATATTGTGCACCTTGTTACACGTTCTGTAACCTGATTTACTTTTGTCTTCGATAAACTATTTATTATTGTTATCCAAGATATTGCAACATCGAAACATGCGGGGAATGTATACCCAAACACGTGGTAGCTAAAAATGTCAGCAATAGAATACAAAATATGACGTCAAATTATTAGCCTGTAACAAATGGATGATTAATCACAAGTCTAGTCTTCAACATGACCATTGACTCGAGCTTATACCTTATGTCGATAAATGTTACCATATTTAAATGGCTTCAACTTCTGACTCTGCTATTTCTTTCGCGTGTTACATACATGAAGGCGAAAAACAATGGAAATTTTTATCCTGATCGACTCATTATTCAAACCATATAAAAATTACATTCAGGCTGCACAAAATCAAGGAGAACCTTATTTCTCGTTGAATGCTCATTTCACAACTCATAGAATGTTTTTCCAACTTTATTTCTCCCGTATTAGACCACCGTTATAGAATTGTGTTTAAGATTTTGCTTTACATTTAATATACAGCATCCCGAGAAAGTTCAAAGATTGATTACTCGATTGGTGTAGGGTCTATGGTATCTGCCCTAAAAATCCGAATCAAGACGCTTAACCATTTTCCTTTGATTGTCATCAATTATGTGGTGATCTCATTTGGATCTAGAATTTCGTCAATGGTCATTATGATATCCCTCATGACTTGTTAGTAACTCCTGCACCAGAAATAGGTCTAGGCAAGAACCACCAGAAACTATTTAACTGCCGTTTGTGATTGAAGCGGATCAAGGACGAATTGTCTATCAGGATTTCTGGACTTTGGAATAAAATTTTAGCTGTGGTAAGTATACACTGCATATATACTTTGCAGCTTTTCAAGTCGGGTTTTGACAGGTGATGGGCTACCTTATCATCCTTTATGTAAATTTATATGCAAGTAAATTTTAATGCAATACTGAGATTGAAAAGTGCCAAAACGGATTTTAAAAGAAACTGAGACACTATAGAGTGGCAGATTAAAAAATGTAGGTGTGCCTATTATACTTGCAGGAAGAATAAACAGCGATGACGTCGAAAGTCTGGAAGTAATTACAACATTTCTAACACTATCGGATATTTAAAAAAATATTTTATTGGTCCACGCAAATTTAAAAGTCAAGATCTATTAATGAATTACATTTGTTTGCTAATAGAGTAATCTATGTTTAGTTTGTATTATTTGAATGTTTTTTTTACTGTTGTTCTTAGCTTTCGTAGACATTATGTTCAACCTTATTCCCGAGACCTACCAATGGGTTCATTATGATTGGTCAGCCCTTTCTGGCTGAATTATCCCAACAGAAATCTTCAGGGTCCATCGGAACGGAAGAAAATACATCGATGGATTTTCTTCGTTCAGATGGACCCTGAAGATTTGTGCTGGGATAATTCAGCCATAAAGGGCTGACAATCATAATGAACCCATTGGTAGGTCTCAGGAATATGTCACGTATAGTTTTTAAATAATTTGTATTAAGCTCTCACATTCGCGATCGACAACTTTATTGATTTCCTTTTCACTATATCCTTATACCCCCCCACATATATATATATATATATATATATATATATATATATATGTATATATGGGATGAGGAAGAAACAATAGGTGTTTTTAACATTGCTATTACTAGAGTTGGACAAAATATTTGAAACATTGAATTTTTCATGAATTGATAGGTGTTTTAAAATTTTAAAAATTGGAAATTTACTAATATACTAATTTCATGTTTTCACCAAGATGCGAGTCGTTCTGGCGTGGTTCCAAGAATGTCTGCATGGCCCTTTGAGAAGAAAAAATGTGCTAGTGCAAAACCTTTTTATCCCCCATTCAACACTGTGATTCCATTATTTTGTCGAACCGCTGTAATAGCAATTTCAAAAGCACCTGTCATTTCTGTCCTACCCTGTATAATTTGTTTGGAATTGGTTTTGATATGTTACGAAAGCGCAAGAATTGTCTTGTGAATCAAGTACTTATAGTACTTATTGATTCCTTTTATATATATATATATATATATATATATATATATATATATATATATATATATATATATATATATATAAACAATTGTGTTGCGAAAAATCTCGAAAATATATTGTAAAACAAATGTATTCATTGTAAATAAATTATTGTTTGTATACGACTTTACTTCATTTTTTACCGCATTTCCATTTGTATATTTACTACCGTTAAGCTTGATTTATACAATATGTCCACTAATGTTGGTTAAGTTTCTAGTTCAAAAATATTTCTTTCTTTCATGTAATGCTAAAGTGGCTTTAAGGCCAATACTTTCAGAATGTCAGAATCTTTTTTTTACTTATCGTATATCGACTTCCTAATAACATTAATGGGTCAAGATCCTACACGTTTCTAGGGCAGCCATTAAAATTGAACTCGTTAGTTAAGCGAATATTTCGACAACTATGTTGATCAAACACCTGTCACTTAATAAATGGTCCGCGAAACGACACTGCTAATCACCTAGACACGGTAGATGAGCATCGATTTTGGGGGGAAGGCAAGCCAATGTTTGAGAGGTGAGGCCCATGCCAACCGGAAATATAGTCGAGAGACCATGACGTTAGAAATAATGTCGCCTAGAAAAAAAAACATAATTCTTGAAATTCTTTGGTTCGTATATTTTTGTGTGTGAAAACTCAGGAGATTGCATATTTAGATTAAAAACGCTATGAATATAAATAGAGTTGTGTGTGGGTTAAAGAAGAAAGAAAAGAATTGACGAGTAACTTATTAAATAGAACATAATAAGCAGGTGTGAAAAATTTGAAAAGGAGGTAAAAGATGGAATTGTAGGAAGATAGAATTGACGAAAATATTTCGATTATTTTTCACCTGTTTACGAACCTTTCATCAATGTTATTTTTAGTTTTTGCTACTTATAAAAATATCATGGAAGATTTGTTCGCAAGCACCCGTGGCGTAGTACATAAATGGTTTAGTAAAATTCAATTGTAAGTAACATTTTTTTGGGGGGCGTTGAAGGTTCAATCCTTAGTGTGGGCGACACTCAAAATACAATTGCGAAATATTTTGGACTTTCACCCAATTATGTCTGACGAAATGACAGCATGCGAATAATGTGGATTAAATAAAGTTTTTCACTGTAGATTTTCGAGTTCGACGAGGCACACCTCGAGAAGTTCGGATATTACATCGACCAAAAATATAAAGAACAGTAATCCGCATAATCCGCATAATCCAAAAACTCATTTTTTATACCTTAGTAAAGTAGACTGAGTTTTAATAAAAATAGCTTCGAGTAGTTTTAATTAAAAAAAATCGTTTCACAATGGATTATTTTCATGTTATTAACTACATTGTGCCTTAAATTAACAACATTACGTATAAAACCAGTAACAACATTTTCGAATTCTTAACGTAATACAGTTTATTATATGAGGCTTATTTTCGCGTTTTGTTAAGGGGAAAAAAAAGTAACTAAAATATTCAATTCCTCTTCTTTTCAGTAATTTTATGAATTAAACCGATACTTACTTCTAGTGATTCAAAATTGAATCGAAAAAAATAAATAAAACAATGAATGGTACTTTTGGTAACTGAAACTTCTTTGACTGTTAGAACTGTTAATATATATTACTTTATAACACGCAATCCGATATTTTGTGTATTTTTCCGGTGAATGCCTATACGTTCTTCTTTACCGTCTTATGCAAAATCGGAAATCATAAGGGAGAATATTGATTTAGTGAGTCGGACTCAAAATAAGTGTGTTTTAGAAAGATGAGAAAACACGTCAAAGACATTAAAAAAAAAACACTTTAAAGATGATCATCAGAGAATTCTTTCCACACAAAATGATAGTTGACTACTTGAAACATCGTTGGAATGTTATCACACTGCCATCTTTGCATTTTAACAGCAGAGCAAAGATTATCACTTTTTTTTTTATTAGTAATTATTTTATTATTTTTACTATATTTTATTTATTTATTCATTCATTTATTTTTATTTTATTTTATTTATAATTTCTTATCATTGATTTGCTATTGGCTCACGAGGAGCTTTCACACAGGTCATCAAAGATCTCTCCTTGAAAACAGCCTGTGGTGTTCCCTGGAATTTGAGTGACAACAAGTCTCCTCAGATTACCAGTACTCTCCACCTCTTTCGATAGTATTTGCGAATAAATTTGCATTATCGAAAAATGACTTGGTACCATCAGCTAGAATCGAACCAAGACATTTAGCGTTCCAGCGGCGTTCTCTACCAATGTTTTTCTTGTTTTCTTTTCTGTTTTGATATATACTTTTTATTTCCCCCCTTTTTCTTTGTCTTTTCTTTTTTCAAATATATTCCATGCCGTTAGCTTGTTTTATTCTAAATATCGCCTGATGTGACCTGCTCATTATTCTGTGCTGGAAACTCCTGTAAAACTTTCATTACGGACTTCATTTTATATAAGCAATATACCTTAAAGATGTTTCTAGTTACTTGTAACTGAGTGACCGAAACATACTCATTAATGTGTAGCGACATATAGGTGCTTATGTAAAATTTAAAAAAAAAGTATATATTGCCCTACTTCGGTATTGAGTGCCCTTGCATTAACCTCGTAAAAATTCATTGGTTGATTCAACTCCGGAAAATATTAACTTTCGTGAGTCCCTGCACTGTTGTTTCCCGAAATGATGAAACAATATTGTCTGTAGCTATTAAACATAATTATAGTGATAATTATGTTTTCCCCATTAATAACATGGTTGTTATTATTGTTGAAATATTTATATTCTTAGTATCGTCCACACTGAATATTGGACATTTGTGCCCCAGAATATTATCAGTTAGGACTGATCATCTATGATTTAAATCTCACTTCTCTGTTTAAATGTATGTATGTATGTATGTATGTTTAAAACTTTCGACAGAGGCGACGGATTTTCACAAGATTGGTACCGTTTTGAAGCTATATTAGCTAAAAACATTAATTCCTTCACCCTCAACTAGCCACTTATCTACAGGGAGGGGGGTCACCTTTTTCACTGATATTTTCGAAAGTCATCCCCTCTTTTCGATTGACTAACCTAATTTAAACCTTCGCCACTTTCGGTCTGGTGATGGAGGCAACGGCAAAGACGTCACGTTTTTTTTTCACGTTCTTTTCCTCCTTCGCAGTACGCGTTCGAGCCTGTCTGCCTTTTTTTCTTTTTTTTTTTTTGCTCAACACACACCTCCAAACACCCGGGCAACGCCGGGCATCCAGGCTAGTTATATATAAACCAGATTTTGTTACGAATATTATAAATAATAGAACTTATCAAGACTAATCTAAAAACAAAAATTCCGAAATAAAATATTTGTATTTTGTTTATTTTATTCGTGTGAAAACTACGCCAGAAATTATGTGTCAATCGACTACAATACAAATGATTTTACTTCATTGTTTTTTAGTATAACATTCCAAGATCAAATACACGTCTTACTCTTAAAGTTGCTTTTATTTTTGCTTAGTAACAGACGAAAAGATGATATTGTTTGAAATTCTAGATGTGACTATTCACCTGATGGCATTTTTTGACGCGATCATCTTACCAGCTCCGTCTCTGGCTTTATATATCCATGATATACTTACCCCTCCCCTTCACAGTGCCGAATCTTTGAAATCTGCCCATAAATACAACAATACAAGCAACCAACGTAAGAAGACTACAACACGTTTTTGTTTAAAGACTCGGTTGTTTAACGCAGCAAAAGGAACATCAGCTTTAACGCTTTCATTTCAATGGAGGTTATTTATCTCGTTTATGGTTTCCTAGCAACGTGAAGGTCACCTTTTTTTTCACCCTCATTACAATTTTACATGAATACCTGTTTGCGATATCACATAATACTTAGCGTCTGTTAACAGCTTCGTAAATTACAACTTCATATATCTGTTGTCTGTTAAAATCTTCAATGAATACGTGCTGTCTGTTAGATGATTCACATAGTTAGTTAGCAACTTCACATAATAATAATAATAATAATAATAATAATAATAATAATAGCCCCCCTTCCCCAGTATGAAAATAGACACGATCAAGTCGGGAAGGCAGTACACTGGCAACTATGCAGACGATTGTATGTTGAAAACTCAGACAAATTGGCCAAGCACAAATCGGCAGCAGTACTGAAAAAAAAAAGTCACAAAATTCTATGGGGCATCGCTATAAAAACGGTTAAACCTTTCAAAGCAAGAAGACCGGACATAACATAATCGTTAGTAAAACGGAAAAGTCCTGCCAGATTGTAGACTTTACCGTTTCAGCAGACAACACAGCAAAAATCTCGAAAACAGTGAAGCTCAAAGACATCTGGAAAATGAATAAAGTCAAGATAACACTACTAATATTACGAACGCTAGGAGCAATACCCAAAACTTTGAAAAAAGAATGGGAGAGATTTATTTAGAGCGATGACTGAGAATATACAAAGGATAACAATAATGAAAACTGCAGTAATATTTAGGAAAACCCTTTAATATGGAGACTAACACACACAAACTATAAACAAATTGGACACGCAGATAATGGCTACAGATGTAAAACACAAAGGAACGTCACATAGAATCATAAAGACTGAAATTGTATAATTGTTTATAAGATACCGCCCCTTTATTTGTGTGTGTGTGTGTCACCATAAACTAGCGCCACACCAAATAAGTGAGAAGGGTCAAGGAGGATGGAAAGACCGAGGAGCGACAGCACTAGCCAGACCTTCACTGGTGTAGTGCAAAGAGGACTGGGACCTTAGGGAGGCTTATTGCTACCCATATTCCAGTAAACACTAATGATCACTACCAACGATAAATCAATGGTAAGGGACTGTTGTGATAACGTAATTTTTTTTGTAAAGGTTATCGGAAGAGGTGAAGAGTACTAGAAAGCTAAGGAGGCTTGTTGTCACTTAGACTCCAGATTACACCTTAAATTGTTCTCAAAAAGCAATCTTTTATGATAGCTTGTATGACTTTTCCTAGTGATTAATTACTAACAATATGCATCATTTGGATTTATCGAACTAATTTTCTTATCTCGTGTGTTGTTTGCACAACGCTTTGCTCGATTAACCTCCGACCTTCTTCATGTGAATAAGTCGCCATGTTTGATATTAGGAAATATTCCGAAGTTTAGTTCTTAGGTTCTAGTTAGAAGTAAAATTAAAAATAATTTTAAGATATCAAACAGAACGCTAGGATATATTATTTCTCAAATATTTATACCAAAACAGGGAGAGGCTAAAGTTAATTAGACTCATTAGCTAATTGAAAACAAAATTTACGAAAATAAGATGTAAATGTTAAACCATGTTGTTCATGCCAATAGCTATTGTTAATTATCACTACTATATGACAAGTATGTTATCAGCCTAACATAATTAATTGCTATTTATATTCAACTTAACACCATTTTAGCAAATTCGCATACTTCTTGATATTCATAAATAATCTGCCAGATCATATTCTGCGATCATTCGTTGAAATATATGCAGAAAACGACGATTTATAGCAGTAATTCGAAGAGCATTGAAGATAAAAATATTTTTGACTCTCACTCTTTCTCCTTCTATTTATCTCTATCTATCTATCTATCTATCTATCTATCTGCTTCTCTTTCTCTCGATCTATTTATCTCTCTCCTTCTCTTTCCCTTGATCTATCTATCTTGTCCTCTTTCTATCTCTCTCACACTTTCTCCTAACTTGGAGCACGCGGTGCATTATGGGGGAAAAAACTAGCTAGTCGTTTTTAACGCCTCTAAAATCAAGCTTCTCTCTTTTCACAACCGGATTCTTCTTTCTCCTCAGTCGAAATGAATGCCGCCCTTGCGGAAGCCGCATTATTTGATAAACTTTTGAGACTGGTTTTCAACCCAGACCTAAAATGAAAGCCTTACATCAAGTTCAATATAAACAGCGGCGGTAACCAAGTTACCAAGCCAATCGTTTTTCTTTTCACTTCTTCGTTCACAAAGTCTTATCTATTTCGGTCATTATGCAGTTTGTTCTAATAAGTTGTTTTATTTGCGGTTGTCAGTGACAATATGTTTCGCCTTTCAAGTGCCCTCCCGTACCCGCACGATTTATTATTTGATCTATCCCTATTTACTTGCCTTCCCAACGAAAGTAAAGTTAATCGTAAAGTCAGTTTTAAATGTGAGGGAAATACTGCTTATAAAAAAGCACATTCTTGATTGGGGTATAAAATGAAAATTGCTACAGTCTAAAAAAATTTTTTTTCATTGTTGTAGGAAGAAAAGAGACTAGAATACGGTATCAAAATGAATACTACATAGGCTCCTAAACAGAAAACCAAGAAGATGCCTATATTCGAGTAGCATCTAGGCCTTGATAAGTGGTGACAATCAAAATTGTTGCTGGAAAAATGCATTAAGTAGCATGCTTAGCTAGTTACATGTTTACAATTTATCAAACTAATAGGCTTGTTGCGATTGAGAAATATTTAATGAATCAAAGAGAACTAGCCCAAAATATGGGAAATATCTCTGACTTTGAGTTTTACCACTCAGAATTCAATTTGTCTACGTGCTAAAATGATCTGACAACATGCACTGGGTCGTTTGGGTGTTGCATTGTTGCAAAGTTTAAAATGCATGTTTGCAACTTATGCACACAACAGATTTGCTGCATGTGAGTAATATTAAACTATTAAAAAAAGAAATCACACAATAAATTGAAAAATGCATCATTTAGACTGATTATATATGTTCTGTATTGGTTTTAAGACTTAAACAACAGTTTTAAACATTATTATTTTTATTAATTGTCCTGTTAGGGAAAGATATCTGTTTCTCTACTATTGATTTGAAAAAAAGGCTATTGGCAGGTGTCTATTGATAAAACCGATCGGAAATAATCAGCATTATCCTGCTCTTTTGGGACTTCAGTTCTAGGTTATGCCATTTTGCTACATTTTTCGGAGTCTTTCAGCAAATTATATCTATCGCCGGGATATCCAGCAAAAATTCACAATTTATTATGATATTCAATGTCACTGGTTCACTTATCAGATACGCTTATGTAGTCCATGCATACTACTTATAGGCGATACGGCTGGCTATAAAAAGTACTATAGTAGTCGAACAAACCAAAACCCAAAACGAAAGCTATTGAAAAAGAATAACCATAAAAAACTCTCATAATGTCTAGAGCTGGGAGTTAAATTGCATGTAGGGTCATTATTCGTTCCTCCGTAACGCCGGGAATGCCAACTCGTGAATATCAATAAACACGACGAAATGCATCGATACTCTTAACACTAACTTTCAAGGAACAAGTATTAAAGAAACGCTATTAATTTATGACAGAACACACACCTACACAAATACATAAACAATCCTAAGGAAAATACAGGAAACACCTGCTGATTTTTTATGATCATAACACATGTAAAATATTAATCATATTTTTTTATGGTTAATATTTAGGCATAAATTATTTTTCATTAAATTATAACTACTTTGGGGAGAGAGTTTTAATCGATGCATATAGTCCAATTAAAGAAAACATGCAAGGTGATCTTAAGTACGTTTAGTAGAGATAATCAGCGTGAAGCATATCTTGTGGTGTAATTCCGTTGAAACTACAGTGACGAGATCTCCTTAGTAATGATATCGTTGTTTGAATGTATTATAGCCCATTTGGCCAGCCTATTTGGAATGATGCTACGATTTGCTAAGGGATCCGTATACAAGAGTTTAATCCTCAATCTATGACATGCTACTCGCCTTGTTACCTAGAGTACTTATTCCAAAATTCGTTATGAACTATTGGATTAAGAATTAATGCTCAACATAGAAATTCACATATATACGTTTTAGCGGCCATCACTGAAATATATATTTAAAAAATGTGCTCACTTTGTATACTTAAAGGACACATTCCATAATTAGAAGTCCAATAGTGTGGATTTTATCAAGCACATGCATATTATTAACATTCACGTGCTCGCATCAGCCTTGGTAAAAATGCATCACTTTTTATAATACAAAATTAGATGTAAAGCAATTCATTTCTCTTTTAATTATTCCGTACCTAACATATTGTAAAATGTTTGATGAGTAAGTGCGAATTTGAGATGACGTAACCTTTAAATGGTATAGTTTTCAAAAACATAATAATCTGATGTAATGTATAAATACCAGTTCACATATACTTTTTTCATGATAAAGCTAGAACCCAGAATTAGATGGAATCGAGCAATTGCATAAACAACGGACACCGCCAGACCCAAAGTGGGTTTCGATGAGATGCATCTCATCAGTGACCACTTTGGGTCTGGCGTTGTCCGTTGTCGATGCAATTGCTCGATTCCATCTAATTGTGGGTTCTAACTTTATCATAATAAAGTATATGTGAGCGGGTAGTTATATATATATATATATATATATATATATATATATATATATATATATCCTCTTAATATCTAATGTATATATGTGTGTGGGGGAGTGCCCTTTAAATATAAATATATATAAAAATCATAATATATCCCTGTTATTTCCTGAGTATTTTGATTTTTAACATGGTTCCAAGGTTAAAGCTTCGTTACCAGAGCGCTCCATCAGTATGGTATGATACTGTCAGATATTGTGGAATTATCGTTACTTTGTGCAATTGCCATATCCAAGTTAGATCCAAGAGAACCTTGTCTTGTATCGATTTTATATACAAGGGCCGTTCCAAAGGTAATGCCTTCTATTTTTTTACTCAAAAGTTGAAGAGCTACGAAGACAGGCGTGTTATCATTAAAACGAACGACTTTTTGTGCTCCATATCTTTTTCTCACAGAGTCTCACCCATTCTCAATGCATTTACACTTTTGCAAACGTTGAACGAGATCTTTGATGCGTCGGTTGTAAAAGTCAGCATCTGTTGATATTTAAAAAATTTTTCACAAATGGGTCATAACTCATCAAGGCCCAGATACCACTCAGGGATAAGGGTTAACGAGTGTAGAATAATCAATAAGACAATATCCTAGTAATCGTTAGTAGTAGAGATTTGTTAAATTGGATTACTTAAGAGGACGGCTCATCAAGAACTTGTTTACGTTGGACTTGAAAATCGGCCATATTGCAATCAACTGGAAAGCATAAAAAACGAAAGAGAGTTCCACAGGTGTGCAGTTCTGAGAAAGAAAATTTGTTCATGGAATCTACGTTTAGGTATAGACACGAATAAAGAGTGAGAAGAAATTATTGATAGTGGTTTCAGTTAGACGAGTATTTTTCATGACAGTTTGGCTAAAGGGGCTATAGATTGTAGCTCAGACGAGCAATTGCCATGAAAATAACGATAAAGTAGAGACAGACTCGCAACGCCTCTTCTGTAGGAAATAGATTGCAGAGAAAAGAAAAGGAGCATCCCTCTATAGGCTACGAAGTTTATTTTGAACTCTGTCAAGCCAGGCTAAGATTTTTCTAGCTACTCCTGCCATGATGTGGCAACAGTACTCAATCCTTGAACGTACCTGGCTCTTATACATGGAAAGAAATGCATCAGCAGTAAGATATTTACTACAGCGGTAGAAGAATCCCACCATTTTTCAGCAATATTAGCAACGGATTTGATGTACGTGTTCCATTTAAGATCAGGAGTAAAGGAGAGGCCCAGAAGCTTGTCAAAGCATGGAGTCTCCTCACGACGAGGGCCAACGATTTCAATTGATGCTAGACGGGGACTAGAGCGTTGATGATGGAAAGATTAAAATTATCCAGCCACCTCTTTCCCCATTCTCCAACGTACTCAAGATCATAGGAGAGAGAATTAGTGAGAACTTTGTCATTTACAACCTTCGAAGTGTTGCCATAGATAGTAGTGCAGTCAGCATAAATTTCTACGAATGATCTTGGGATGTGATTTGAGAGAACATTGATGTATATTAGGAAGAGAGTTGGGCCTAGGATTGACCCCTGATGGACTCCAGCTTAATACTGTGAGCTTCGTATTTCTAATCATCAACCACTACACTTATGAACCTATCAGAGAGAAATGATTCAATAATTGAGAAGACATTTCCAGCTATACTGTAGCTGGAGATCTTGTGAAGTAAACCTTTATGCCATACCCTATCAAGGCCTTTGATATGTCAGGATCATTTTCCATAGAAAGGAAACTTCCGTTAAAAGATTCGCTAATCCTACGGGATATAACCGTAAGCACATCTGATGTAGATCTAGCAGAACGGAAATCATATTGCATGTTACTAAGGAAGTTATTATTGCTAGAGTGGTTAGCTACCTCTCTATTTAATACACATTCAAGCGACTTACTCATATTGCAGAAGAGACTTATCGGTCTGTACTGGGAGGAAGATGACCGATCACATGAATTCTTAAATACATGGCATACTGATGAGGTTTTCCAAGGTGTTGGGAAGCATTTCTCCTTAAGACAACGCTTAAACAGCTTTGTAAATATGGGAACTAGTTCTGGTTTAAGATTTTTGAGCACTGTAATTGGTATGCCGCCAGGTCCAGTTGCTTTACTTTTTGATTAGCTTGACAATATCACACACACACACACACACACACACACACACACATATATATATATATATATATATATATGTGTATATATATATATGGATGTCGCATCGCATGTTTTCAGATACAGCAGGAAATTCGGGGGTATTGGCTGCCCTTGTCGCATAGGGTATAAATAGCTGCAAATTTCTTGGCAAAATGAATGAATTACCTCAGGTCAATTGATGATGCTTGGGATAGAGCATACGCTTCTGTTCAGGGCCCTTTTTTCTATTTGCCAAAACTGGTAGGAATCTAGCTGCTGCTCAACTACTTTGAATTTAACGGACTGAGCATGCAACTCTCTCCCGTTCTTTATTACTTTTCTACAGTAGTTACTGGTAGTCCAGAAAGCGACTTTAGTTTCAGTACATCTATTACATTGGAAGCAATGTAAAAAAAGTTATTTCTGTGCGCAATGGCAGCAACTCATTTTGCAGAGAACCACGGCTGGCTCTTTTGCTGGAATTTCTTCGAGGGTATTAGGTGGCATATACCTACAATTAACCATTTTGTCAGGTCTGATACTATAAAAGACACGTTCTTTTTAAATAAGGAACGCAGAGGTATATCTGATATAAATGTACGAAAGCCATCCCAGTCAGCCATAGATTATCGATATACTGTACGATGGAGAGTCTGAAATCTGAAGACTTATTACATTTCGTTTTTACCTTAACTGATACAACGAGTAGTCGGAATATCCCAATAAAGAAAGAACGGAAGATTAACATAACTCAAGCAAGTTGTGTGAAAAAGATCTAAGAGATTTGCATACTGACTGGGTGGGTTCGTGAACAATCTGAGTGAGGTCATAAGCAATGGGGAAATCATGACAGAACCTCCCCTCATCATCTGTCTAATTGAAGTGGGCTAACTATGCCACATTGTGAACATTGGCGTTTCCACAGATGTGAATGTAAGCCGAAGGATGAGCAGTCGAGTTGGTCAATTTCCTCAAATATGCTCTTAAAGATAGTAGTCCTGTTTTTGTCGGAGCGATAAAGGGCAAATATAAACACAGTGATGTGAGCAAATCGTCTGTGTATACCAGGTATTACTGAGGTAGTTGTGAGCATGTAGCTGATCTAGATGTAAAAAGTGTTGGTGCAAGTACTGAACCTTGGGGAACTTTTTTTTCCTGGTTGTTCTCTTATCTTCTCCCAGATTGACATGATAGTGTCTGGTCCTCATAATTTTTGCAAACGTAATGTCTTTCTGCAGGAGATTACATCTGCAAATTTGAACATGAGTCTCCAGTCCAAACAGTGTCGTACGCTGCAGAAAAATCGTTTTTCAGCCATTTTTCGTAGCCTGTCTCTATATATTATGTCAGTAAAGACAGTAAATTTTTATATAATAAATACTTAATTCTAAATAAAGACACTATTTACCAAAACAATAAGATAGATCTGCTTACGTGGCGCACGATAACGAACAAAGCAACGATGTTATAACGTATTCACGAAACGCAGACGTGTTAGAGTATTCAGTTGATCAACGGACGGGGTTCACTCGAGTCACTGAAGTGATTAGTTTGTAAAAGATTTGGTCTCTTGAAATCTGTGAAGCAATCCAGTTTAAACAAGAAGAGAAGATGTAGAAATTGATATGCACGTCTGCAAATTCCGAGGGGAGCGTGAATAATAATAATATATAAATAATGATATATATATATATATATATATATATATATATATATATTTTATAAAGCTCCCCTCTTCGGTAGAGCACTCTCGTAAATTATCTTACTCGCTACTTAATTTAGCTGAAATAATGCGAAGCTCGCGATTTGTTTACAAACAAAACGTTTGAGCCCTCTACGAGTGGCGGACGGATGTTTATTTAAATAGACATTCGGAAAGTTTAATTTCGGCCACCGATTCCGTAGTCAGGGGGTAGGACTGCCGACTGTCATCACGACGGTTGTAGGTTCGATCCTCGGCTTGGGAGAGGTGTTAGTCTAGCGGCACTGATGAGTTGTGAAACAACGAAACAGGTCTGTATGTCGATGACTAAAATATATTTTATAAAGCTCCCCTCTTCGGTAGAGCACTCTCGTAAATTATCTTACTCGCTACTTAATTTAGCTGAAATAATGCGAAGCTCGCGATTTGTTTACAAACAAAAGGTTTGAGCCCTCTACGAGTGGCGGACGGATGTTTATTTAAATAGACATTTGGAAAGTTTAATTTCGGCCACCGATTCCGTAGTCAGGGGTTAGTACTGCCGACTGTCATCAGGACGGTTCTAGGTTCGATCCTCGGCTTGGGAGAGGTGTTAGTCTAGCGGCACTGATGAGTTGTGAAACAACGAAACAGGTCTGTATGTCGATGACTAAAATATATTTTATAAAGCTCCCCTCTTCGGTAGAGCACTCTCGTAAATTATCTTACTCGCTACTTAATTTAGCTGAAATAATGCGAAGCTCGCGATTTGTTTACAAACAAAACGTTTGAGCCCTCTACGAGTGGCGGACGGATGTTTATTTAAATAGACATTCGGAAAGTTTAATTTCGGCCACTGATTCCGTAGTCAGGGGGTAGGACTGCCGACTGTCATCACGACGGTTCTAGGTTCGATCCTCGGCTTGGGAGAGGTGTTAGTCTAGCGGCACTGATGAGTTGTGAAACAACGAAACAGGTCTGTATGTCGATGACTAAAATATATTATATATATATATATATATATATATATATATATATATTTAGTAACAGGAGCAAAAGTCAGAAGATAAGAAACGATTAACAAGAAATTGTTCAAAATCGAAAGTGCAGAAATATGAATATATATATATATATATATATATATATATATATACATATATATATAACAACAACATTATACAGATAAAAAAGCTCAATATACATTCTACTAATCTGTACATATATATACACATATAGATATGTGTGTGGGTGTGTGTTTGTGTGTGTGAAACATTGCTAATTCACTGTCCGCATAGCAGCAGCCGAATAGCGCAACGGTTAGAAGCTCCGATTGTCGTTTGTGTGGTTGAGTTTCGATACTAACTTGAAGTAATTGCTTTTCTAGTTGCACTTATGAGCTGTAAAACAGCAAAACAGTACTGATTGACTCTCGCTTCCTCTCTCTCTCTCCCTCTCTCTCTCCCTATCTCTGTATATATATATATATATATATATATATATATATATATATATATATATATATTCCTAGATGGGTTCGTAATTAAAGGATACTCTAACTTCCAAATCTGCCCCCCCAGATCGCCATGGGCATGGCATATGTGCCTACATAAAAAATGACTTTCTATCTGGTAGGGACATCTCCAGAAAAGATCCTAAATTATCCTATATGTTCTCCCGGGTTGCATTTGCTCAAACTACTGCCGTAATATTTGCTCTCTGTAGCACCCACAACAGTTGAGTTAGTATTTTTAAAACCATATCTTAGAAAATTGACCTGTCTGCTCATCCTTCGGCCAATATTCACGTCTGTGGATACTTTAATGTTCACAATGTGGAATGGCTAGCCCACTTAAACTAGACAGATAATGAGGAGAGGTTCTGTCACGATTTTTCCATTGCTTATGACCTCACTCAGATTGTTCACGAACCCACCAGTGTGATCAACAGTTACGTCTAGTATACAAGTCTCCTAGATCTTTTTCTCACAACTTGCCTTGGCCTATGTTCACTTTTCGTTCTGTCTTCACTTGGATCTTCCGACTACTCGGTTGTATTGATGAAGATAAAATCAAGATGTACCAAGTCCTCCGACATATCTCTCCATCGTACTGTACATCGATACTCTATGACTAACTGGGAAAGCTTCCGTACATTTATATCAGATCTACCTCCACGTTCCATATTTCAAAATGATGTGTTCTCTATTGTATTAGATCTGACGGAATGGTATATTGTAGATATAGACTGTTCCATACCCTCGACAAAATTGCAGCAAAATCTTTACAGCCAGCCGTGTTTCTCTCTAGAATGTGCTGTTTCCATTGCACACAAAAAACACTTTTTCCATTGCTTCCAGCGTAATAGATGTACTGAGACTAAAGCCACTTTCAGGACTGCCAGCAATCACTGTAAAAAAGTAATGAAAAAGTGGAGGAAAATAACAACGAATCTAATTGATGAAACAATATATAAAATCAGTCAACAATAGAAATTCGTGCATTTAGCCTGAGGAGTCTATGCGTTGATGAAATATGGATGTTTCCGTGTTGCACTCGGTGCTCCGTTACACAGTTATTTCCTGACCGATATTGAAAATTATTATAATACGTTGTTTTTATGTGTGTATGTATGTATCTAAGAGTCAAACTAACTGAAAATTTGAAATCCGCATTTTCGACCTCATATGCTGGTCGATGTGAGAAGTTATGAACATTTCAAAAGCAATTTATTATTCAAAATTAATTGTACGTAAAATAATATTAGAAACAGATAATCCGAAATATTTAGCCTTCCCTTTCAAGTCAAATACATTATTCTACAGTTAACTAAATGAACAATATACTTATGATAATCATTAATACTTTTCAAGCCAAACCATCCAACGTATAAGACGTACTGTTCACTTTGAAGAGAAACCACTTCTCTTTTTTTTTGTTCTAATAGAAATGCCTATCTATATATTAATACGATAGCGTGTGTGTTATTTTCTGTGTAACGCTTACACCCGGGTCGTTTGATTGTTATTTACTTCCATTTCTTGTTATGAATAATTTTACTCATCATTCTTCATAAGTTTTAGTTTCGGTTTCGAGTATAGCTGATGGCACTTAAATCATCTATTTTTTGTGATAAATGAATTCTTCATAAGTTTTGGTTTTTGTTTCGATTATGGCTGAAGGAACTCAAGTTATATATATATATATATATATATATATATATATATATATATATATATATATATATATATGAACAAATGATTAATAAAACATGTTAAAAGACATCTTGAAAAAGAGTTAAAAACATATTTAATTTCAAAAAGGAAGCACAAGATAAGTGGATAGTCCTTAATCCGCGGAGTTTCGAAGAAATACCGTCCTTCTCATCAGAGGGCAGGAATTAGCAAAATGCGGGGTCGGATTTTGCATGTAAAAGTATTTAATGAAACTACAAGTAAGTCACAGATCTTACTTGGTTAAAAAAAAGGGTGAGGTAAGGGGAATAGGAGGTAAAAGAAAAATGATAAAAAAGATTTCACATGAATGGATAGTCCGGTGAAGGATAAAAAATCCAAGAATTGTAAAATCCAAACACGGTTGAATTAAAAATTTCCAATCCAACAGGTAAGTATATATATATATATATATATATATATATATATATATATATATATATATATATATATACATATATATATACATATACATATATATATATATACACATATATATATATATATATATATATCATAATTTGTATTTCGGTTTCGATTGAAGCTAATACACCCAAGTCATATGAATATATTTTTTTTTATTTTTAAATCGCTACTCTATAATATATAAAAATCGATAGAAGATTAACTCTATAATAATACATATGAAATATGTACGAATAAACATAGCATATTAAACGTACTTTACGAGCGGGTTTTTTCGGGCGTTCGTGCTAGCTTAAATAGATACTTTTGCATTTTTAAAAACGATAATATCAGAGCGTCTCCATTTGCACTGAACATCCACAGACTGCCAACATCAATGTATTACATATGAATGAGACCTCTGTGGAATTTCCACAGGTCCCGCTTGTTTGTACATTATTTTGTGTCGCTGTTTAGTTTTTACATTTTGAATTGCTGCGGAAAGATAAAAGTGATCTTTTTAAAAACGTTTTTTTTTTACCTAAGTCGAACTTATTAAAGTAGGTTAAAAGACAAAACACTTTTGTTTGATCGTTAATGTTCACCTTTAGTTTAAATGTGTTATGTTGCCGTGAGTTAGAATCTTACGCTAGATGATTATGCTTTTTTTTTATATAGCGTTACACTTGTTTTCTGTTCGCTGCCAATAGTCATCATCAGTTACCTGAATAATTCTTAAAAAAATATTACTAAATTAATGAACGATATCTAATAAATTAATGAAATGTATCTAATAGATTCCTTAGACAAATTTTGGCTGTAAAATTTAAGAAACCCAACAAACACCGATTTTTAGCTAGCATATATATATATATATATATATATATATATATATATATATATATATATATATATATATATAGTAGCGGGAGTGGCCGCCCGGCTTAGCTCGGATGTAAAATACGCTTAAATATATTTTAATTTGTCCAGCTTTTGTGTATATTTTTGCGTCATATTTCGTTAATATTTCTGTATCATTCAAACACGATAGTGTCTGAATATATAGTCAAGTGGCAGCTTTAGTCATTTAGAACTTCTTGAAAGTTTCACTGCTCACTAATTTTTCGGCCAAATTTCAAACAATTATTATTGTTTATAGATCACATTCTCAGCTATATTGTGAAAAAAATTCAATTTCCGTTCAGTAAAACAAAAGGTATGATGAATTATCTGGTTGAGGTCCGTAATTCGTAGGTCAGCAAGGCGACTTAGTGTGGTATGACCCGTCAATCGATTTGGTTGGTCTTAATTTCGCGATTGTGTTGATATGTCGCCGCTTCGTCGATCTGTCGTGTTAGAAGGAAAGCAATTTCATGTACACAAAAGAAAGAAACCAAACTCGGTGCTCTATTCTACTGGTTACATTCAAGATAGTTTATACAAATATATAGTTATATACAATTGTCCGTAGTTCAATGTTGATTGTGACAGACTCCGCTGTGCCAAATTAGTTGATTTTTAATGATATCGCGGTGAAATTATGCGGGAAAAGAGAGGTGTGGCTACTCTTCAACTCCGTCGAATCTTCTCCAAACTTCAACCTAACTCTCGGGTTCGACTCTCCGTCCTGTTCATATACTCAGACCGGAGTCAATACCTGGACCAATCGTATCCAGTTATGTCACCCCCAGGGGAGGTTCTCTCTTCCCCGTGTGCACCTGTGGATTTACAAGTGTTCACATGCCCTCAAAAGTCACTTCCCGCGACTCAGAGGGGCGCGGGCATTGTACTCAACTTATTTACATTCTTAGTTTCGAACCCTAACTCATTCCATTTTCGGAGTACAATTTACAAACAAAAATATTATATTATCAACGAGATTCATAACAATGAGAACCACAATTCAATCTTTCTCTCAGCAAGGTCTTTTGCCGTCTACCGGGCACACCAATGATAATTAAAAAATAAAAATAAATCATATCTGTCCGGTTCTCCAGCATTTCGAGAATCCTGACCTCCCCCGTCCTCTGGGACGGTTCAAAATCGTTAAAATATACCAGGAGGTGAGCGACGCTATTTATGACTGGTTTTCATGACAACACAGTCGCTTAATCGCCTACTGTTGCTACTAATTCATGGCTGTCGCGGAAATAGAAGTAACAAGTGAAACAGTGAGAATGAAAGCACGAAAGGGAGATAATTGAGATATTTAATTGAAAGCAGACGAGTGCCGGACATTGTTATTACATATGTGTTTATCTGGCCAAAAATATAAGACTGAAATTAAACAAAGAACAAGTGAATTTATTGGAAGCCTGGAAAAATCATGGATTACAATAGAAAAATGCGAACATGAAAAGTAATATGGTTAAGCTTAAAGATGGAAAAATAAAAGGACTTGTTGTTAAAACTGGAAAAGGAAAAGACAATTGTTCTAGTAAAGAATAAAACAATTATATAACTAAAAATATTGCAGTATTAAGAATTAAAAAAATCAATTTATAACAGTATATAATCAATTCTTAATGTTGCAATATTTTAAGTTATAAATTTATTATATTTATTTTACTAGAATATCTCGTTTTTTCCCAGTTTTAACAACTAGCCATTTACTTTTCCATGTTTAAGCGTAACCATATTGCTTTTCATGCTCGCATTTTTCTATTGTAATTGATACATGTATTTGTTTACACTTTAACCTCACTTTCCATCAAGCCCATTTTAGTTCGCTTTGATTCCTACTTTGTTTGCTCTCTATATACGTTTCATTTTTATTTCGTCCATGACATCTTTTTCAAGCCTTCAGCGACTTTATTTCTCTTCACATTCCTATGTCCAACCTAACTGTGTCATACAAGTATATTTTCCCCTACTTTTAAACACCTTTTTGCTGTGATATCTTAGTTATTTGTTTGGAATTTTGTCTTCGTGATTTTTGTTTATTTACGTTTACATGTTTCGATGTGAACCCGATCACCGTCCCCCTTTCGTCCATCCTTTATTTCCATCTGTCATCTTAGTTCTTTTTTTTTTTTTTTAAATATATTTGGTGTTGACTCAACCCAATACGAAAACGAATATTATGTATAATATCTAGTATAAATGAATACATAAAATAAACTTGAACAATGACAGTCTTTCGAAAGGATAGAGTTACCTCTATACGAGGGTTGTACGCAAAGTTATGCAGAAGTTCCCATATTCTCTCTTTCTAAAACTGGCATATCGTAACTGGCCTAATGGATACAGGAGTGGAATATGCGCTTACCACACTGAGTTAAAATTCTATCGATTCTGTTGCGGTTATATATATTATTTTTATTTTATTTTTTTATTAATGTATCACTGCTCATCAATGCTGAGGGGTCACTCGAAAGCAAGAATTAATAACTTGTGTTCTCTGAATAGATAGAAAAACCTCTTGAGCATTGGAGACCATATTTGAATCTGGGTTGATTAATTGTTTAATTGATTATAATATGCGACAGTTAAATAAGAATTTGTTAAAATTGGACTTGAATACGACCATGGCGTAATCAACTGGGCAGCAGACCAGTGGTATTGCGTTTCAAGTACGGTAAGAAACTCTGCTCATGGAAGTTCCATTTGGTTTTATGTACACAGATAAAAAAGGAGAACTATTCACCGCAGTTGCAGTTGTGTTTTTTTTATGTGAATGTTTTACTGTGAAAACAAAAAATTGGATATCAGACTGTTATCTATCATGAAAGTAACGATAGATTAGAGAACGATTAGCAACGTGTATGTTCTAATTCTATTTCTGTTGCCATATCTGAGTAAGTGCGGTCGACAGCATGTTTTCCTGTCTTGGGAACATATAAAACACACTTCTCTGTAATCACTTTCTTACTAGTTTTTCAAAATCTTTTTCTATTTTTTCAGATATTTTATCTCTTTCAACATAATCGATCTGACGCCAATCACGCCCCAAATTGAAATGAATGGTTCTCGTCTTTACAAGCTTGTGGGACTGACATTCACTCCTGATCTGTAATGGTACACATACATCAAATCTGTTACCAAGATCACTGGAAAAATGGTTGAATTACTCTACCGCCCCAGAAAGTATCTCATGGCCGATGCATTCCTCTATCTAAATAGCTCAGCACACCCTAATATTGACTACTGTTGCCACATATGGACAGAAGCTGTTTGGTGCGCTATAACTAACCTTTCATAGGGTTCAAAACCTGCTTTGATGTCTTTTTCTCTTCTCTGCAATCACTTTCCCAGAGAAAGACGTTGCGTGCCTGGGCTGCTCTATCGTTATTTTCATGGCAAGTACTCGACTGAGCTTAAATCTATGTTCCGTTTTGCCAGACTTTCACAAAAACACTCGACTAGCTACAACCTATATTATGTCGCCTACTCTCTATCTGCGCCGAAATCTAAACGCAGATTCCATGAACAAATATTCTTTTCTAGAACCGCTCGCCTGTGGAACACTGTTCTGTTGACTTGCTTCCCGGTTTAATACAACATAGTAACCTCCATATCTAATGTAAACAAGTTCTTGTTGGATCGTTCCCATAAATAATTAAATTCTATTCAACTATTAATATATTACAACCTTACATTCATTGACCCTTATCCTTCAGTGGACTCGTGCCTTTATAAGTGTTGACTCCCAAGTAAAAAAAGATGCTGCTATTCGATGTGATAATCTCTTTAAACCTTATCATAGCGCAGCGTTCGGGCCCTGATAAGTAAAATGCAAAAGAGAAATAAAGCTTTCAGACACAGAAAAGATGAGATTTCCCACTAGATTCTGCAGTCAAGTCACTTTCAGAGATGTGTCAATACTACTTCAACTCAGGTTATATCCAACTCTCACACAGGTAGAGGAGCACATCATGAATGAGATACTTTCTGTCGCGGTAGAATGATCCAACCATACCTAAGCAAAAGAGCTGATCTAAGTCTTTCACTTAAAATATGGCGTGAACGTCAGTCCGTACAACATCTTAATATTCCCAGTGTCAAATATTAACAGCAAGTATTCATCTTCTTCCACAAATGCAAATAAATATTTTTTCTTTGTATACTTGAAGCAATACCGAATTTCCATAAACAGAGATTCTTTCCAGGAGTTGGCTACGATATTTATTTCCTTGGAAGTAAAACATAGCTATCTTCAAGTCTAATGTTAAAAATACCCATCGGGATGTTTTCTAAAATAATCAGATTCTGGCTATTTCTTTTATCGTTTTCGATCTTATGATAGAGATGTTTCATCGTTCATGAACTCTTTCTATGGCTGTTATCATTAATAAACGTTATAATTTATATCGACAGCTTATTTTGGTTGGTTGTTGGTTGGTTGTATTTGTTTTACGGCATATCAACCCTTTTGGGTTATTTAATGCCGAATCCAGTGATTTTGAAGAACAATTTTTTAATAGAGTATATATATATATTTTTTTTAAGTCGGTTTCTATTTAACTCATAGTTGGGGCCCCAACAGGTACTACCACTCCGGGTCAGAGTGGACCTAGCAGCAATGGCAATTAAAGGGTAGCTCTACACTCCCCAAAGCCCGCAAGCTGTGGGCTCACCATCAGATATAGTTTAAGATCATATCCAGGACCACAGTTTATTTTGTATTGTGTATTACACTACTTTTTGTGGCGCGGATGTTTGTGCGTGTAATATAACTAAAGAAACTATTAGTCCGTGGGCTTGAGAATAAACAAAGAATACCACTACATCAAAAGTGAAATTTGTACAAGATTTCAAACTGTGCCCCAATCGTTCTAAGATGGCAGCCGCGACAGGTGGTCCTTGCTCTTATGTATAGGTTCGAATCATGTACGAGTGTATCTTTTCCTTTGCAGTATTCTTTGTATACGTCCAGCCTCGTGAACAGAATCAATTGTTTGCATAATGACATTACCCGCACAAACAATACAATATTTTTAAAGTTCTAACATAACCTTCTATAATAAAGACCAATGTGCATGCATTTGTGTGTGTATATATATATATATATATATATATATATAACATTAAGAGGAGATTATAGATAGATATATAAATACCCGTTCACGATAAAGCTAGGACCCAGAATTAGATAGAATCGAGCAATTGCATCGACAACGGACAACGCCAGCCCAAAAGTGGGTTTCGATGTACTGCATCTCATCAGTGACGTGCTCCGACATAGGCGCGAACCCAGATCGTCGCACTCATGAAATGTGCAATACTGACGACCTAACCATATGGGCCACGGCGCAATCTATTTGCTATGCCTCGATTTTTTAAATTCTTATATTTTTATCCAGTTCTACATTCTACGATGTGACAAGCAATGCGTCATACAACTAAGATAGTTACTGCTGGTATGCAGGAGGTAGATATCACATCTACAAACATTAACTGAAATCAGCCGATTCCCCAGAAACGATTTCGGAACAACCTTATTTGTTGAGGGACATCACGTCCCGACGAAGGATGAACCGCTTTTTCTACACATATTAGACATTAAGAGGAGATTATAGATAGAGATATAAATATCCATTCACATACACCTTTCACGATAAAGCCAGACCCCAGAATTAGATAGAATCGAACAATTTCATCGACAACGGACAACGCCATAGCTTTATCGTGAAAGGTGTATGTGAATATATATATTTTAAAATATAATTATCCAGTGATACGTGTTTCGCCGTCTACGACTCATCAGAGTGGCTGAATCTAGCGAGATTCAAAATCGGGACCCTATGGTAAGTAGCGTAACTCCCTAACACTAGGCTATCTAATAATAAAAAAAAACAAGTAACATCTGCATAAAAAAACACGGTACATTCAGTCGTGCGTTATAGCCTAGTGATAGGGGGTTACTCTAATAATAATGGTTACAGGGAAAATTATTCCCAACTCGCATTTAGGTAAAAATGCACTTTCGTATATATAATTGAAGTCATTCAAAAAGTATCGTAAAAAAACAAACTATATATATATATATATATATATATATATATATATATATATATAACTACTTCATTTACTCACATAAAATTAATATACGAAAGTATAGATTTATACGTAAACTTTAAGTATTTACTTCAAAAGTGCTCAATACATAGGTAGAGCTAGTTAGTAATTTATACAATATATATGTCGATTAAGCTACACTGAATATTCCGCGTTTCATCCACTATGGGATTCGACAGGCTTATGCGCGAATTTTGTGGTTGTTTCTCGTTTTTATATATGTTGAGGATTTTAGTTAGCCAATCAGCTTTCTAGTATCCACCGCGCCCCTTCCTATCAGTCAATGGGCATGCATTTATCGAACAAAGGATCTGTTTTAGAACTAGGTTAGTGGTTTAAGGCAGACGATTTTACTAATTTCTGCTATTTTTTATATATAAATATGCATATGTGTACACACATACATGCACACATACATAATACATATACACACATATATATATATATGTGTGTGTGTGTGGTCGTTTATGTATATTCCTGTTTATTTTATTTATTCATTTGTTTGTTTCCATTTTTTTGTTAGTTTTAAAGCTATTTTGTATCACTATCCCAGAGTAAGTTTTATTTTGTGAACACAATTGTTTGCTATATATATATATATATATATTACTGCAAACAATGGTAGTGTGTTTGTAGCCACTTTTGCAGAAAATGTACACGAGTATTCTAATATTATGTCTGTATTTGTCTCTCTTATTAGAGAAAAAAATCGTTGGCCATCCCATAATGTTTCCACGAACTTTGTTTCCATGAAATCCAATATTAAGTTCCAATGGTAATAAAGTTATTTTTGCAAACGAACACTGCTAATATTTCTATACAAAATGTATATGGATCATGGTGCGCTATATTAGTAAGGAACTTCAGAGGGTCGTAATATTTATATATCATAAAAAGAGAAATACCAAATAAATCAATGAATCGTATACAGTAGCTGTTCTATTTCTGTATTAAATAACTCTAAAAAAAAAAGGGTAAATATGTCGTAAAACAGAGAAACTGAATACGTTGAATAATCTTCGCCAAGAAAACCATAAAGGGCCATATGGCATAAAAAAGAACTAACTATTGTGTTTCGACACTTAGTAATCCCATACGCCATGAGAACCAATAAATCAAATAAATCGATTAATCTTTCACGATATATATGTGTTTAAGCACAAATTAACAAAAAAAAAAGGAATAGAAAATAAATCAAACATCTTTTACAATAGGTATTGTGTTTTGACATTAAATAAATCATAATAGTTTATTTGCCCTGAAAACAGATACGTCGATAAAAATTTAACAATAAGCAAAAGTAAACGAAAAGGTTGATATACCGTAAAACAATAACAACAATAACAACAACAAAAACGAATGCATAGGTATTAAAAATTACTTTGATGCACATCAAATAATGCATATTACGAATCAGATGTAAGGAGAAACTTTAACTAAATTAATAGCTGACATTAAAAATAGAGAAATGTATACCAAGATGTTTGTTTATATTACCTTTAGATTTCTGCGTGTTGGTTAGGTCACGGAAACATGGGTGGGGCAAACTATTACAGAGACGAACGATAAAATTGTCACCCTAGACAAGATGACATGATTCCATTTCCGTTTCATTAAAACCGGTTTTCTTTTTTTGTTATTGCAGTTACTAGTTGGCTCATTGTGTACAACTCTCAAGAGTGATAGGAGCCCTCTATCATGTCTAAACGTAACACAATATTCAACGAGCGAGATCGGAGATGCGGCGCTGTACAACACATGCTTTCTACCGATCCAAGTTATGACAACAGGATCATTGCCAGCACCCTCAAGATGCATCGTTGGGACGTGCCCGGAGGATGAAAACTAAGTTCCCGGCCACAGTTATGGTTTTTGGTGTGGTTTCAAATAAGGACCACATCATGACACCTCCCATCTCCAAAGTCGGCTTGAAAGTCAATTCCAACGTGGATCTGGATGTGCTAAAGAGTAAGGTGATCCCCTGGTGCAATCAGGTGGCCGCTGACAGATCCTGTGTGTGGCAGCACTGCTCGGCGCCGGTCCATAAGTCTAAAGAGACCCCGGACTAGCTTCAGAAAGAGTATTACGACTTTGAATCCTTTTCGCACTACTCCCTCCTCTTTTCCTTGGACCTGAACCCGATGGACTACTTAGTTTTGTTATACGTCGTTATCACCAACATAACCTCCTACAACACCAAAGCCGGCCTGATCGCCGCTATTCGGCGAGTATTCGCCGAGTTCGCTTGTGGAAAAGGCATGTTCCCAGTTCTGGACCCGCATCGAGATGGTGATTGAGGCTGATTGAATAGATGTCAGCTGAACTACATAATCAATTTACCTGAATTGATTTGTTAAAATAAAAAGTTTTAAAATTAAGCTGTAGTGTTGTTTTCTTTAGGGTGATACTTCTATCGTTCCACCTTGTAGATTAGAAAGGTATTGCAGCATCATGGTATCTCTACTATGAAGGTGGAATTTTGCTGCTTGTCAGGTTTGTTACGTTGAAGGGGTACAAGTGCAGCACCTTCCGTAGATGTAGTTTTAAAACAAGCACAGGGATACAAGTATGACTATGGGTCGTGTTGGAATTTTGTAGGCATCGGCCTATTAAGTAAGTTAGCATTTTTTGGTACTTCGTCCAAGAGAGAGAAAGAAAGACAGAGAGAGAGAGAGAGAGAGAGAGAGAAGGCGAACGAAATTGGTGCACCAGCCCAGGTATAACAAAGATACTCCATGCATTGGTGAATAATACCTTTTTAAAGAATGGCAGGCGTTAAAAATGTTTTTAAAGCTAAGTAGAGGGAACAAACCTTTTTGTAGCAGACTTGATAGTATTTTCAGGCCTATTTATACACAGGCAAATCGTGGCTTTAGAGAAATATATGAAAGTGGCGGTATTATTTTTCATTATTATTTATCCCTCCTTTAAATAGAAGACTCATGCATTTGTCATTTAAAATACAAACCAGTTAAATCAAGTAATACTATATTTTATTCTTTTTATTTTCATTGAAATCGCTCCAGACAAGTTATAAAACCACTTGATATAACGGAGCTAACAAGAACGAATGATAGTTATCGAAAAGATATGAGACGCCTACTGGCTTCTAGCTAAGAGGAAAATATACTTTGCCTTCGGGTCAAGATCAAAGTGTAGTATCTGTTCCGGTAGATACTGCAAGCAAAGACCCTATGTGGGGGCGACACCACAGATAAGACCTTAGTCAATGTAGGGGCAACCCTTCATACCAATTGTCACTATCCAGCTCCCCTACTCCCCGGGGAGTTGGTCCCCATTTCCCCTTCACTCCTCACTTTAAAAATCGGCCTTGTGCCTAATTTGCTCAGTGGGGGAGCAAATAAATACCTCAAAGTGTAGTATCTGTTCCGACAGATACTGCAAGCAAAGACCATATGTGGGGGCGACCCCACATATAAGACCTTGGTCAATGTAGGGGCAACCCTTCATACCAATTGTCACTATCCAGCTCCCCTACTCCCCGGGGAGTTGGTCCCCATTTCCCCTTCACTCCTCACTTTAAAAATCGGCCTTGTGCCTAATTTGCTCAGTGGGGGAGCAAATAAATACCTCAAAGTGTAGTATCTGTTCCGATAGATACTGCAAGCAAAGACCATATGTGGGGGCGACCCCACATATAAGACCTTGGTCAATGTTGGGGCAACCCTTCATACCAATTGTCACTATCCAGCTCCCCTACTCCCCGGGGAGTTGGTCCCCATTTCCCCTTCACTCCTCACATTAAAAATCGGCCTTGTGCCTAATTTGCTTAGTGGGGGAGCAAATAAATACCTCAAAGTGTAGTATCTGTTCCGATAGATACTGCAAGCAAAGACCATATGTGGGGGCGACCCCACATATAAGACCTTGGTCAATGTTGGGGCAACCCTTCATACCAATTGTCACTATCCAGCTCCCCTACTCCCCGGGGAGTTGGTCCCCATTTCCCCTTCACTCCTCACTTTAAAAATCGGCCTTGTGCCTAATTTGCTTAGTGGGGGAGCAAATAAATAACTCAAAGTGTAGTATCTGTTCTGATACTACACTTCAATTTTTTTCTCTGTTAGTGGAAGAGGGATCTTCCACGACTGAGACAATTTTTATTTGTGTCCCTTTTCTCCACATTAAAAAAGACCCTGCTTCCTAACTCTGCCCCAGTGGGGAGGCAAAGTAAATAGGAATAGTTAGGATGACGAGAGTTCCACAAGCATGTAAGTTGCTACTGAAATAGTATACTGCATTATAACGGAGTATAAAAGCCGAGAAGTCTGAAGACTACTAGACCAACGTGTCAAACGAGCTGGAACAAGGAAAGCAAGGAATGGATGAGATAATTCTGAACATACGCCATTATGGTATTTTTTAGAAAAGACTGAAGCTTTTAATATTACATATCTGCGAGAGAAAGAAAGGGTGCAGAGAAGAAGAAAAGGTGGGGGTACCCAAATAAAGATACGCTTCTAAACCTTATCAAGAACACTGAACTACAAATTGATTTCCCTGATACATTACTAAATGATCTCAAAAAGGATTGGAAATCGGTAAAACAAACAAACTAGTGTAATCTTTGAGGATCAAAGAAGATGGCCACCTGATGCTGCGTTTATGCAAAAACTAAAACTGAGTGAAACCGAAACGAAATGAAGAAATGTCGACCGAAGTCACAGAAAAAGAAAAACGAATTGTGGAAATACGTAACGAAACGAACTAAAATGCTCTGTAATTATTTATTAAACTATTCGATTTCGAAAATGTAATTCTTTCACAGGATTCAAAAATATTATTTGTACAAATTTATGTGAAGTAATCTCGTGTAATCTATATAAAAGTGGAATTATCTGTGTGCGTGTGTCTGTGTGTGTACATTTCCCTAACACATCACTCTATCTATTTTAAGTCTACAGACTCGAGATTTGCCATAACGGGCATTGAAATTTGTGAAAATCCTTATAATCGGTTTTCGGACAGACATTTGGCTGTCAAGGAGTCAAAGTTCAACGATTTATCCTTTGAAAACTCTACCAAACTCCTCCACCAATTTTGGGACTGAACACTTGAAATTTTAAATGTAAGTGACTTGGACATGGATCAAACTTTTTAATTTGATTTATGCCTAAAACAATAAATGTTAAGGGGTTTAAGTTATAAAAAGAATTTGACCTCTGCAGTCTCTACCAAATTACTCAGTTAATCTTTGGTATAAAGATTTAAAATTTTGCATAAATTGTAATCAAACATAAGGTAAGCTTTAATCGTTTTTTTGGCCGAAAATTTGGCTGTCAAAGGGTCAAAGTTCCAAATATTTGACCTTGGCGGTCTCTAGCAAACTATAAAGCCAATTTTGGGCCCAAACATTTGAAATTTTAGATAAAGTATATTCAGACATAGGGCAAACTTTTTAATCGTTTTTTTCCGAAACTTTGGCTGCCATGCGGTCAAAGTTACAAAAGATTTTACCTTTACGATCTCTAGAAAACTATTCAGCCAATTTTTGGTCTAAACATTTGAAATTTTTCATAAAGTGTATTGAGACAAACAGCAAGCTTTTTAATCGGTTTTTGGGCGACATTTGGCTGCTAAGAGGTCAAAGTTGAAAGAGTTGACCTTTGCGGACTCCTTCGCCCCCAAGTTTGAGTTTAAACACTTGAAATTTTAGATATAAGTTACCTGGACATTAGTCAAACTTTTAAATATATATATATATACATATACATATATACATATATATATATATATATATATATATATATATATATATATATATATATATATATGCATGCACATATGCACATCAAGTTATGAACAGTACATATGGCCCGAACAAAGCCGGGCTGAACTGCTAGTTAATTACAAAAATATTTTATTTCGAAAATACAATTCCTTTACATGATTTCAAAACATTTTAGTTTTACAAGTTTATATGAAGTAAAATCTCGGGTATTATTTATAAAACTATTTTTTATTTTCAAAGTTTAAGTTTTTAAGAGGTTTGAAAAAATAATTGAAGTGTAAAATATTTCAAAATTTCTTTTTATGAATGTGTGTGTGTTTTTTTTTTTTATTTCGATTCAGTTTTACTTAGTTTTCGTTTTTACATTAACAATACATCAAGGGAGGTGGCCATCTTTTTTGAATGACTTGATCTCTAAGAATTACCCGAACCAGAACAAATGAAAAAATCGCCAAATAGTCTGCATTTTGCTCTCTCTCTCTCTCTCTCTCTCTCTCTCTTTTTCCTTTTTTTTTTGTTTTTGCTAGACTAATGAAATCTAAAAAATGTAACATTTAAGCTTTTATCTCTCATCTTGTACTCGACGTAGGTAAGTGCTTAATCCGCATTTTATTATTTTACTAAGTTTTACTTCCTGCTTCCTACTTTCTTTTTTTTATCGACACTGTGGAGGAAACTTGTTCAACTGATTCCTACTGTGTGCAGAAATGCCGCCTCTGTAAACAGTTCTACAATTCCCGCGCTCGAAAGGTAAATCTCCTCAAATATGTTTAAATCCGCTCCTGTGTTTTCAAGAGTCCTTAAATAAAATGCTTATCTAGCAGAAAAAAAAGAGCAGACACATCGAATGACGTTTCTTGACGTCGGCCATCGTGAACCTATTTACAGGCGATAGGAGTAATTTACTTGAAATTCCGCTAAAGAGTTTTTAGACATTCCTTAAGTGGATCTAATGGCTTTTATTAGTGGCTAACGACGCTTCGAGTTGCTTTAAAGAAAAGGGGGGTATTTAAATATCACAATTAATCTTATTAACTAGCGCATACTCTACATCAAAATAAAAAGATAGAGAAAATATGCGTTACCAGTGTTCATATTAATATCTGTATTCATAGGAAATAACGTCCCCATCATTGAAGGGGGGGATGGTAACTTATAAAGATCGCGGCCGTGGAAAAGGCGAGTGAAAAATGTTTGGATATTAAAAATAAATTTGTATTATTATTTTCGTTAAATATTATCAATTTTAATCTTTTCTTCTTCCTCTTTATAAATAAAACAGTAGACGTATGTGTGTGTATGTGTGTGTGTAAATATCTAACAGGTAAACTCTTAAACTACTTGTCACATAGCACTGAAATTCTCAGAAAATAATTTTCATGCACCAAGGATGGTTTATAGCGAGTAATATCTTTGTTTACATACATGTATAACGCGTACAGACATCGGCAAATTTACATGTAAAATACATTAACCTCTAGCCGACATTTTTTGAGCTTTTAAACACTTAAAACAGCATCAGGTTAGAATGCTACATATTTTGATTGTCTTTGTACTAATAAAAAAATAAATAATACGTAAATTTCACTCGCAGTTTTGAATGTGTTAATACAAAGAAAAAAGCTATATATATTTTATTATTTACTTATCGAAGACCTATATATCTTTTATTATTTGACTAATTAGATAAACAATTATTAATTTCAAAGAAATATTCGGTGCTTTTACAGTGCAAGCTCCGTTTACATTTCAGATAGGATTTCAAAATTCAATTTAATTTTAGTGGTATCTTTCTTTTCATATTAAATTGTTAGGTGGAAGTGGAGACCGATCAAAAAGCCCCCGTCCACATGTTAAGAATAGCTCTCTAAATAACGTTATTCTTTCAGCATAATTCGTAAACTGCACAAGTACCAAAAATTCGGTACTCTTGCATAATTTGACCCGGATTCTCGGGAATCTCGTCAAGCAGCGATCGAGCGAAACCGGCAATCATCGGTTTAAGCCGAGCATTGTAACAGACGCAAACTAGCTTTGACGGACTGAATTTCTTTTTTATTGCATTTATTGTATTTATTTATTTATTTATTTATTATTATTATTATTATTATTATTATTGTTGTTGTTGTTGCGCAAAATATTTATTAACAAAAAAGGTTTTCCTTCAATACAAGATGAAAGTTTTACTTTTTTAACCGCAAATTGTTAGGTTTAGATACCAGTTTTGTTGTTATTTTTTAGTTGGGGAGGTCCACATAAATATTTTTTAAAAAAGAAAATACGTTAAAAATCTTTACGAAAAGCGTAAAGTATTAGATGAAAGTACAGGAATTTTTTTCAAGAAAATATAATATTTTTATTTATTTTATTTATTTATTTATTCTACGGCTGTTAATTGCCGACGGAAGAACTTTTTGAGATGAGGATATTTTACTTCGGTCGACTGGTGAACGGCCATTGACAGCAAAGAGGGAGGAGAGGGGATAGAGGAAATATGTAAGTTTGCTCTGATATAATATCGCGTTCCCTTCGCATATTTTTAATGGTAGCCATTTCGAACGCCCATAAATAAATGATTTTTACTATTGCTGGAATCTCCAACTTGGATCGCACAAACACGATCCTGTGCGCAAGGATATCCATTGTCTGCACTGTCCATTTGTGCATCTACCGGAGAAACGATCTTTTTCTTTAATAAGCATTCGTGTTTACAATTGTTACAATTCGAAAGTCGTCTGCTTCCATTTCAATAGCGCTTATAAATTGGTTAATCAAATGCCCAGTCAATGGATTACACATAAATAAATAAATAAATAATCAGAACCCTTCCCCGTTATTATCACGAAAAAATACTAAAAATTTATACAAAAATAAAAAAATAAAAGTTGATTTAGGGTTTCAACATTTAAACAGCACTTAGCTGAAACCAATGATTGCCGGTCTCGCCCGATCTATGCTTGACGGAATTCCCGAGAATCCGGGTCAAATTATGCAAGAGTACCAAAAATTCTTACATTTCGAATGCATGCATTTTTCTTTCTTTCTTCTTTTTCAGACGTTACATGGCACATATATATATTATTTATTTATCGATTAGATGAAAAACTATTGACACCAAACAGAAACTGCCAATTTTTTTCCGAATGCATGCGTTTTAACTACTTTTAGTTATTTTCTGATAGAGCTTTCTTACACAGAATATTATGTCAATATAAAATACAAGTTTATTTCTAAAAAAATATTATGTCAACACAAAATACAAGTTTATTTCTAAAAAAATATATAATCAGATAAAATGTCTCATATATTTATTCGGACTATTATTCTCATCTTCCCGAAAAATTGAGTCATAGAAAAACCTTTAACAAATATCTTAGTGAACCCTGTTTTTTTTTAAATATTTTAAAATGTTATTTAAAATGTATTTAAAAAACATTTTAAAATGTTATTTGAAATATTTTAAATAACATGAGATATTTTACATTTATCATAAAAATACATGCACTCGGTTTATCTTCGACACTTAATTCGCTTAAAGTACAATAAGTAATTTCCATGAATATGATTTTAATAACAAAAACAAAAAGCAAAACATGTATTCACGGTCGAATCGGCGACTGATGAAAATCCACCCAAATATTCAGATTTTCCTCTGCCACTTATTTCAATCCAATCACCCATACGAGACTATTTCAACACATGAAATGTTGACACGAAAGCAATCGTTCAAACATGAACAGACGTTTTTTTTCTCTTTTTTTAAACAAAATTAAATAAAATTTGATGTTGCTCTAAAAATGAAATTTTATTTATAAAGTTTCGTTCATCCCCCATCGATATAAGTGCCAATCGACATTACTTTCTCTTTAAATTAATATATCTGTTTCCTTGAGATAAGTTTCTCGTCTTCCTTTTTCTTGAAATAATTTATTATTTAACTGTTAGGTGAGCGTGCAAAATAGTTAACAATCCCCTTCGCCATATTAAGAATGACTTTCTCAATAATAACGTTATAATTTCAGCATGGTTCGTACACTGCACAAGTACCGAAAAATCTATCAAGACGGGCGTTTAGGTGGCAAAATAATCTCGAACTCTCTATCAAATAAAAGTAACTAAACTCCCTAATCACCGTTATGTTACTATGCCAGTAATATATAAACAATGGCATTGGTATTTCAGAAGTTGAGCTTTAAGTGACCAGAAATTCTTTTTTAAAAAGAAAGGACAACATAAAAACAACATTTAAAAAAAGCTTAAACACGTTTTATCTTAAACAATGTATTTCTTTTTTTATTTTAAACAAGATAAATCTTTTTTCTTTTTATTTTTATCAATACAAATCTTCTTTTTTTATTTTAAACGGTACAAATCTTTCTCTGTTTTATTTTAATTAATATAAATCTTTTTTTTATTTTAAACAGTACAAATCTTTTTTCATTTTATTTTAATCAATATAAATTTTCTTTTTATTTTAAACATAACAAATCTATTTTCATTTAATTTTAATCAATATAAATCTTCTTTTTATTTTAAACAGTACAAATCTTTTTCTTTTTATTTTAATCAATATAAATCTTCTTTTTTATTCAAAACTGTACACATCTTTTTCTTTTTATTTTAATCAATATAAATCTTCTTCTTTATTTAAAACTGTACACATATTTTTCTTTTTATTTTAATCAATATAAATCTTCTTTTTTATTTTAAACAGTACAAATATTTTTCTTCTTATTTTAGTCAATAGAAATCTTTATTTTTATTTTAAACAGTAAAATCTGTTTTTTATTTATTTTAATCAATATAAATCTTTATTTTTATTTTAAACAGTAAAATCTGTTTTTTATTTATTTTAATCAATATAAATCTTGTTTTTATTTTAAGCAAGATAAAGACAACTTTTTGTATTTTTTTTAATTCTTAATTTTAATCAATTTATTTAGAAGTGTCATGCTTATGTACTTTTGGTACTGCACTATTTTAACATAGTTTTTTTCACGATAAGTTTTAGTTTCACAATTTATTAAATTGTAAGGTTGAAGCAGAGAATACTTGCAAAACACTCACCCTCCCCATGTTAAGAATGTCTTTCGAAACCAAAACGTTATTTTAGCATGGTACATAAAATACATAACTACCGAACGTTTTATAATTTTTAACGATAAATTTTTACTTGGTTTCCACCTTAACATTTTTCTTTAAAATGAAGGCTTTTATTGGTTACTTGGTATGCTGAAAACGAATATTTTATATATTAAATATTTTAATTTCCCGCAAATAAGTAGTTTTTCGAATATTAAACAGTATAATTTTTTGTTAAAAGTGGCGGCCATAGTTGTGAAAGAGAATGCACGTGAAAATTAACAAATTTCAAAATAATTGAAAGAAAATACATGATAAAATTATTAAAAGCCGCAATAGATTACGCGTGGTTAATATTAATTTGTACCGTTTATAACTACTCACATAATTTAATAATTATCACATGATTCAATTTTGAATTAAAAATAAAGCTTTTTACATTGTATAAAATTATAATAAGTTCTATTTATATTGTTTGAACTTAAACTTAAAGGTTTTCATAGTTTCAAATAATAAAAAGTTCTATTTTTATATTGCTTTAAAAATAGTTTTCATAGTTTATAACTATGAAAAGTTCTATCTATAGTGTTTAAATTTTTTAATATATTCTGCCAATTTAATATTTTTATTTATATTAATATTGTTTATCTTTAACAAATGACGTTGTTTAAAATTATTAAAAAAATGTTTACATTGTTTTCATGGTAACGTAACTGATCAATTGTAATATTTTGCAAAAGTTACCTGGGTGAAAGCATTCTTATCAATCCTTTGATTTCGTTATTTATGAAGATCAGGCAGTAGAATTTCCTGTAGAATTCTAAATTCACTACAACTGTCTGGAATGCTGCATTATAACCTGACATTGAAGGAAGGAGTCCCAGTTATTTTATTAAGAAATATTGATCCACCTAAATTGTGCAATAGCACACGGTTAGCCATAAAATCTTTGAAAACTAATGTTCTGAAAGCCATTATAATAACTGGATATTTTAAGGGTGAAACTGTTAATTCCTCGGAAAACTCTTATTCCTTCTGACATGCCATTTCAGTTCAAGCGTTTACAATTCCCATTATAATAACTGGAAATGTTAAAGGGGAAAATGTGTTAATTAAAAATTAGTTTTGCCATGGCTATAAATAAAGCTCAAGGATAACGCCTAAAAGTTGTTTGACTTAATCTTCAAACACCTTGCTTTTCTCGTAGCCAGTTAAAATGTTTCAAAAAATAAAAATAAAACACAAAGAAAAACGTATGAATCGGTATAAAAAAATCAAGGTCAGAGAAAGAAGTCATTTCGTTATCGAAGTACATGGTTATTTAGCTTAAGAGCTGCTTTCTGTTTATCCCTAATATTTAAGATATTTTGATTGTCAGTTTTACACTTGCTGAATTTTGCATGTCAAAATGTATATCTATTTATCTATCTATCTATCTATCTATCTATCAGTCTCTCTCTCTCTCTCTCTCTCTCTCTCTATATATATATATATATATATATATATATATATATTCAACTACATATCTGAGAAAATTGACCAACCCCTATCTGCTCATCCTTCGGCTTACATTCACGTCTCTAGAGACTTCAATGTCCACAATTTGAAATAGTTAACCCACTTAAACAAGACAGATGATGAGGGGAGGGTCTGTCACGATTTCTCCATTGCTTATGACCTCACTCAGATTGTTCGCGAACTCACTCGTGAGCACGATGCTGACGGTCAGTATGCAAGTCTCGTAGATCTTTTCCTCACAAGATTCCCTGGGCTATATTCATCTTCTGTTGTGTCTCCACTGGGATCTTCCGACCACTCTGTTGTATCAATTAAGATGAAAACAAAATGTAATGATTCCTCAGGAATACCTCTCCATCGTATAATATATCGATACTCTTCCGTTCATTTATATCAGATCTACCTCTGCGTTCCATGTCCTCTATAGTATCAGTCCTGACAGAATGATTAATTGTATGTATAAACCGTTTCATACCATCAAACATTTCTAGCAAAAACCTAACAGTTAGCCGTGGTTTAGTCCGGAACTGACATTGCGCACAGAAATCACCTTTTCCATTGCTTCCAACATAACCGATGCAATGAGACTAAAACCGCTTTCAGGACTGCCAGCAACCACGGTAAAAGAGTAATAAAGAACGCGAGAGAGCTGTAAGCCCAGTTCATCAAATCCAAAGTGGCTGAGCAACGGCTTGGTTCACGCCAGTTTTTGGCAAATAGCAAACAGTATGCTGAACAGAAGAGTGTGCTCTATCCCAAGTATCATCAATGGACCTGAAGTAATCTCGTCAACATCTTAAAAGCTAAACTCCAACCCTCCGTATTTCCTCCCATATCAGAAAATACGCGGTGCGACATACAATATATGTGCGTGATATTGCCAAGCTAATCCAAAACTTTGATTCCAGAAAAGCAACTTTCCAATTATAGTGCTCAAAAAGCTTCAGCCAGAAATAGCTCCTATACTTACAAAGCTGTTTAAGCTTTGTCATAAGGGGAATTGATTCCCAACAACCTGGAAAATCTCATCAGTATGCCCTGTACTTAAGAATTCAGGTGATTGGTCATCTCCCTCTCAGTACAGACCAATAAGTCACCCGTGGGTCATGAGTAAGTTACTTGAATCTGTGTTAAATAAAATAGTAAACCACCTCAGCAAAAATAACCTAATAAAAATATGTAATATGGTGTCCGTTCTGCTAGATCTACAGCAGATGTGCTTACGGTTATATCTCATAGGATTAGCAAAATTCTCGATCGAGACTTCCTTTCTAGGGCAATTGCTCTTGATATATCAAAGGCCTTTGATAGAGTAGGGCAGCTACAGCTATAGTATAGCTAGAAATATCTTTTCAATTATTAAATCATTTTTCTTTCATAGGTTCATAAGAGTAGTGGTTGATGGGCAGAAATCAGCTCATAGTATGAACGCTGGAGTCCCTCAGGGATCAATCATGGGTCCAAATCTCTTCCTGATCTACATTAATTATTTTCCAAATCACATCCTTACATCATTCGTAGACATTTATGCTGATGACTCTACCATCTATGGCAGCACGTCAAAGAGCGTTAACGACCAAGTTCTCTCGGATTCCCTCTACTCAGATCTTGAGCATGTGGTACAGCGGGGAAAAGTGGCTGTTTACTTTTAATGCATCTAAAACAAAGCTTCTGTCTTCATATCATCAACGATCTGATCCCCATCTGGCATCAATTGAAATGAATGGCTATCGACTTGGAGAGGTTCCATGCTTTGACAAGCTTCTTGGCTTGACCTTTACTCCTTATCTAAAATTGAACATGTACATCAAATGCGTTGCCAAGGTTGCTGGAAAATGATGGGATCCTTCTATCGATCCAGTAGATATTTCACTGCTGATGCAATTTCCTTCTTATATAAGAGCCAGATACGTTAAAGGATGGAGTATTGCTGTCACATTTGGACGGGCTGCTATGAAGGCTTATCCTGCCTTGACAGAGTTCAAGACAGACTTTGTAGCTTGTGGAAATTCACTTTTCTCTTTCCTGCAACCTCTCCCCTACAGAAGAGACGTAGCGAGCCTGTCTCTCTTTTATCGTAATTTTCATGGCAAGTGCTCGTCTGAGCTCCAATCTATGGTGCCCCCTCGCCAAGCAATCACGAGAAACACTCGTATGGCCGAAAATACTATCAACATTTTCCCCTACTCTTTATCCATGCCTAAACCTAAGCGTAGATTCCATGAACAAAGCTTTTTTCTTAGAACTGTACACCTTTGGAGCTGTCTTCCTTTTTCTGTTTTCCGGCTGATAGTTCCCTTGTAAAAAAAAAAAAAAAACTTAATTAGAAATAGGCACAAGTTAACATTTATTTCAAAATTATGGTTTTAGTGGCAAAACTTGCGTACAATTGTTTAGGCCTGTAACTGGTGTAACTGGTATTAAAGTATATAATATTTTTAATGGGCGAACTTTGTGTTATTTGTTATATTGGAATACTATTCCAATTATTATATATATATATATATATATATATATATATATATATGTGTGTGTGTGTGTGTGTGTGTGTGTGCGTGCGTGTGTGTGTGTGTGTGTGTGTGTTTAACTAATCTATTTATATGCAATATAACTATATGGGGAATTGATTTTATATAAATATATAACATAAAGTTCTCATTTAGATAGCTAAATGCAATACTAGATCTATAAATATCAATATTATAAGAATACGACGTTATTAGAGATAGACACATAAGCATTTACTAATTTTTCGAAAGTTTATTTCTTTTATTGGCCAGAGCATTGCGTACAACTGTTTCAGCCACATATGTGTATATACGCATCTTGATACCAATCTTTCCTTGATTTTTATTAATGATGTCCCAAATCGCATTTTTAGATAACTCTTCAACATTTCTAAAGCCTGTATTGACAAAGATGTTCATGATTCTCTCTCTCTCTCTCTCTCTCTCTCTCTCTCTCTCTCTCTCTCTCTTGATGTTCGGCATGTGGTGCAATTGAGAAAAGGTTTTATTTCAATGCATTCAAAGTTCAATTTTTTCATCAGCTGATTTCCACCTGGTTTCAAATAAAAAGCAATTACTCTTTGGCAAGCTTATGAAACCTTTAACTTCTATATCAAATCCGTTGTCAAAGTCGCCAGGAAAATGGTTGGATCATTCTACCGCCCCAGAAGATACAAAACCGAAATCAAAACACTTCGAAATCTCGCGGAGGATGTCCTCTTCCCCTCCTTTTTCTCGCAGAAGAGACGTAGTGAGTCTATTTCTGCTCCAGCTATATTTTCATGGCAGCTGCTCTAATGAACTTCAATCTATATTTTCTCCATCTAAAACAATCACGGTAAGCATTTGTCTAGCTACAACCACTGCCAGCAATTTCCCTTACTCTTTTTCACTCTTTCTCTCTTCATCTAAAACTAAACAAAACTGTTATGAACAACGCTTCTTTCTTTAAGCTGCCTCTATACTATGAAACAAATTCTTGTTGAGCCAATATTATAAACAAACAATTTCTACACAGTTTCCACCATTACCAGCTATCACGATGTTAACTTAGTAACTTTTATCCTCAGGTGGCCTCTAGGCCTTGATAAAGAGTAGCTCTTGCGTGAAGAAAAAGATTCCGTGTATGACACATGCAATAGCTATGCTCTTTTAAAAAATTTATTCAATAATTTGGAAATATGAAAACGTATTGGTTTTAGTATCATCATATATAGTTTATTATTATTATCATTAGTAGTAGTAGTAGTAATCAGTACTAGTAGTCGTATAGTGTGGCCCTAAAATATGACATGGCACACATCTCTCTTGCCACTGTCATGATTTCAGCTATCTTGTTCGCTTTCAATTATTTAGGCATTGTTCGCATAATTATAAACACCATAGATGATTATCCAGGGGTTGAATTCAATGAGTGTGAGGACCATTGAGGATAAAAGCTACAATCGAATCGATCAGCAAAGTGTCCCCGCATATAATTCAACAGAAATAAAACAAAGCCTGTTGAGAATTAATGATCGAAACTTGGTGGACAAGTCAGGCATAGAGTGAAGTTTATTGGTACCAAAGATGGTTAGACTGCACAAAGAAATGTTCATTTTATTAACGATTCTATGGGTAGCATTTTTTGTACCATTACTTAGTAGTAGTAGTAGTAGTAGTAGTAGTAGTAGTAGTAGTAGTAGTAGTAGTAGTAGTAGTTACATTTTCATGCTCATCTGACACACTCTGGATATTGAGGTAAACTCATGCCGATTTTTATCGAAAATCTGTCAAGTAGTTATGGAGAATATGTGAACAAGAGACAAAAGCTAATCGCGATTATGAGAAAGCACTTCAACATTGTATCAGGTTGACAGTTGTTAATTTTTAAATTGAGAATAAACATGTCTCTGTTACACCAAAAATTTATTGATTGAAATAAGCACCATCAGAATCAACACACTTTTGCTAACGCAAAACAGTTGTATTTATGCCAGTAACATAAAAATCTTGCGTTTTGGTGGCGATGAAGTCGCTGAAGACGTTTTTGATGACCCTCGCGCAGAAAGTTGTCGGAATGCTTGAAAAAGTGGTCGCCGATAGGTGAGAGGTTTGAATAGTATGGCGAATGAGGCAGAGTTTCGTAGTCCAATACGTTGAACTTCTGCACGAGCGGGTTAGCACTGTGTGGTTATCTATCGTCGTGAAGAGGAATTTGGGCATGTTCTGTGAACTAATGCTGAGTGTTGTTGTTGATGTTTCTGATGCATTTTATCCATTTGTTGCCAGCACTACTCCTTCGTAATGGTTTCGCCTGCATTAAAAAAAAAGCTACAATTCGTGAAACTGGTCGCAAACAACCAAACAATCAGTATGACTTTCTTTTGGTCCAACTCTAGCTTTGGGAAGTGTCGTGGGGCGTCGTCAGCATCTAGCCGCTGAGCTTCGCTTCGCTGGTTGTCATAAAGGACTTAATTCTCCTCACAACACATCCGAGAAACGAGTCATTCTTCTTGCGTAAAAAAAAGGAGAAGATGCCACTTCATAATGCCATTTCTTTTGGTTGTCACTCATTTGTTTTTTCCAAATTTCTCTCAAATGGTTGGAAATCGTCGTATACGGTACGTCTAGTCCAGAAGCAAGTTCTCGAACAGTTTTGCATAGATTGGCTTCGACTGGGGCTCTAAATTGATCGCCGATCACTACACTCATTTTCTTCAAGACTCTCGTCGTCGCCAGGGAATTTCTTAAACAATCATTGTCCTGTGAGTTCAGTAGTGGTCCCTGGGCCGAATGCTTCATTGATATAGTGAGTTGTTTCAGCAGTTTTTTGTCCTAGCTTGAATTGAAATAAGAAAAATGAGCGAATTTGCCTTTTTCCCATTTTGTATTGAATGTTCTGAAAAGAGGACCCACATTTTTAAACTATTGTAATTTAAACGATTGAATAGAGCAAAAGAACACTCTTTAAAATGATATATAAAGTAAAGCTACTATAACGAAAACTTATTTGTAAATACATCATTCGAAATCAAAATTAAAAATTCACCAAGAACTTTCTCCTCACATAATAAATTACTGCTGTAGACAATTGATTTTCTAAAGTTAATGCTTATGTAAGCAGAGTGATAATGAATTTTCAAATAACGAACTGCATTTTTCCACGCTTAAATTAAAACTTTTAATTAAAAAAATGTTAATTTAGCCCCACATAAAAACGTCATCATCAGAAATTTGTAAACGTTTAATTTTAATTTAAATAAATGCATTATTATTTTCAATGAATACGTATTAATTTTAAATCAGATTTAATTATTAGTACGTTAATTGTATGAAATTTAACGTTCATCTTTTTTAATTTGTGGTAGTTTTATTATCATTCAATTCAACAATTGAAGCACAAATTTTGAACTTTTAAAACGATATCGGGTGCGTAAACGTGTGAATACTGCTATTAACCGAACTACGACTACCACCACCACCACTACTACTACTACTAATAATGATAATTTGAGATTAAACATTTTTACAATTTGAGTTTGAAAAGAATCCCCAAATTACAATTTGATCTTTGTAAGATTGATAATTTTGAAAAATCCCCCACAATTTGGCAACAAATTAATTTCGATTACTTTGCAAAACTAGTCAATAGTATTAGGCAGGCATGTTTCTATTAAACACTTGAAGATGAGATATGTAAGAGAATTTAAATTTGTTTCTGCTAAAAATAGTCAGGTTTTAAAACTATGCCAGATTTATTTTCATGCGCTTAAAGCAAATAATGTATGGCCGGATTTGTGCTAATTTTAATTTCGATATTGGTCGAATGGCCTGTCGTATGTTTTGGAAATTATTAACTCGGAAAAAAGTGCAAGAGATTTTTTTATGAGCTAACAGATTTAATAAAAGAGGTTTTGTCAAATGGACTCGCTCGATTTTTGCGGAGTTTCAGGTTTAATACAAATAAGAAACAGCCGCGCCGATCATAAATCATTTTAACTGTTAAATATAAGCAAACGCGGACATTAAGGGTAGGAGAAGGTGAGTTTGGAGGTGAAAGGACGTGAGAAAAGAAAGAGAAGGATATTGAAAATAAAGTAACGGGAAAAATAAAAATTAAAAGAGTTAGAAGAAGAGAAATCAGGAGAAAAGTGGGAAAGGTTACAAAGAGGGAAGATCAGAATAAGGCGAATCTGGAGAAAAAAAGGAGATGAAAAAAAAAGAAAAAATGAAGCAGGAGACAAAGAGGAAGGAAAAGCAAAAGAAGACAAAGAAAGAGAATCGAGATCAGAATAAGATCTTTTAAAAAGCCAACGTTTTTATGTAGAGAATTAAAAAGGTTATTGTTTTTTGTAGAGAATTAAAAAGGTTATCATTTAATAAAATTAAAAAGGAAGGAAACGGAAAAAAAATGTAAGGCAAAAAAAAATAGGGAGAATAAGGAGTAGCAGGAGTATAGAATAACATGAAGAAGGAGAAAGACGAAGTAAATGATGCAAAAATGAAGATGCAAACGTAAGGGAAGAAAAGGTGAAAAGAGGGACAGATAGACAACAGTCAAAGAAAATGAAATAAATTAAAATATCAAGAAAAGAGAGAATAAACAAAAACAAAGATAAAAATGCAGGAATAGTAGCAAAAGAGAAGAAGAAGAAGAAGAAGAAGAAGAAGAAGAAAAAGCAGAAATAGAAATCAAAATATTAAAATGGAAAGGAAAATAGAAAGAAAAAAGGGTAATCGATGGAGTGACAGACAGATACTGAAAAAAAAAGAGAAAAGAAATGGAAGGTCAAATGAAGTAGAAGAAGAAGAAGAAGAAGAAAAAGAAGAAGAAACAAAAGAAGAAAAAAAATTGAACGACCCAAAGACAAACAGGATAATAAATAAATAAACGAATGAGAATTTAAACGAATTAAAAGACAAAAAAAAATAATAAAAAGATTAAACAGTAAAACCAAACAGTTATTTACCGTGAAAAATAATAACAAAACCAGAAAACTTTTGAGTCATTTTAATTCACGGACATAATGTTTTTTCTTTTAATTTCTGTTACGTTACGTTCATCCATCTCTCTCTCTCTCTCTCTCTCTCTCTCTCTGCCTCTCTCTCTTTCTATAATAAACACCCACTCTATTTCTCTTTCTATTTCTCTCAAACAGTCGTTTTCTCTATTTCTTTTACTAAAGAGAGTGTTCTAAGACATTACGAGCATTTGTTGTAAATAGCGCTCTGGTGCATTCCAGCAGATCGTTTCCTGCTGGTGTGAAAACAGATACTACTACTACTACTACTACTACTACTACTAATACTACTACTACTAATAATAATAATAACAGTGATATTAATAATTTTACACAAATTCAAGATAACTGAAGCTGCAAAGCTGGGTTCTCAGAAAAGAAAAAAAGGATGTGCACCAGCACCGATGATGCGGCAAAATAGTAGTCATGTTTCAGGGAAAATAGAAACACGAATGATGGAGCTCATCATCACGATTTGCTACTGAACGGACACAGAGGGTATTGTAATTCCAGGGTGACTTATTATCACCCAAATTCTAGGAAAAAAAAATTTTCGTTTTCAGCGAGAACTCAATAGGAAACTGCTAATAAAAATCTGTGTAAATTTGCTGACACATAGATCTAAAAAACACACCGGGGTTTTTTTTTCAATTTGTGATTACTTGTAACAAATCAAGTCAGAAATTCCACTTAGTAAATAAAATAATTAAAAAATAAGGTACAGAACGGAGAATAGGAAGAAGGTAAAGACAGAAGAGGATGTTAGAAAAAGAAAGAAGAAAACAAAGAACAGAGGGAAAAGACAAACAGATAAAAGGGATAAAGAAAAAGAGGAGATCAAGAAGAAGGAATAATGATATAAAGAATAAGCAGCAGCAGCAGAAGAAGAAGAAGACGAAGAAGAAGAAAATACAAAAAAGGAGGAGAGAAAAGACAAAGCGAAGATAAAACGAAAGAGAAAGGAGTAAAAGAAAAGAAGTAGAAGATGAAGAAAGAGAATAAAAGAAAACGAAGAAAAAGTAGCAGCAGAAGAAAAGAAGGAAAAATAAAAAAAAAAACGGACGAATAACAATGAGCAGAAGTAGTAGTAGAAAGAAAGGGAGAAGGGAAAACGAGATGAAGAAAAAAAAATGACAACAAATAAAATAAGAATTTGAAAATGAAGTCTTCACTATTTATTGAAGCCCTTAACCTGATTGGTCTGATTTATTTGAATTATTTCAAGAGGGTAGCCGTCAAATAAATCGACCGTTTCAACTAATGGAAAAAAACTATTTACGAAACATGACATCCGTTTTGTTTTGAGAATGGCTGTTCTTTATTTGCTGTGATTAGCACAAGTTTTCAAGTTGCTAGTGAAAGACGAGTAAACACACTTGCCAAAAAGTCAGATGTGATTACCGTGCTGTTCGGAAGTAGAATCATGCCAGAGGGTCGATATTTATTTCAAGATTTCGCGGTAAACGTTTCTATTAGAGAAATACAATATTTTAAAAGAAAATAGTTGTGGCGAAAGAGTGACGAACAATTTATTTTGGTTAATCTACTTTCTTTGGACTTATTTATCTCCTATATAATATTTTGACTGCAGAAATTCCCCTCTGGACCAAAGTATCGTACATTAGCTATAACCGATGCCACATACTAATTCATTATGTTCAGGCTAATAGCCACAATTTTATGTAATTTTTAAACACAATTTTATACACATTAAATCGTTATAATAAAATGTTACATTGTATCCTACGAGCAACACCATCACAATCGCGACATAAAGGAGTCCCTATTTTTCTCTATGTATATTTAGTCCTTCCTCTGTTACCAGTTGACACCGAGACCTATTCTACATTTTCCTACAATGCTTTCATTGCACCCATCGTAACTTGTTTTTAGCTATATACACATACATGATCTTTCATTTCCCCGATTCAAAAATAATAATTTCCCCCATTCTCCAAGTCCACCCCATCTAATTGGCTGAGATCCGCCAATTCTATTATTCCAAAATCTACTTCTTCATACATAAAGGAACGCTTCAGAAAATTTCCAATATTGTGACGCTCTCTAAATGAGGGAATAAATACCAAATATAAACATATAATATAGACTTAAATACTGTTAACCTTATACTTATCTATGTACAAAGTGTCTACACACCAATATTCCTCCTAAATAAAAACTGAAAAAAATATTTATGCGTACCGTTATTTATTTTTCGATTTGGGAGCAGCTTTTCAACCCTTGCACAATGCTATTGTTTTTGTTGTTGTTTTTACTGGGCATTTTTTAAAAATATTTATATTATAATTTTTTGTGTCTGTCAAATAATTTACGCCGCTAAACTACACATTTACTATAAATTACATTTTCCACGGAAACACTTATTTGTTATATATTTGTTTTTGTGTACTTCTCTTTTACGAACTCATTATCGGCACTGCTTGGACATTCACTTTTTTTTAGGTAAATTAATTCTTTAATTCCACCTCCACAATTTCTTTAAAATGATGACTTTTATATGTTTTCGATTATGTTGAATAAGACAATCTTTTTTAACTTTGGCGGAGATAAGTAGTTTTCGAAATATAAAGTAATTCGGTGGCTGCCAAGTTTGTACGCACGCACGACCCACAAATCTACTTCTCTCCGACCGACACTGCGACCCCACAATTTTTTGGAGGGGAGGGAGGGTCATAGTCTTTGCGTGTGGGTTTGTTGAAAACGAATATCAAGGTTAAATTTGGGGCAAATAATTTGACAACCCCCACTCTATTCCGAAAGCCGTTCTTACAATGGCAAGGTTGAAGGTGTTTATTCCGAAAGCCGTTCTTAACATTAGGAGGTTTGAGTGTCTATTCCGAAAGCTGTTCTTAATATGAGGAGATTGGGTGTCTATTCTGAAAGCTATTCTTAACATTAGGACGTTGGGTTTTGGCTAACACCAACAACCGCAGTTTAATTTTTTACGGGGGTGGGGGGTATGTTTCCACCGTACAACGCGGTTAACGAGTCCTGCTAGTATTATAATAAAGATCAAAACTAAAATAGAAAATATAAGCATGTTTGTGTGTAGTAACTAATATTGTAAGATGAACAATCATATTTTTTTATTCTGACATATATATAACAGCAGCGACATCCCAACGTATGTAAATGACCAAGCTGTGACGCGAGGTGATATCTCAGCGGTGAAAGAGGAAGAAAAGAAGACAAGAGGCAAAAAAGCACATGGCGAAGAAAGAAACTTTTAAGAATGTGTCGACACGGCAGAGTTTTTTTTTAAGTGATCGTAAATTCATACAGTCACGGACTATTATTAAATTGTGGTCATTTACGTACTCATGCAGCTCCAATCATACATACATACATAAATATTCTTCCTTTTCGTATGTTTTAGTTTGCTTCATTCTGTTAATCGTATGAGAATTTAATATTTTACGGTGACGATATTACGAAGGAAATAAGAAGAAAAGAAACACCACATGTTGTCTTTTAGACACATGGCATCGGAGAATCACTTCCCTCATATAAGCTGGTAGATTGGAGGGAAGAATTTTATTTATGCCAACCCCACCTACCAGAGTCAGTTTTCTAAAACTTACGATTCGTTGCTTAATATCGCACCGATTGTCATAGATTTACACCGATTCATATTTAAGGGAAGAGGTAAGGCAGTGTGAGATCTTCTCTCACCTCGGTTTTGTCATTGGCAAAATGAAAGAAAACAATCAGAAATTACAACGGGCTCACGTTTAAACTTCAACGTAAATTTTATTAAAGTAAAAAAGATCTAAATTGCAAAAGATGTGTCATCTTTAGCTATCTGCCGAGCAGGGCTGGTAATACACGGAAAACGTTATAGTATAACACGATCGGCCGGTCACTGACTTCACATGTTATACTAAATGTCTATGAAGACGTAAAGATGGCCAGTCATTAGGGTCTGCGTATCAAGAAGAAAATCATACCTGAGATGCTGGATCTGTGTGTGGTTCCGTAATTCTCTCAAGATGACTTCTTCACCCTGGTGGCATTCTGGTTGGAATTTTCTTTCTTCGTCCTCCGGACCGACCCGTTGTTTGATGGAGGCATTCATGACAGAGACAATAAAACACACAACACGACACAATCGTAATATTTATGAGAAATTTTAACTATTTTATTTCTATACATAAATATATTACAATATTTTACAGTGTTTTCCAAAAAGGACCAAAAGCAATTAATACTTAAACTTTAAAAATTATTAGACTCAGCTAGCTACATAGAGAGTCCTAACTAGTGTTGATGGAAAGGGGGTACCCCCTCTCGTTCACGAAGAGACAGAGACACGCGTGCTTACCCCATCCGGCCGAAAAAAGGGTCGATCTAGAAAGGGAATTCTGGGATTTTATTTCCTTGTATCTCTCCGCTTATGGCCAACTCACCACCCGGCCATGCTGTATAGTGTGTTAGCATAGTTATTATATAGTGCCACAACAGTTCACGTTTATCTTCGCGTTTGCAGGATTTAGTAGTCTACGCTGTTCGAAGATTAGTTCCAACAGGTCGATGAGTTAAGCGATGTTTTCCAAGGATGAATGCTGAGAGTTCGTTAGTCATTATAAAGTTCACTGTGAATAACCGTACGAGTGGCGGATAACGGTTAGGTCAAAATGTAGACCTTAATTTCGTCTCTGATGAGAGACATTATCAGTAAGGATGAAAGTGAATTAAATTGAAGAGCATATCAGTGTGTGATGAATATAATATTTAGCTCAACATAAGGACATTGTTCTTTGCAAATGATAATAACATTTCGCCCCACATTAGGGCATTAATGCGTCTCACTGAGACAAAGGGATTTTGAGGCTAAAAGCCTCGAGTGAGTTTTCGTACATCCATTTCGACCTGTTGTCTGTGTGAAAACTCGCGGGCTGAAAAGATAAATTTAGTGCTACAAATACTCTCGGCAGTTAGTAAGAACAATCAATCTGATAGGTTCAAACAAAATCGTGGGCGGTCAAACAGGCGAATGAGGAACCTATTTATTCCTGCTGAATTTCTTACAGTAGTCAACCGAGGAAACACTTAGAGGTCTCTAATCTATGCAGTAAAAGTCATCTCACGTTCCCTGCCTGAAATCGTTTCCGCAAAGTTTTGGTTCTCATCTTATATGATTTTATAATGCCTGAACCCTACTGACCTTGAATCTACCAAGTATCATGTTTATGCTTAAATCATCTGACGAACACAAAACCAATTATTAGTTAAGTGAGACATCCGCCAATATGCAATATGTATATATTTAGATTACATTTCGGTTTTTTTTTAAGAAATTTATATTTGATTTGTTTCTATGTCAGTAAACATCGCTTTAATCAGAATACAGTTAGATCACTGCAGTTTTAGAGGATTAATGTTTTATGCAATATTTTCTGAATTTTATAGATGAATCAAGATACGTTGTATTATTTGTATTATTCGGACTACTGTTTTCACCTTGAATATTATTTTAACGTCTCAGCTGATCTACCTATCGGCCCTTTTTAAGATCAAACTCTGGAATCTTCTCATCAAATTTAAGTATGTGTCTGTTTACCTGGGGAATCTTCATGGAATTTCGACCGGAACCCTTAATTTAATTCGCCGAGATAGCACGCTCTTAGTTAGTCAGACACGACGAGGTTCAATTCTGTAGTAACTTGCAATTGTATACTTAGTATAGCCCGCACTGATGATTGAAACTTCAACTCCCACACTAAGGATTGAACTTTCAACCCAGAGAAGAGTTTGACTTAGAACTAATGTTTTATCAACTATTTTATCGGTTATGCCACAATTTCACCAGAAGGATTCCTGAATTTGACGAAAATATTTCCAAGTTCGACAAGATACATCCGAAGAAATTCGTAGGTTATATCAGCGAAAATAGCTGTAAAATAAAAGTCAAGATGAGCACAATAGTCCGGATAATCGAATAATACAAATTTTAATCGTTTTTCATATATTTGTTTTGTTACAAGTACAAATTTCATTCATTACTCTATCAAATACAAGTATCTGTCCTGATACGTTTTTTTTTTCTATTCTAGCAAACCTGGTATTTTAACGACAATGGACGTATCATCCATTATTCATTGCTGTTCTGATGAAAGTCATTCTAATCTTGATGCCTTTTGAACCCGTCTTTCATTTCACAAGCAAATACATCATTTCTGACGGTGATTCGTAAAACTAAACAGAACAATCCATTCATTTGTATTTCATAATCCGTAGCACGAAAAAAAAAAACGTTTACGTGGCAAACTTATTGGACTCATTTTAAATGCAACAATAACTCGTATTCTTCCACCATTCACGATATTTGCCGCCCTTTTCTGACACTTTAAATGATATTCCGCCATGACACTTAATCCATCTAACACATAATAAGTGCTTATTTCCTTATTTGACAGAATGTTGCCTCGTCGTTTCGTCTTCTCATATTCCAGTTACTAAGTAAATAATTGTTTCATTTCGAACAATCTATAATAATAATTGTGGTTGTATTTACCTTGTCACAAAATCGCTTTTTCAAACGTTTTCGTTTAATTTTACTTCAGTCGAAGGTCTAAAAATGAAAGGCCCTCCCTTTCCATGGACTAGCACTTGAACTCTGTAAAAGATATATAAATATTCGAATAGGAGCATAATTTTCCTCTCAGTAAATGACCATATAAATATGTAATTATATGCATTTTTTGCAAACCAAATTTTAGCCAAAAGAGTGTGCATATATATGTTGTAAAACTTAATAAATTAAAAAAATAGTTTAGTCACATCTTTAAAAACATTATTTCGTAAGGTTTATTTGAAACACTAAAAGACCAAATGTTAAAAAATAATTTAATAAATTATTAAAATCAATGTTTTCTGAGACTTTCAGTAGAAGACACCTTTTGTAAAAAAGACTATTGATTTTATATGTTTTTTTTCTTCATTTGACTTGTGGAATTAACCCAGTGTTATCTAAATGAATCAAATTAAATTCATTAATTATTAAGTCGATGAGAAAGTTCTTGCAGAATTTTTAATTTTGATTTCAAATGGTGTATTTTCAAGTAAGCTTTCGTTATAATATTTTTACTTTATATATCATTTTAAAGAGCGTTCGTTGTTCGTACTATCTAATTAAAATTACAATCGTTTTAAAACAATTATGTCTTCTGTTCAGAACGTGGAATACAAGATGGAATAAAAACAAATTCGCACAATTTTCTTATTTCAATTCAAGCCAGAGCGAAAAGCTGCTATAACATCTCGCGATATCACCGAAGCTTTCGGCTCAAGAACTATTACTGAACGCATAGCACAATAGTGGTCTAAGAAATTTCCTGGCAGCGAAGAGCCTTGAAGATGATGGGCATAGTGGTCGGCCATTGGATATTGACGACGATCAATTAAGGCCGTACTCGAAGCCAATCTACGCACAACTGTTCGAGAACTTGTTTCTGAACAAATGTAAAGTATACGATGATTTCCAACCACTTGAAAGAGATTGGAAAGAAAAAAAAAGATAAATGGGTGCCTAATGAATTGAACGACAACCGAAAAATACACCGTTATTAAGTGCCATCATTTCTTCTACGCAACATGAACCAGGTTGTAACTTGCAATGAAAAATGGGTTTATTTACGACAACTGGCGACGCTCAGCTGAGTGGTTAGACGCCGACAAAGTTCCACGGCACTTTCTGAAGCCAGAGTTGAACCAAAAGAAGGCCATGCTGATTATTTGGTAGTTTGCGACCGGTTTAAAAAATTACAGTTTTTTCAATTCCAGCGAAACAATTAGGACAGAGAAGTACTGTCAGCAGATGAATTAAATGCATCAGAACCTTTGACAACAATACGCAGAAAGGTCCAGTTCTTTTTCACACAATGCCCGACCACACGTTGATAAATCGACCGTGCAGATGTTCAATGAATTGGACTACGAAACTCTGCCTCATCCGCCATACCTCTCACCTACCGGCTACTACTTTTAAAATCATCTTGACAACTTTCTGCGTGAGAAATGCTTCAAAAACCTACTCGATATCAAAACTGCCATTTTGTGACTTCATCACCACCGGAACGCAAGATTTTTATGTCACTGGCACACATACACTTGTTCGCGTTGGCAAAAGTGTGTTGATTTTGACGGTGCTTTTTTCGATCAATAAATTTATGTTCGAGCCAATATATGTTCATTTGGCTTTAAAAGTTGAAAACCGCAATAACTTTCTTGCCAATCTGATAATTTAGAGATCTTTAGTGAATCTCCCTCGTTTTTTTTGTTTGCATTAAAACTATTAGGTTATGCAAAACGTGTGCTTCCTGTAACAATAATTAATTCCGTATGAATCACATCGTTTTATTTTGCCATTCGTTTCCCCAAAATCTTTACCGTTAAAAATCTTTACCATAAAAATTCTTTACCGTTAAAATTCTTTATCGTCAAAAATGTTTACCGTAAAAATTCTTTACTGTTAAAAATATTTACCGTTAAAAATCTTTACCATTAAAAATCTTTACCGTGAAAAATCTTTACCGTGAAAAATCTTTAATGTTAAAAATCTTTACCATTAAAAATTTTTACCGTAAAAATACTTTACCGTTAAAAATCTTTACCGTTAAAAATATTTACCGTCAAAAATCTTTACCATAAAAATTCTTTACCGTTAAAAATCTTTACCATTAAAAATCTTTACCATTAAAAATCTTTACCATGAAAAATCTTTACCGTTAAAAATCTTTACCATAGAAATTCTTTACCGTTAAAAATCTTTACTGTTAAAAATCTTTACCGTAAAAATTCTTTACCATTAAAAATCTTTACCATTAAAAATCTTTACCGTTAAAAATCTTTACCGTAAAAATTCTTTACCGTTAAAAATCTTTACCGTAAAAATTCTTTACCGTTAAAAATCTTTACCATGAAAAATCTTTACCGTTAAAAATCTTTACCGTAAAAAAATCTTTATTTATAAAGTTATCCTATACTTATGGAAGGGATCGAATAATGTTGCTAACATTCTAATTGAATGGGTTCCTGTGGTTCACCAAAGTACGCTATCCGAAGCCAAGAGTAGCACTTCACTTACTTGTCGAACTCGAGAATCTGTACGGAATTTCGAACAGAGCATTTTATTGGATTCACGGGGATGGAAAATTCCCAGACATCTTCGAATAGTAGACTTAAGTAATAATTGTATTATCGCTCTCAAAATGTTTCACTTAGAACAAAATTTTACTTCGTACTTTATCCGTTCGGTGATGCGTCTTTTCGGTTCGTGGAGATTTCCAAGTTTGACAGAAAGTTCCCCGAGTTCGAGAAGATCGGAGGTTAGCTCATCCAAAATTTGATGAGAATAGCACTCAAGATGAGAACAATAGTTTGAATAATCTAGAAAGTACACATCATCAATCCTAATTTAAAATACTCTAAAAAAGTAGAAATATACTTGTGCAGTTTACTTACCGTGTTGCATAAGGGACTTATTTAACATGATGTGGGAGGCTTTGGTAATTATTCCTTACATTTACTTAACAAGTTAATAAATAACTGATACCGTAAAAATTTAATATAATTCGAAAACCTTATCAAAAATGTATGGTCTATAAACTGCACAAGTACCCCTAACCATTTATAATGCCATGGTATTATTAAACAAAACTTATTGTCAAAAAAGGTGCTTTTCATCGTTCAGAAGTAGTGGCCAACGATCTGCATGTGGATAAAATATTAGTTCTTCAACTTTAATAGCTTCTTCCCTCAGACTGCTCGATTTTGGAATGCCCTCCACGTTGCATTCTTCTTTGACTGTGCTGACATGCAGATATTTATAATGTAACGTTTACCGACATCTGACTTATCGCCTTGCATAGTCCCCGGTAAACATGGTCCTAAATAGTAGCCCCTTACGTTCAAGTGACCATGTGCCTTGTTTGGGATGAATATAAATTTTAAAGAATTATAAAAAAAATTAAAAAAAAAAAAACGCGACATCTACATCTAGTAAATAATTAGGTTTTAATTCTTATTTGATATGTTACTTTATCGAGAACCTCGGTGTAATCACGCTATAAATTGTCATGGCAAAATAAGGGTGGACCTGTAAATTCACCCTTGTCCGTTCGTCCGTTCGTCCGTCCGTCTGTCCGCATTTTTCTCAATAACTACGCGTTGGAAATCTTTGAAGATTTTGCACAAACATTAAACATGATATGAGTGAAAAAGTAACAGAACCAATTTTCCGGGAAAACTCCGGTTGTCCCCCAAGGGGTGCCTTTCTGGTTAAAATGGTTAAAATTGAGACATTTGTGCTTATTAAAAAAAAAATAATGTTGCCTTAGATTTTTATAAAACTTTCTGAAACGTTGTAACTAACTGGTTTCTATATAATTTTGTTTGTCTATACATCGCGATAACTCTTGGGTGTGCCCCAGGGGCTTTTTTAGGGCTAATAAAAACACTCAAGTGTTGGAACTATTTTACCATATTTGTCACAAAATTTTCTGTGTATGTCTATTTAGCAGTTTTGCATGGTACTGAACTCAAATTTAAATACGTTAAGGACCTGGGGACTTTGGGGGATGAATGGAAAGGGGTAAATGGTGGACTTACTCATTTCTTTTTGTTTTTGCATAGTGCACAACTCAAATTTACAAATGTTAAGGCGTAAAACTGCACCGTTTGTTCATTTTCACCAGGATTTTACGTTCACTGGGGACTTTCGGGGCTAAATGTGGGGTGGGGTAGGGCAAATGCTGAACTTAGTCATTTTTTATGACTTGTTAACTGTGCACTCGCGTGGGACCATACAAGCTTCACTTGTTTTATTTTGAAAATCGCTGCATACAAGGCATGCTGCATACAAATAAGGCAAGAAGCGAAAAGCAAACTATTTCAACGATAAGTATACGATAGACAGATTTTGACCCAGAAAACAGCAGCTCTTCACCCCGTTTGTTAGAAACGTCGCTCATGGAAAGTGATATCTAAGGCACAAAATAATAGAAGCAAGAATTATGAGGCTGCCACCATTAAACCCAAGGTCAACCTTCTTCTCTTCTTATGAGGGGATTTCTCAAGAAAATCATTTGAAAAATCCACTTGTGGCAGAATGCTAAGATTACAACCACATACACGCCTATACGTTATGTTGGATGATAACAAAATCCTGTTATCTCCCTTTAGTCCATATTTCACGCATCACCCCGGTTTCGTTACTTTTCAAACATATATCGTGTACATTAAGATATCCGTTGCTAACTAATATATGTGCGTGACAGTAACACCCGAGATTGTGTGTAGGCGCAATAGTATGCAAATATATTTCAGTCCATTGCGCATCGGTGACTGGTAGACATCTTGTATCGCTATGCCCTCTTATCCAATGGCTCGTTAGATAGGAGACATCAAGGCCATAAAGGAAACTCCCTGCACCTGTAGTGTGTTTAGATAAAATAGTAGTGTGGGGAGAGTGGTAAGGTCTTTTTTTTATGAACACAGCAATTATGTAAGAGAAAAGAGTGAAATCAAAACAAAAATAAAACAAAGAATCCAATGTGCAAAAAAGGGCGTCATTTATTTTTAAGAAGACAAGTGGATAACGTGAAATATATTCACGTTGAACTTTAACCGCGGTACAAAGGTCAATAAAGGAAATGTTTCCCAGAAATAAAACTCACGAATCCGTAGACAGGCGAATACACACATACATTCTAGTTAAGGCCATTTTTGTGCATATTACAAAGGACGCAAGCGGAAATCCACCTTAGTGATAATGGACATACGGGAAGTTTGACATAATTAAATTATTAGTTATGATGTTGAAATATTCTGAATGTTCGTGCTTTTAAACAAGCGACTGAACCAGTCATATGTGATCGTTACTTTGCTTTCAGTTTCCATGCGATATGTTTAATTCATATTACTTGGTCCACTTTGCAGGTTTATTTGATAACCAGTTCGTTCATTGGCCATTTTCCACTGACTGGCGTCATATAAAGAGAACCCCAACGCAAACAATTGATTGTGTTTCAAATTTTATTATGGTCTCGAATCGAGAGTCGAATATTCGTTGATTTTTCCTTCTAAACTATTTGTTACGAAGACTAATATCAGATCCTACCTTGACACAATACAAACACGTCTTCTGAATTTACTGGGAAAGTGCTTTTCGCTCCCTACTTCTTTCTCACATAAAAAAAGGTTCATTTATTCTATGACTACCCCTGCAAAATATTCGCAATAAATACATGTCTTGTCACAACCACTGTCAATAATTTCCCTCTATTAGTGCTTAAAACTAAACGAAAATTCCATGATCAGGTTTCCTTTCCTAGAACTCTCTGGCTGTTGAAAACAAAACCTTGGGTTGCTTCACAGTTGAAAATAACATGTTTATTTCAAATATAATGTAAATAGATTCTTGTTGAGAGCTTGTCTTGAATATTCAAATCCTACCATAGTTTCGACATTACTGGTAAGCAAGTAATCTTACAGTTAACCCGACACCCATCTTTATCCCTGAGTACACATTGGATAACAGTGACTCTCTAGTGAAATAAAAGCGGTGCATATTTTAACAACATCGCAGCATGAAGCACCTTTACACCTTCTATTATCAAATGCCCACAATACATCGTCAAAATAAACAATTCCAAAAATCATTTTTTTTTCAGTACAGCGACTATCATTATGAAGTGTAGTTAGAATGCTTAATCTACAGTTACTACGTAAGTTCTGCATGTCGAATTACAGCTTCGTTTTCTCAGAGCAGAAAGTAACATAAAACTCTATAAAACAGCTGATTATGCCCATGAGCAAATACGATATGAATACACTGCAGCAGAAAGAGATTGCTGCTCTACGCTAGATATATTGACAAAAGGTATATTAATCTCAAAGAGTATCGGAACCTTAAACGGAACATCTGAAGAGGTCTAACACCAAAACGATATATACAAGGGACGTTCCTAAAATAATGCTTTGTACAGGTTCGCCTACTTAAAAATAGCCCAGAAAAATGTAGTAGAGAGGAGAGGCATTTTGTTATTGTTTAGATTACCGGTAGCATTGTTTAAATTGCTTGTAGTGTTATGAAAGATGCTGGAATTGCTCCCTGTTGACATCTATGCATTTCTGGACACGTTTAACAACGTTTGCAGATACTGCATGTAGATCTTCTCTTTTGATTCTCAATATAACGTTGGTAATGTTCTCCTTTACTTGGACTAGATTGTGAAGATTATTTGCATAAGATTTTTGTTTTAAAGTCCCCCAAAGATAAAAATCACATAATGACAAGTCCGGGGAACGTCGTGGCCATAACTCTTTGCTTATTGTTCTCTCTTCGGTAAACATGTCATGAATTCGTGTCTGTATAACATGTGGCACGTAGCGCCATCTTGTTGGAGAAAGAATTATATTTTTCTTGTGGTGTCACTTGGTCGTTAAAAGACAGATTAGAGAGATAAGGTTATTTTTAAGTGGGCCACCCTGTATTTTTAATTCACCTGAATGGATCAGCGAACATTAAAAATTGCATTGTTATGATGACTGAACTTATGCATTAATGAAAGTTTAAGCTATTTATTTCAGATATTGACAGAGTGAGACTCCAAGAATACAACCCCTATCAAGGACGTGTGTCAGAAGCAGAGATGTGCCTTTGAATTCTTCCATGCAGAAAAAAATCTTAACCGATCAACATTTACCGGCGCCTGTTGAACGCTTACCAAATCGAAGTTGATGCCAGCACAGTTCGGAATAAGTGCATTGAGAATGGTGGTGACTCTTTAGAAAAATAAATTCTAGAGCAAAAAACGTTGCTTGTTTGAATAGTACCACTTCTGTCTTTATAGCTCTTATACGTTTTAGTTCTTCAGTAAAAATATAGGAGGCATTCCTTTTGGAATAGCCCTCGTACAACATACACTAACAACGTAAGCGCAGTATGTTTTTACTGCAAAGAACATGGTGCAACAATAACATATAATATTCTACGCAACATAAAACATGTATTCATGAGATGCAATGCTATTTAGATCTAATGTCGAGCATCAGGCTTACGCTTCTTTAGACATTAGATATTCGTATATACATTCCAGAAATATATAGATATCCTCGTTATTATTAATAACGAAGTCTGCTGTCAAAGAGTCGACATAAGTTAATATTGACTATGATCCCTATTAATGAGTTATCGTTAGATTTACAAATACAATACCCAGGGTTGAAACGATTTGCCGCTGATTATTTCTATCTTCAGATTGACCTATAACATGGCCTTCCTGAAACTCAGACAATGTTTTATTTATCCATGTCATACATAAACAGTGATATATAGGGATGTGACAACAGAATATTCTTTTCATTGTTTGGACTCTTGAGTATATATCCGTTAATATCTTATTTGCTTTTATATAGCCTGATGTGGTTCTCGGCTGGTTAGCTGAGTCTAACTGTATCGGATATATACTCCAGAGTCAAAAGAATGTAAAGAATATGCTGTTGTCACAGCCCTAGTGATATATGGTAGATATATTAGCATATGACAAGAAAAGAGTCAATTATATATATATATATATATATATATATATATATATATATATATATATATATATATAGGTAAATAGATAGATAGATAGATTTTTCAATCTTTTACTGCTATTTTGTAGATCTCCAAGTTCTAGATGTTGATAATGGAAGGAGAACCAAAAGTATCACTACCGGAGATAAAGTTGTTGCATTGGACTTCCGGTCTGGCTTGGCTCAAGTGTATCCAAATTAAGCAGATTTTAGACAAAACGAAGGGAAATCTTTTGCGCTGATACGGACTTTTTTTTCTTAACAAATGCGATCCAGGATGAAAGCCCCTTACGAAAAAGTTGAGACAATGGACAAAACAAAAATTTGACGATAGACTACAAGATTTCAAGAGAGCCAAACTTCCTTTTAATCAAACCTTTAAGCATGTATATTAGAGGGAAGAAAGGGATTGTCGAGCAATGTTTCCAACTGTAAACATGTACGAATCATTTTTGTGTCTATTTACTTCTGACATGACCGTGTACTACTCTGTCGATTCTGTACTAGTTAAATAATCAGGATCTATGTTGCATTTACATGTTTTCACTCGCAAGATGGTTAGCTCATGATTTGGTTAGAACCTAATTACGTTTTGACTCGCATATTGATACGTTAAGAGATAAGAACATTCTTCGCGTACGTAGCTATTTCCGCTTCTCATCAAACATATTTATTTTTTTCTTTAAAGATTCCACGTTAATTGGAATAGACACACAAGTACTTACTTATCTTCAGAAATGTAGTCTTTCAATGGCAGCCACATGCGTACAATTATTTCAGTCCCCGGTGTTGACATATAAGAATATAAACGTCCATCAAATGACAGCTTGCACAACTTGGGCTTCATCAGCGCGTAGAAAAAAATAGAACATCACAAAAGTTTCACTGTTAAGGAATAAAATCTTTCCAGTTAATGCAGCGAGTATTCATCAACAACATATATTTAAAGTTTAAAGCAGGTTTATTTGCATTTTTAGATTAAATACACATATTCCTTCAATCTTTAACAGACTATGAATACCCACGAAGGAGTGCCTGCGCGTGAAATTTTTGTGGCAGGAGGTGCGCAATCTCCAACCACACCTCTCCTAAGTCGATATTGTTTAATACCAGTGGCAGGACGACTGGAAACAAATGATGAGATAACTGGAGAATTCCCAAATGATCACCTATCTGGTATTAACCAGGTTCAACGTTCCTTAACTTCGGTGATCTGACGACAACAGGTGCGTTAACGCGATTATGCTATATGCGGTCTTGCCTTATAATGCTATAATAACTCGAATTCTGTAGTAGTTGGTAGCTAGTTCGTTTCCAGCTATTGCACGTGAAGCAGTCCGTTTCGGGTGTTAATGTAACAAAAGGAATACATCTCTATTTAATACATATCTATTTGCTTCTAGCAATGGCTCTATTAAAGTAAGCGACTCCATTTTATTACTATATTGCACACATTTTGATAAACCAACCTGTCTTATATCCTTGTATGCATAGTTTTTGTATTGACAAAACTGTTGAATAAATTGTAGAAGTCTAGTTTGGTCTTTAGCTAAAACTTAATGACCATTTCCCTATGGCAAACATAGTCAATAGGATAGATATCGACGCAGCAATCCTGCAATAAACTTGTGATCGCAAATAAACTTATGTAGCGACAACGTTTACCATATGGTGCCCAAAATTGAAATGCTTAACATCGTTTTTCCACACATAGCTCAATGCATAAACACGTTTGAATTAATTATAAACAAATAAAAAAAAACATTTTAAACCAATCAGCTTCATTTTATTTTAAATTTATAAAAGTTGCTGTTTGGTCCAACCGAATGCATAGAAGTAATATTTTTACTTTAATAAAAATTTTCAGCAAAAGTTCATAACAAAACTAACATGTACTTCACTACAGCTTGCTTCACCTATTTATTAAGCTTGGCGAGGCTAAATATAGTTTAACCCTTATATAAGATACCCGAATATAAGAAAAACGGATATAAGAGAGATTTTCTCTAGTTCCAAATTAGAGCCTGTGTTAATGTACAGTGTAACTCGGACATTAAGAAAACGGATATAAGTGTAACCCGGATATAAGAACGCTGCTAGTACCGGATAAGTAGTCTCTTATATCAAGGTTACAATATAATACATTTCTCAACTCACGCACACACAGCCATAAACATAAACATGCCATCCTAACACTAACGTACACGCATACAGAGCGCATTACGTAAATCGATCGTTTGAAAACAAATGTATAAACTTATTAATTGTTATACGCCTAACATTTCTCACTGAACTTTCTACAACGAAAACGAATGAACATTGCCTTTATTAAGAACTTTTAATCAAATGTAATATTCGTTTTATTTGCCTATATAAACTTCCGTTTTAATCATAAAATACGTTTTTTTGTGAATAAATTTTTTTTGTGAATTAATTTTTTTTGTGAATTAATTTTTTGTGAATTAAATTTTTTTGTGGATTAATTTCCCCACTTGTTCCTGCTTCCCTGACTATACTAATATGCAGGTGGTTAAATATAAGTGAACAGGCATCTCGCTCGTCTCTTCAAGAAGACCGCAGTAAACATGGTCCCAGATAGTAGAATCTTACACTCATATTACAATATGTCTTGTATAACGTATATAAGAATAAAAAAATTACTTATTTTGCATTTAATCAAATAAATCATATCAACTTTCCACGTTCATCAGTCGGCCATTTTGACGGCCATTTTTAGTTCCACATTATGATTGCAAACAAAGCCATGAAATGACGTCATCTAATGACGTACTAATGAGTCAGCAAATAAAAATGCACTCTTGTTAGTGCGTTATCATCAGACTGGGTCGCCTATTGATTAATTCTGTACATTTTTGTACGGTACTTCAAATAATTTGATTATCAACCGAACGAGGTGTGGCTAAATTGTATTTCCTGTTCATTTTCAACCAGATAATATCAAGCGGGCCGTATCAAAACGTTCCTTAATAGATTCATGAAATATTTTCTTGTCTGGAAAAAAAACTACTTTAGATATGCTGTCTTAAAAACATTAAAGGAGAAGCCGAAATGCGGGAGTTGGGCAAGAACGCATCAACGCTTTCATTAATTCCCGAAATGTTATGTTGCATGATTATGCGAATTTTGAGGTAGAAAATAAAAGTTTTATTCAAGTCTGAGAAGTGTGATTATCCAAATTGATACCGCATCAAACTATGGATCCATTTTTGTAATTTACGTAATTATCCACCTCTGGTCCAACATAAATACCAATTCATCTTCAAGTAATCATGCAATGAAAAAAGAAAAAAAAAACAGGGCTTTGTATGACCCGCAATTTCTACGAGGCTGACGCCAATAGCCGGAAAAGACCGATCATAATATTAGGAACGAACGCATTGTTGGTTTTTACCTAATACGTATCTAAGAAGTCGATTATTCTTAAATTGGAAGAAATAAAAATGCAATTTTAATCGCGCAGGTTAGAGTTGGGGTTAGGGTTTAGCTTAGAGTTTATCGTTTGGATTTAGGGTTTAAGGTTAGAATTAGGGTAAGCGATAGAGGTAATAGAAATATTTGTTTCATCGTAGCGTTTTAAAAATTGAGGCACGGTTGGCCAACTTTTTTCGGTTATTTCCGTAAGTTTCCGAGCGAGCCCAAGCCAACTTTGTGGAAATTGCATAAGTACTAAAAAAAAAAACACAAAAAACACACTGCGGGTTGTAGAATGCATAAGTACTAAAAAAAATACCGTGTTATTTTTTAATTACATGTTATCCTCATATCGCTTTCCTCATTGTAAGGCGTCAAATTGGGAAAGATGGATTTTGTTTCTACTAAACGAACAAGTCGAAACGGATGGTTTAAATTTGCTGCAAAATTTCCCTGCTGGGTTTCTATAGCTTAAAACTTATTATTTCAAATCGTAATATCCGCCATTGGTTTCCACGAGAAATCAAATGGTGAATGAGAATCTCCATAGTCACAATGTTGAAATGGATCTAAGAGGATTTGAACACGACACGCTGGCTCATTAGTCTGCACCAACATCCGCTTCAACACCGCCACATCCTAATAGATATTGTGATTCGGTATTAAATATTAACAAAACACTAATTTGCCATAAAACATATATATTCTTCCTTTTGTGTTTTATACATCAAATCTTTTCTTTAATTCCTATCAATTCTAAAAATACATACCATGCATTTTTATACTACACTAGCATTTCAGCCAGGCATTTGTTTGGGTGTTTGGGTGTGTCTGTTGAACAAAAAAAAAAAGCAAAAAGAAAAAAAAATGTGGTAGTAGGAAAGCAGGCTCAAACCCGTACCGCGAAGGAGGAAAATAACGGGGTTAAAAGCTAACGTCTATGCTGTTACGACCACCGCCAAACCAGAAGCGACATTTTCTCAAATTAAGGCTAGACAATTTAAAGGAGAGCATAACTTTCAAAAATATCGGCGGAAAAAGTGACCCCCCCTGTAGAAAAGTGCCTAGTTGAAGGGAAAAACATTAATGTTTTTAGCCAATTTTTCAATATTTGTCGAATGAAAGATCAAACTTTAAAACGATACAGATCTTAGTAAAATCCGTCGCCTCTATTGAAAGTTTTAGGCAGACATGCAAACATACATGCGTACATACATTTATATATTGGTAACTAAAAACTTTCAACCTAAACCAATGAAAAAGCTTGCCTAATCTTTCAGTACCCCTTATGTAAAATTTCAAATATTTAAATCAGAAATTGTCTGAGTAATTTGGAAGAGACCGCAGAGGTCAATTTGTTTTTTACCTTGACCCCTTTTTTGACTCGTTAACATTTCTTGTTTTTGGCTCAAATCAAGTTATTAAGTTAGATCCTTGTACTAGGAACCTATATCTAAAATTTCAAGTGTGTAGACCCAAAATTGTCGGAGGAGTTTGGAAGAGTTCTAAAAGGCGAAATCGTTGAATTTTGACCCCTAAATTACCAAATTTCTGGCCAAAAACAGATCATATCGATTTTCCCAAATCTCAATACCCTGTATATCAAATTTCGAGTCTGTAGACTAAAATTTGACAGAGTTATTGTGTAGGGAAATGTGCACACAAAGACAGACAGACACTTTAACCTTTATAGATATATAGACAAGCATTTCACGTTGCCCGGGTGTTTGGAGGTGTATGTGAACAAAAAAAAAAGGTCAATTATTTTGACCCCTTTACATTTATTGTTTATGGCTCTAATCAAGTTATTAAGTTAGATCCATGCCCAAAGAACCTATATCTAAAATTTCAATTGACAGAGTTATTGCGTAGGGAAATGTACACACACAGACACACATATACACACATAGACAGACACTTTCAGTTTTATAGATATACTAGCATGGGGGCCCGGCGTTGCCCGGGTATTTGGAGGTGTATGTTGATAAAAAAAGCGGTCAATTTTTTAAACTTTGACCCCTATTGTGACTCCTTAACATTTATTTTTTTTTGCCCAAATCTTATTATTACTTTAGATCCATGTCCAAGGAACCTATATCTAAAATTTCAAGTGTTTAGACCGAAAATTGTCGGAGGAGTTTGGTAGGGTTCTCAAAAGTCAAATCGTTTAACTTTGTCCCTTTAATCGCCAAATTTCTGGCCGAAATCCAGTCACATCGATTTTTCCAAATCTCAGTACCCTGTATATCAAATTTCGAGTCTATAGACTGAAAATTGACAGAGTTATTGCGTATGGAAATGTACACACACAGACACACACTCACTTTCACTTTTATAGATATACTAGCATTTCAGCCCGGCGTTGCCCGGGTATTTGGAGATGTATGTTGAGCAAAAAAAAAAAATAAAAAGTGGTCAATTCTTTTAACTTTGACCCCTATTATGACCCCTTAACCTTTATTATTTTGGGCTCAAATCAACTTATTAAGTTAGATCCATGTCCAAGAAACCTATATCTAAAATTTCAAGTGTTTAAACCGAAAATTGTCAGAGGAGTTTGGTAGAGTTCTCAAAGGTCAAATCGTTTAACTTTTACCTCTTAACAGCCAAATTTCTGTCCGAAAACCGATCACATCGATTTTTCTAAATCTCAGTACCCTGTATATCAAATTTTGAGTCTGTAGACTTAAAATTGACAGTGTTATTGCGTAGGGAAATGTACACCCACAGACACACAGACACACAGATACACACACAGACAGACACTTTCACTTTTACAGATATACTAGCATGGGTGGCCGGCGTTTCCCGGGTGTGAGGTGTATGCTGAGCAAAAAATAAAAAAAAAGGTCAATGTTTTTAAAATTTAACCCCTAATGTGACCTTTTAACATTTATTGTTTAGGACTCCAATCAAGTTATTAAGTTACATCCATGTCCAAGGAACCTATATCTAAAATTTTAAGAGTTCAGACCGAAAATTCTCGGATGACTTTGGTAAAGTTCTCAAAGGTCAAATTGTGTAACGTTGACCCCTTAACAGCCACATTTCTGGCCGAAAACTGATCAGATAGATTTTTCCAAATCTCAGTACCCTGTATATCAAATTTCGAGTCTGTAGACTGAAAATTGACAGCATTATTGCGTAGGGAAATGTACACAGACAGACACACAGACAGCTACGCAGACACGTTCACACAATACACACAAAAGAAACACGAATTTATAGGAGTATAGAGTTAAGCTAGTAAACATACGATGGTTAAATTAGATATGAAATATCACATCTCTGGGTAGATTGTATTTACTCTTTTTTCTCTACACCGTGTAAATATTTTACCAAAATATTAATGGAATACAAATTTCTCAATATTTATTTATATAAATATTTTACCGTGTAATAATAATGCCGTTTGTAAACGTATATATATGAAAGAGTTATTTAGTTTGTAGCGGACACAAATAGAAATGCCTCCGTACAATCTCAAGGCAAAATGGATATCCCTGTAAGGGGAGCTGTGCATATAACTGTGACGTACCAGTTGCGCAATCTCTAACTACACCTCTCCTACATCTCTCTAGACTACTGAAAAGAAAAAAAATGCCTGTATAAGCGAAGAGCACACAAAGCAACGGGAATCCCCAAATTGTCAACCATTTTAGGCTCAACGTTGCTTAACATCGTTGAAACAGATATATTGGAAGTACCAGTATAAGAACATTAATATCAAGTATAAGCATTTATGTCAACACATTAAAAACTGTAACTGTAACATTACACATAACATTTTGTTATAACCTCAGTTAAATGTGTTACAAGGGAAATAGAACACGGGAATAGAGTAGAAAGATTTATGAAACATATAAAGGGTGATTTTGTACGTCTAATCGACAAACAAACTCTGTTAGCTCTCCGGATGTGGACCCCGAATAAATGCCTTGTCTACCGGTATTAATGTTTATATGTCAATTTATTTGTCGATAATTCCGTTACAACATATTTTAAAAGATTCGGACAGTTGTCGTTTTTCACCTTTGGGTATGTTATACGTATAAAAAAAATACAGATATTTTACATTTTACAGGACGTTAAATCAGAGCTATTCTATGTAATTATCCAACAATGTTCGAAACAAAGAAAGGACTAAACTATGTATCTCTCATGTAATCGCTTTAATCGGAAGATCGGGGTTTGTATTACTGTACACATAGATTCGAAAAAGTTGTCAAAAAACAAATATATGACAAATAAATGTTATCAAAGGCAAGATAAGTTACTTTTCTACCAAACTGGATATATTTTTCGTGTTTTTATTCAACGTAACATATTTATTCAGCTCGAAAAACATACATGTTTACCGATGTATTGGAAAATTCAAGATGGCGTCAGATTCTCTCTTTAACACGGTTAGTTTGGGAAAAGGTGTTATAAATAAAAAAAAAACTATACAAAATACTATTAAAAACCCGCCGAATACATGTCAACCTATGTCACGGTAACAAATATTGAGCGAGTTTTTAACAGTATTTTATCTGGGTTTTTATTTATAACACCTTTTCCCAAACTTACCGTGTTAAAGTGAGAATCAGACGCCATCTTGAATTTTCCAATACATCGGAAAACACTGTATGTTTTTCGAGCTGAATAAACATGTTATATTGAATAAAAACACGAAAAATATATCCAGTTTGGTAGAAAAGTAACTTATCTTGCTTTTGATAACATTTATTTGTTATATATTTGTTTTTTGACAACTTTTTCGAATCTATGTGTACAGTAATACAAACCCGAAGATCGTTTTATCCCATTCAAGGTCTTCTTTTCTTTACAGCCGTGAAGAGACGTTGTTAGTCTGAGTCTCTGCTATCGTTATGTTCATAGTAAGTGCTCGACTGAGCTCTAGTCTACGCTCAGTCCTGTAAAGCATTTACAGCAAAACAAAAAACAAAAAACAAAAGAACTACCTAGCTTCAACAATTGTAAAGAAAAAAGCTTTCTCCCATGACCAAAGTTTTTTTTGCAAGAACTCCATCCTTTTTGGAATACAATACCACGCGCTGCTTCCCAGTCGAAGAAAAAAATAGTCGTTTTTAATTCTAATATTTAAAATATTTTGTGAGTCGTCGACTTAAATAATTAAATTGTGTAAGATTTTTCTAATCCTTGTTTTTCTTAGCCGTCAACGGATAATCTCATTAATCGGTATCCTTGAGTAGATTTTTTGCCTTTATAAGCAACATATGGATACATTATATATATTATATAAAATATGTATGATTTAAATAATACATTTTGAGGAAGCACTGCATTTTTATTTATTTGTACTATTTTGTGAACTGATCCCTTGCATTCTTTAAGGAGATACAATGAAACTGCAGTAAATGTTCTCATTTTTGTTGTTGTTATAATGAGATGTAAACCATAAGCAAACTAGTTACATAGATTAAAGAAAAAAAACAATCACATCGATGCAACTGCGGTTAACCTCTAGACGAAGTTCCCCTATACTACTTTTCCTGTGGATTCAGCGACACTCGTTTGCCTCATCACGCCTCATTCACTGATGTAGTCAAACCTAGCAAGTTCCGCCATTTTATTTATTCATTTGTTTGTGAGGGACTCTTAGCTTTTTGCGATTTTTATCGTGAAAAATATATGCTCACGCATTACAATTATCCAAGTTTGTCAAAGAATTTTGTTTGTTTTGTATTATGAGTTCTCGAGTGTTAACTATTCTGGATTCTTACTGATTATTGTAATAGATGTTCGTAGGAGTGCCAGGTTTCTTTCAAAGAACATAAGGTTATGCTTTCCTTCCAGTTTTGAACACACCACACAGCTAAAGCGAATGACTGATTGCAACTAAAGGTCGGATAAAATAAATTTCTCGCCCCATAATTTATACGCTTCCATCCAGGTGGTAAATTTTCAAGGATTGGTTCTATTGGTTATTGCTTCTTTCGTTACAAAGGCCCATACAAAGGATTAGTGACAGATTTCACAAATGGAAGGTTGTTGGGATCTGCTGCGCATGTGCAGTTAATTGTGCAAATCGGAGCGATGACAGCCCCCGGGGGTAATGTGCACTGCATGCAGGTGACTGCTCCTGGCTAAATACCCCCCCCATTTATTGTTTGTTACCTTTTATGTTTTTGTTTTATTTCATCAGCAGCTGCACTTAAGTAATAGCATTTCTCAAGTTGGTCCATCACCTTCGTGACTGGTAGGCGGGAATAAATCTTCACGTTTCACAAAAAAAAAAAAAAAAAAATCGCCGTTGGCAATTCTTCATTTGCTATTGATTCAAGCAATTTTTTCCTCTTCAGATACGTTTGACCTGAATTCAGTTGGTGTTATTTCTTTTTTTTTTTTTTTACTAAATGCCCATCAATTCAGTTGGATAGCCGTCTTTTCCAGTGTTTACATTTATCCCAGTGCGCGCACGCACGCACACGCACACACGCATATATATATATATATATATATATATATATATATATATATATATATATACACGTCAAAATATTGTAGGAATGAATTTACAATATTTTATTCAAAACAGGGAATACGAAATAAAAGTGAAGGGTTCCTTATTCCATGGTGTTCAGATAAAATATTGTGTATTTAATTCTACAATATCTTTTATTCATCTTTTCTTAACTTGCGAATTTTTCTCATATATATATATATATATATATATATATATATATATATATACACACATATATATATATATAATATATATATATTACAATAATAAATTAAACACCTAGTAGTGTTTCCTCCTTTCGGGAATCATCAGTGCATGGTGACACGATTACTACAAGTCGTGAGATTCGAATGGGGCCATGAAGCCATCTCTGATTCCATTAGCAAGGAACTAACATCAAGGCCAATCGCAACTTCGAGAAATATCGTTGAGGTTTTAATAGTTATTTTTAAATGTCGCAACATCTGACCATAATGATTTAATCATGATCTGCACTGCGACCTAATTTCTAAAGTGCTCAACCGCAAGAAGCCGAGTTATATATATATATATATATATATATATATATATATATGTGTGTGTGTGTATATATATATATATATATATATATATATATATATATACCAGCTGTACCCGGCCCCGCGTTGCTGTTGCCCGGTTTGGTTAAATGAAGATACAATAGAATGCATGTTTTCTATACGATTAATTTACTAATACTTGTAGATGCACATTGTTTTTGGTTGTTTCATTTTATGCGCATATATACATATTGTCTTCTTTGCCGACTCTGGAACATGCGGCATATAATTGGCCATGTGAGAAGCAAACAGTATGTAGATGTAAGCTACACGTTAATTAAGATTATTCGTACGTTTTTTTAAGGTGATTGCAAACACCACTTGAATTGGGAATTACAATCACTATGTAAAATGCCATGTCTGTTGGAATTGTAGCAATGCGTGGAATGGGGACTTCTTTACCATTTGAAAAGCATTATCAAGTTTATTGTTTCTGTGATGGCGTTCATTATTTTTCCTGCAAGCCGCACGCTATTGTAAAGCTTCAACTGGTTGATATTTTGAAACATAATAATAACATAATAAACATAATAATTAGCATGCCAATTTTCAATTACTGTACATGCGGTGGGATCCCTGGCAAATCTAATGAATTAAAATGCTCTTGGATAATTAACTGCTTCATCTGATTCCATAAAAGTATCGATAAACTTGTATTTGACTACCTGACTTTCAATGCTATGTTGAATAATATTGTTAAGTTGATGAACTTCTGTGTTCGGGGCTGCCAGAATATCACGTTATCTTAGTCAACTGGAATTCGTATAATTAATTTGAATATCTGAAAATACTTTTTAACCAATCCTCCTTTTCATGTAACTAAATTACAGAAGTTATGAGGCAATGAAATTCGCCATAAAGTCAAATCAGTTGGCACATTTCTTTTTCCAATTTCAAAGAATTCCAAAAATTGATATGAAAATATATGCAGATCGATTGCTTTGCACCTGGACACGCATATTTATAGTTTCATATTTAATGTCTTTACATGCCCCCCAAAAGTAGATTATTCGAGGAAAGCATTCCCTTCATTCGCTGGCGTTAATCGAGTAGTTACACTTAATGTTTGTCTTAAATCTCCTGCAAAGAAATATTACGATATTCCGAAATGGTCTGACATTTTTGCTACACTAATCTTGCAAGAATCGATTAAGAGCCTCTAGTGATTTTTTGCGGCATTATGTATTCGTCCCTAAACAATTCATTTGCATTTTTGTAATGCTTTCCCCGAGTTGGATGTTTGCAGATTATGCACATGGTAGTTCCAATTCAAAGCAAAATTCACAGTTCTTTTACCTGATAGTAATGCCGCAGCTCTTTCGAATGATGCACGAGCTTAGGTTATGTAATTTTACGTGCGAATGGCTGCAAAAAGCAATTTTATTAGGATTTTATCGGTTCCTTCCGAAGCGTTTAAAAAACATTTCTCAACCATGTTATTAATAGTTTGTGTTCTTTGGTTGTAAATTCATAGTTGCACAAATGTTAATTCATGCATATTTGATTACAAGTACAACAAAACGATAAGCCGTGTTGTAATTTTGTTCACGACACAATCCTACATTCGAGTCGCAGCAGACCGAATTGATGATGTCATTCCCAATCGATTAAGAACTTTGCGATATCAAAGCATCAATCTTCAATCATAATCAAAGATTCATCATAAACTAGCCTAGCTGCCCGACGTTGCACAGGTGTTTAGAGCTGTGTGTTGAACAAAAAAAAAATGGTAGTCGATTAGCAGGCTCGAACCTGTACCGCGAAGAAGGAAAAGAACGTGAAAAAAACGTGACGTGTGTGCTGCTATGCCCATCGCCAAACCGGAAGTCACGTAGATTTGAATTGAGGCTAGACAATCGAAAAGAGGAAATGACTTTCGAAAATATCGGCGAAAAAAACCGACCCCTCCCTGTAGTAAAGTGGCCAATTGAGGATGAAGGAATTAATGTTATTAGCCATTTTTTTAAATATTTGTTGTTCGAACAATCGTGCCTTAAAATAATACCGATCTCCTGAAAATCCGTCGCCTCTGCCGAAAGTTTTAGGAAGACTTACATACATACATACATACATACATACATACATACATACATACATACATACATTTAAACAGATGGTAGCCTGTTTCTCACGATCGAAAGTTTAACCCTGTGAAGTCTCGGTCTGGTACTGCACCCAGAGGCCAGACAACCCTGAGTCAGCGCTCGTTGGCATCGGAAACGAAATTATATTTCGTTATGTCTCTGAAAATGACATCAAGTTGTCGTTTAACCAAAGTAATAGAATTCATAGCTCAAATCTTTCTTTCAGCAGGGTTTGGTTGCCGTCGCCCGAGCATACGACAATACTTAACGAATAAAGCGATCATATTTGCCCGGCTTTCTCCAGTGTTTCTGGAGCCTATGCCACCTCCCAGTGGGGAGCCAAATCGCTCCCTAGAAGTGTCCTGTCAAAATGCCTTCTATTACTCTGTTGGAGATGAAAGAGATATTGCAAACCCTGCACGAATTCGAATAGAATGTGATGCGTTACACGTATCATAAATGCATGAATCCCAGAATCCGTAATTTTTCAATAAGTTCAAGTTTAACCCGCACCCGTAAAGTGGCATGTGTAACGCCATCAACAATTTTCAAGTGTTTGAAAGGCGCTGGACCAGGGACATTTACCAACAGCATGCGAAGAAAGAAATATCTATGTTGATTGAGACGAATAGTGTACAGTCTGACTATTGTGGTCTCTTTGAATATGCCAAGTTGTCCATCGACTCGTTCGCTTCGTTTATGTCGTTCATTCGATATTTTTTTTACTCTCACTCCATGTATATTACATATGCACGTGCTATTAGCGCAGTGTTTTCACTAGTAATGTGACGGTTCCAATATTTTTCCCGATTCCGATACAATTACTGATTCCGATACAATTACTGATTCCAATTTTTTTTTTAGAAATCTCTAATTATTTAACTATAAAATTGTTATATTTTCCCGATTATCATAAAATCACACCTTAAATGTGCATATATTTTCCGAGGGGGGGGTAATGTATAGTTTTACTGGGAGTTTAAATCAATACATATTTATGATTTTTTTTTACTAATTGTAGTGAAAGATTTTGAATTAAAAAAAAAACAGGATAATTAAAGGAATCGTTTTTGACATCGGAAAATTGACACAAATGGTTCGATTTTCCAATTCCGACTCCGATTAATCGCCCCAACACTAGTTTTCACATATGCGTCAATTTGACATAGCGTGAAAAAACACGTTGATGTAGCCGATTGATTCAGAGCAATTTGTTGCACATTTGAAGCTTTAAAGGCCTTATTCATTTTCTAGATATGCTGCTAAATAAATAATAGCCGAACTTTGTTCATGCATAGAAAATGAAAGAATTAGTCATACAGCTTCACTGCTGTTTACGTATTTTCTAGCTTGATAGTGTGCAATTGATCGGTATGTATTCCTATCATTTCTTTATGTATACAAGCCCCAAATCTTCCAGATCGCTGCCTTTATTCACGTACTTACAAATGCATAGGATCGACTTAACTGAGTTACAATATTTTTTATGTGCGATTTATAGACTTTTGATAACAAAGGCGAATAGAAAATAACCCACCAATACGATGTCACCATTTTGCATTTGTATATTTGCAACTTTATCGATAACATCTACTTACATTCTTCTTTATAAAGATTATCCATCAGTTCCTGAAACTGTGTCGGGTACTAATTCTCGAGTATATCGCTTAAGGCATTTTTCATATATCATATATGGTTAATTTGGATTCAATATACCACAAGATTCACGTATCATACATATGTTTTGTCTCAACCGCATGCAAATCTATATCCATGACAGCATCACGTATTTCAATGCATATTACATTGTCGATTTCATCTGGCTGGGTTTCGTTACAGGTTCAGATCAATATGTGTATGGTAATCCTCGCTTTTGTTATTCCACTGAATACATCCAGCAGCACACAGATCCAAACATTTTTAGGTTTTACTATGGAATCCATTAGACATTTGAGCGTTTATCTGTAATATCGTGTCTATCCACAGATGATTGCACAGGAAGTAAAAGTTGTTATATATTATCCCAACCTGGGTTGGATGTGAATGTGAAATATGGCAGAATCCTCCATAGTGACAAATATATGCAAATACATCTTCAGTGCACTAATGCATATGGCATGCACTTCCTAAAGATGAAGATGGAAAATCATTAGTCGTCCAACAGTAATTATATTATCATTAACAACTGAATCTCGCAAATAAACATATTTTTCAGAGCTAAGTTTGATTTGATTCAAAGGGGTGAATAGCAAACGTTCCGTTTCAATTTTTGCAGATATATCTGCGATTGCGATGTGCTGGTGAAACAATCGGCGGCATTTAGGAATGTGTTTTTTTTCTCTCGAATCGTTATTCAGCGTGAATAATATTTCATTGCACTGAATTACCTATTTTTTTTTCACTTCTGAATCCATCATGCATCAATGAATTGATCATCTCTTGTTCTCCGACTATAACGATTTCAGCAACTGACAGTCTTTCGCGCCCATTCTGTTATGAAAGAAGCAGAGCGGAAAATGTAGAATATATTGCTGCACCTGCAATCGTTCATCTTAGAGTTTGTCGGTACGTCACTCTTCTGCATTATACGCACGTATTTGAATCATTCTTTGCCTTCAATGTTCATTCACTGATCGCCGTTCTTTCTGCATTTGACTGGCAACAACCCGTCGCCCTTCTACCGCTTTGCGAGTACGCTGACCGAAGTTTGATTGACTAAGACACAGGCAACAGACAACAGAAAATGGTACTTGACCCTTGATGCTACACTAACATGCTAAGAAAAAAAGGGCAAAATATGGCAAATTGATTTTACTATGAACATTTATGCGGACATGTAATAAATGGCAAATTGATGAATTTTACCGATTTTTATTATGCAAGAAAGTTAAGTGTCTTACCGATAACAATTCGATGAAAAAAATGAAAAGAAAACTGCTTAAAGAACTACCGAAACTAAGGCTACAGAACTGACATTAAAGGCAGAAGCTCCTGCCAGAAAATCACCTGTCAATCTGGTAAAATCGAAATTAAAAAAAAAATTAGTAAACCAACAAAGTGGGGGATCGATAATAATTTAGCAAAAACAAAAAATAAAAAAAAAATTTTGAGGATAGGTGTAAAAAAATTATTTATTTTATTGGACTGTTATACTCAACTTCATATTTGTGGTTATTTCACCATTTCAGCCAACTCATCCTCTGGCCTTCTTTAGGGAGTTAACCACCGGAACGTGGTGTAAAAACAACAAGTATGGAGATGAGGATAATATCCCCCCCCAAATATGAATACACAAATTATGAAGCCCTTAAAGTATTACAATAAAATAAAAATAATAAAATAATAAATAACACCATTCAGTACGGACCCGACAATGTAAAACCAGATAAGGACATTAAATTGCGCAGTGGATAGAGGCGTTGAGTCTCTGCAGTTCCAAATGAGTATTGTTTGAAGACAGTGGTTTCAATCCTATCCAAAGCAGGTTAAAGGCAAATGTGAGACAACAAAAACCAAGGAATATTATACTAGATAATCTACTGCACTCGGCGTTTTGTGGGAATCTTTACTTTCATTTTTGCCCCGTTTTGCTATGACCTCATGTTTGACGTCATCACATATGACGTCATATGTGACGTATAATGAACATATATTACATACATATATTGCTTATGACGTTTTATATATGACGTATGTGAGCAAACCAACAAACAAACAATAAAACACACACAGGAATGTGGCTTCATTATATATATATATATATATATATATATATATATATATATATATGTATATGTATGTATATATATATATATATAACTTTCTAAGTAAATAAAAAAATGAGCTTCGAGGCGGAGCCAATATTAACCGTATGTATCGCTTGAAAAAAAAACAACAATAACAAATCTAAATTTATAAGCGATAAAAATAAACAGTAAAATTAATCTAGGGTTTGTGGCCTAACGGTTAAGGCACCGGACTGTGGTAAACATGGTCTGAGGTTCGATCCCTAGAAACAGTTGAACTACGCTGACGAGAGGTAACGACCTCGAAACACGCGTGTACGTAGATTACGGTTTTAAAATAAATAAAATGTTATATACGTCCAAACAAATTAAAAAGGGCGACTTTCTAAGTAAATGAAAAAAATGAGCGAGGCGGAGCCAATATTAACCGTATGTATCGCTTGAAAAAAAAAACAACAATTACATATATATATATATATATATATATATACATACATAATTTGTAGTTAATAATTATTATGGTAAATAATTATGTCAACCCCTTTAAGAAACTCGTTTCTTATCGTTGAGTATTTTCAGTTGAAGTAAGTCGGTCAAATTAGCTTGTATGCACTGATCATCAGAGAATGTTTAGATCACCATGACTGACGTAAAAAACATTTTAAAATAAATGTTTTAATTTCAACGTTATTTTTATATTTTTTTGAAGCCAGACATGGCTTCTGTCGCCAGATCTGAATCTATCGACTGGTGTTAATCGTGTAATCCTACACTGAAGATTCCCGAAAGGATGAAACACTAGTGTCTGTTTAAAAATTATTATAGTAAATAATTAATTAATCATATATATATATATATATATATGTATATATATATATATATGTATGTGTGTGTGTGTGCGAGTGTGAGTGTGTGTGTGTTATACTATTTAAATAATATACGTTACTGCTTCAACTGGAAATATCCAGATGTCGTTCGATTGGTCATCCGGAATTTGGAAAAAGACATCCTTGTTACAATAACAGAAGGATAGTCTTTATTCTTCATGAGCGTAAATGGATAACGAAAAACTGTTGTCTATTTTTATTTAATTTATTTATCTAATTTTATTTAATGCAATCGATTATTATTAATCATGATTATACATAACATTACAATAATGGAGCTACTCGAAGGGCGATCTTGTCTTGACAGAAAATCGGCTTCGAAACTTTGTAGGAGATTCCATTTTCTCTTCCCTGAAACATCTTTCATACAGAAGAAACGTTGCGAGCATGTCGTTACTCTATCGTTGGTAAGTGCTTGTCTAAACTTCAATCCATATTTCCACGTTGCCAAACCTCTAAAAAAAAAATAAAACACACTCGTCTAGCTTCGCCTACTATCAGGAAATATTCATAAACTGACGCTATTCCTTTCAGGTTTTCAAAAGAATGCCTTTACACGCATCTATTATGCAGACCATAGCGTTATAAAATAGATACAGCATCGAACTTGCCCGTCTTGTGCTACACTGGTAAACGCACATGCGAGACAAGACATTAAACAATATAATACGGACCTTTAAAAATGTAGTTTGAAGAGCGCAGAATTCTATTGCGTATATTTCAAAGTCAAACGACTAACGTACGAAGAAAGAAAAAGACTAGAATGACGGTAATAATCAAGACCAGGACAGTGTGTTAATTGCCAAAAAGTATATTGACAAGCATATATTACAGAAGTACACGTCATGATCCTGGTGCCATATACCTGCCACGAATCGTTGTAACGTTTGTTTTTAACTGTATTTATTGGCTCTTGGTAAATCCATGCATTCTAAAATGCATAGATCAGCTTGCTGCGTAATAAATATACAAGCCCCTTTTCTCATTTCGCTGTCCAGCAATACGTATAGAAAATAAACTAACGGTACCGTCCTGCTTAAATAAGACAACGAACATATGCACAATGAATGAACAAAATGAGATCAGGTTTATTCAGTCAACGCAAAGAGAATGAAGTTTCAACAATAGCCGAGCTGTTAAGATAATCGTTATTGCACAGATTTGGTAAACAAGTACTGATAAGAAGCTGGTCAATGGTTTTAACAGCTTTTCCACATTCACATGTCAGTAAAACGAGTATTTCTTCGCGATGGATTACATTAATCTCTTTCAATCCCGTGTAGTTATAGCTAACGGCCAAATGATAATAAAGCGTATTAAATATCTACCATGTTTGTTATCTTTAAACTTGTTATCATCTGAAACGTCTCAAAAGCTCCACGCTATTTGTCGCTTCGTTATATTCAGAGTTTCACTGCCCAGAAATCTGACAGTCATCGCTTTAAGGAAAACTGATAACAAATTTTCTAAACAGCATTTCTTTTTACTTAGGCTTAAGTTTAATAGTACATTTATTCGTATGCACACACTGATCATGGCGTTATGCTTCCTCGTGGAAAAATTTAACCAAACACGATTAACAGTCTATTTGCGCCAGCACATGTTGCAAGACGTTATTCATGGTTTATTATTTATCGCGAAAGTGAATATTTATTTTTCTGTTAAAAAAATATTTTTTATGTTTATACCAGAAAATCAATTATCTTCTTCCTTCATTCCGAGCTGGCTACGTTTTTCGCTTCTTCAAAAATGTGTTTTTCAATTTCAACATGGTTAACTTCTAACGCTTTTTTTTTTACTAGTATGTATACCCGGCGTTACCCGGGTTTTTGGAAGGGGTTTTTGAGAGAAAAAAGTAGTTGTAGACAGGCAGGCTCGAACCCGTATCGCAAAGGAGGAAAATAACTTGAAAACTTGACAATGAGCGCAACAGCAAATATGCCCTTGCTGTTGCGCCCACTGTATAAACCGGAAGTGACATAGGTTTAAATTAAAGCTAGTCAATCGAAAAGATGGGATGACTTTCGAAAATATCGGCGAAAAAATCGACCCATCCCTGTACAAAAGTGTCCAGTTGCGGATGAAGGAATTAATGTTTTTAGCCAATTTTTCGATATTTGTCGTCCGAAGGGTCGAGCTTAAAAACGATACCGATTTCATGAAAATTCGCCCCCTCTGTCGAAAGGTTTATGCAAAAATATATACATACATACATACATTTAAATAGACAGGTGAGATTTATATTATAGATTAGACTTAGTAATTCTTGTTTCCTCTTATTTAAATCTATACTACTTTTAACCTGTCTGTCTGTTTATCTGTCTTTTCACATTTTTCCGGAATTACTCTACTGATCTAGCTGACGTTTTGGATGGATCTTTGTTATGGTAAAGTGTACCGAACTAAGTATTATGGTATCTGTTCGATGCACAGTTAGAGATTAAAGGAATTAATAGAGATTAGTATGTAATGCAAAAAGGGGCAGAAATTTAACCACATTCAACCATCAAGTTTACATAAAGCGCTCATTCTAAGTCAATGGGTTAAAAAGTTTAGTGTTTGATATTCACTTACTTGTAACCATATTATCAATTTTACATCTCTACTAAGATTCACCGAAAACGATTATTGAGTTATAAGCGTAGAAATATTATTTTATTTATTAACTATGTAACATATTGCAATAGTTGCTTTTATTTTTATACCATCGGTTATTTAGATAAGTGAATACCATGGATGATAGAGAAGCATGTGCGTATTTGTAAGACTAAAGTATTTTCAATTTAGTTAAATCCAAAATAATTACAAGCAATTATCAACTCAGCATTTAGTGTTATGTTTAATTTAATAGTCATTGTGGTATTTAAGGTGTGTCGATTGAAGTTTAAAACATAGACGCCGTTTCCGAATTTTAATTCCTAATGGATATCAGCACAGGTGTTTTGATGGAACATTATTTTACAATAATGACACACCCAAAGAAAATAACTTATTTTAAACGACGCCAAGTAACTAAATGCAATTCTGCATGATGGAGGCAATTATGGGTGTGACATTAACGTTAAAATTATCGCGGTGAAAGAAACACCTGCGTATATAAACCAGTGGGAATGCAACAATTTAAGATACGTTCGTTTTATGTACGCGTTCAGTAGAGAAAAGAAACTTTTACGGGCCAACAAAAATGACATTTCCAACCCACGTGTGTTGGAGCGAGGGAAATGATATGTTAAACTTCAGCTTAATGCACGATCAAAAATGCTATTTCAAACATAATTGTTAGCACGTGAAAGATGCTATTTGAGTTGTAGGCTGAAAAGACAAGCGAAAATGTTATTTTAAAGTTTAAAATACGATTATGAGTTTAAAATGACGCCCAATAAAAATGTTATTTAAAATTTGTTCGAACGTAAATTTGAGAGACAAATCAATATCATATTTCTACAGACTTGAGAGAAAGATGTGGATTACGTTTCAAACTTAGACAACATCGACCGATGAGAATGTATGTTCACACTTTCTTTTTCCTTTTCTCCGTCTCTTTTTTCTTTCTATCTATATTTTTTTCATTCTCTGTATCTATATTTTTAATTCTTTTGACCTTTTCTTTCATTGTTTGTTTCTCTTAACTTTACCTTTTCTCTGCATATCTTTTTTATGCCTATCTTACGCCTTTCTGCTCATTACCTATCTTTCTTTTTCCTTCCCATTGCTTATATTTCTTTCTCCTTCTCTCTCAATCCTTTAAATCCTTTCTGCCTATCTTTCCTTTTCCTTCTATTTGCATATTTTGTTTTTGCTTCTATCTGCCATTCTTTGTATATATATACATATATATATTTCTTTTCGATACCTCTTTCTATTTCTTCTCTTAAGTGTAATTGTCGACAAAAATACTCTTTTGTTATTAGACTCCAAACAAGACACAGTGCCACTAAGTCGCTGGAGGCTACTATTTAGGACCATATTTGCAGATATACTATGTAGTCAGTGGGGCAGCAAGATGTCTATCCACATTACACTTTAATTTCTGCATGTCAGTACAGTCAGTGAAGCAGTGGCCAGGGAAGGAATCTCAAAGTCTAGCAGTTCGAGTTAAGAAGCTATTTAATAGAAGGTTTTACGGCATTTAGGGATTTCTGTGGTGTAGAGGTGGGATTTTACTACTGGTCTGGTTTGTCGAGAGTATTTATGTCGAGGGATACTAGCGTTTGAGTTCCTTAGAGCACGTACTATTAAAGTGTATGTAAAACAGGCACTTGGATGTTACATTTCGATGATGGAACAGAGGTTGGAGTTTGGCCGACAATGCGGCACCTATTAGGTTGGTGACTCTTTTTTAACCTAATCTATGAGCGGGAGATTAGTGGCAGATGCACCAGCCCAGATATGGCAGCAACATTTCATGCATAAGCGAATAATTGCTTCGTAGAGGTATAGAATACTCTCACGGGTGAGTGATCTTCTAACATAATAGAGTGAGTTAACATTCCTCATAGGAGCCTTGGCATTTACCTCAATGTATTTGTTTCAATTAATGTTGTCTGTGAATATCAAACCCAGCAAACTTAAAAAAACATAATAAAAACAAAGAAAGGCTATATTATACTAAAGCTTAATTGAACAAAATATACTTAGATAAACTTAAGTATTACAGAAAAAAACAACTATGCAATTTAAAATTAATTCCACTACAAAAAATACTATTTCAAACTTAGGGGTGACAGACTAGCGAAAATTTAAGTTCAATCAAAACTCTTCTATCAAGATAATATGTGATGTCAAACTCAAGTCTGAATGTCAAACGAAAATGCAATTAAAAACTTAAGCTTTACAGGTTAATGTTTTTTTTTCAAACTAAGCGATGGCAGACTAATGAAATTACTATTTAGACCTTACAAGTTCGACAAAAAACATGTTTTTTAAATTTAACTGACCAATGAATATCGCATTAAAAGGATAACTTCAATTTTTTTCAGGCAATCTAACTGATAGTATTGGTACATATTAAAGCTTATTGTCGAAATTGACACACCAGTATTGTCTTTTGACTAAGAACAAAGTGTATTACCAGTTTTAAACTTCATATATTCGACTCTTGGTTGAAAAAGAGCATATTTTGTCAGACTGTCCCTATCCAAATTGTCCTTTTGTGACTTTTAATTTTCACCACATTTAAAAAACCTTCTATTCTCTCTTCTCGTCTTCTTCTCTTCTATTCTTTCTATCTTTTTTCTTTCTATTTTTCTTCTTCTATTCTATCTATATGAATAAAATCAACTTATTTTTCTCGTGTGAGTTTGACCTTAATAGGATTAAAGATCAAGATATTACATGCAAATGTAATGTGCACAAACTGCAGCACAGGATCTAAGGTGTGCTATAGGCCTATTACCCTTACACTTCCTTGATAACCGTACATTCCTATATTTTTCCCGGTGAGAGTTCACTGCCAAAACCGGTTAGAATCAATGGAAGTTGTAAAATCTCTATTAAATTCCTACTCCTCCTGCTACCACTTAACACCGCCGAGAACGCTTCCACAAGGAACAGTAGGATTAAACACCGGTTTGGAATCGTAAAACGTTATTTATGCCATTTTCCCCTTTTTTCCAACATTTTTGCTTCTCTCCCATAAAAAAAAAGAATTGCGGTCCGATTAACATTTGACCTTTTTGCTTTTTTTTCCTTTAACGTAAAACGCAAAGTGCGTGACTACTCGGATTTTACTTTCGGTTTTGACAACTCTAACGGCGGAATCTGACTATGAGCTTTATTTATCGGTACTTCCCACTAAAACCTTATTATTAAATAAACAAACAATTTCTTAGTTACCATTTATTATTCGAATGCAACGATACCATGATATTGCTTGCATTTTACTTAGAAAACAAAAATAAAAAAAATAAATAAACGTGCTAAACGTCCGATTAAGATTGGATTGTTTTGTTTTGCATTTCATTCTTCGGTAAGACGCACATACTTCCGGTTTTGCCGACTCCAACCGAGGAATCTAACTATGAGCTTCATTTACTACTGCTTATAACTAAGCCATTTTTTTTATCTAACATCTCATTTTTTTACAAATCACAATTACAACGCAACGATATCGGGAAATTATTTGCATTACACTTAAAAATTAAAAAAATTTTTTAAAAATATTACTATTACAACGCAACGATATCGTGAAATTATTTGAATTACACTTAAAAATCAAAAACAAAAACAATACCATAAACTGCACGACTACTCGGTTTTTACTTCCGGTTTGGACGCCTCTAACCGACGATTCTAACTATGAGCAATCTACTATTTAAGTTTATTATTTACATAGTTACATCGTTTAATTACTTGCATTCAAATTTAAAAAGCAAAATCCAAAAACAAAATAAAGAACCAGATAAAGGTCCGATTAAGATCAAACAATTATATATGCTTTTTCTTTACTAAAGAATCCGGTACGTGTTTAAATTAACATTTATGACTGCTTCTTCTTCATTAACGAAATTACATTTGCTACATACTGAGTTTCCCACAAGTTTTTTGTGAAACCCTTTCTATTGAATGTACCGTTTAGTCGGCTCGAAAAACAATCTTTAGCTGTTTCTTTCAAACATATAACTGCTGGCGGACACCGTTGATTACGTTACGTTACGTTCGCGAAAGTCAGTTCAAACTAAGAAACTCTAAAACTGTTTTAGATAGTTTTTTAACTTATTTACCCAAAGTTAACATATTCAACAAAGTCCGCGACCATTTGTCTTCTTCAAATAATGACATAAACACTGTGTTCTTCGAGATGATTAAACTTTTTACATTAAATAAAAACACTAAAATATCAAACCGTCACGTACTGCAAGAGTACCATTTCTTACATTTTCGCATTTTTTATTTTTTGTGGGAGTCCATTGCTGTACTAAGAATATAAGAAACATGCATTTTCTCTTTTTATTAGACTTTTCCATTACACCAAATTGAGCCACAGCAACGCGTGGCAGGGTAAAGCTAATAGTAGATCAAATAAATAGAGAAAATTGTTATTTCATTTGTTGGATTCAAATGATCTTAAAGTCTATATCTATTCTTTTCCCCAGCTGGGGAGAATATGTAATTCTTGAATAGAATGATTGAAATTGTTTTGTTCCACCCAGAAGTTATTAAGGAGCAAAATACTCTCAATGAATTTCTATCTAACGTTACGTTTGTAACGCAAAAAAAAAAAAAATAGAGAAACATCGTTTTCCTTAAAAAGTTCAGTGTTTTATTTTACTATTAAGATAGTTAAATAGACCGAACCACGTGAAAATACATCAAACGATGTATAGATTACTTATTTGTAAGTATGTTGTGCACTTATGTCGTTGATATGTCGATGGCAAAAATAAGTAGAATTTCCTTTCTCTGTACGTATCTTTTCCTGCCGACAAATGAGATGCTACCAAGTCGTCAGTAACCAGAGAAGCTGGAAAGTTGTATTTAAGGGAGGCTATTTGCAACCCAGGATTCATTTCGGCATGTTGCACACAACCGCTGTTACAAGTATACCATAAAATCTGTTTGCTTCTAAAATGCTTTATTAAACGACATTTTTTACATTTTCATGTTTATTTTATAAATTTTATTTATTTACTTTTTTGCGGGCGATTAAAACAATGAATAAAATCACGATATATAAAATATTTACTAATTAATTACTATTGCTAAAACTGGATGAATAAAGTTTACTTCATAAACACACTTGTATAAACTTTAATAACAAAAAAACACTTTATAATATTACTTAGTTTTAGAATTTCGTTATTTTTAAAACTTAATAACATTGTTATAATTGACAGTAATTTGCAATTAATTAATCAAATTACGCATTTCTTTTACTGACTTTTATCTTATACTCTGGTCCTCTATTATTGTATATTGTTTGATCCCCTATTTTATTTGTTGCGTTGTTAAACAGCCTCGCGTGTGTTTCTCTTGTTGTTTGTTAATAGTCAAAGGTAATTAACTAACTATAAATCTCATAATAAAAATGTGAAGCAACAAAAGGAAATATAACCACAAGTAATATATATATATATATATATATATATATATATTTAATACGCGAATTGCGAGATAACAGAAACATACTAATTTAGGATTTTATATTCTTTATACATTTAACCAGGGCTGCAAACTTGTCTCTGTTTCAAGCATTCTGTTTCATAAGGTTGAATATTTGATGATAGTTAAATGTAAATTGACTTTATGCTTTGACCTGGCGCTTGTCTAGTAATTATGTTGATGATAATCGGTGTTTTGTTTTTCATCAAGTATTTTTTTTAATATTCAAAGCAGCCGTTTTGAATTAGAAAGCACGAGTGTCGACCTGGAACAAAATATGATAAATCTGCAACGATACTTTTTGTACGGTTCATTAGTTCATTTACTTTCTGGAAAACAACTATAATGAAACGTGTTAATTTAAAGTGTCACATAGAAAAAGGAAGCGAAACTGAACATATACTTTTGGCATCATTTTGTCGATAATGATTGCTGAAAATGTGGACAGCTCACTATTCTTCCTGTTGTTGCAATAATAACGGTTAATAATATCATCGCATACATTGAAGTCTGTGGAGGAAACAAAGTATAGAAAGCGCTCACGATACAACACTAGTATGCATATAAATATTTTTTCCCTTAAATATGTGTATCCTACTGAAATGTTAGGACGAGAAGGAAAAAGAAATGAAATAAATCGAACCAAAAAGTCGCTGAAATAACGTTTAATTGTTATCTGCACGAACGTCAATGGAACATTATATCGTTTGGGTGGACGACTTAAACTCCGAAATCGATTTCAAATGCCCGGAATCATTTTCAAAACACCTGTTTACAGGTGAACCAGGTCCACGATCTAATGACAACTCACGAAATCGGTCATGAGAACGCAAAACATTAATAAATAAAATAAAACACCCCAAAATTGATAACAATGGATCCAATTCAGTAATTTTTTTTCCGAAAAAGTTATCTTCTAAGTAGGACTTTATCAAAGAAGTATAAATGCAGTTCGAACATGTCAGAAACAATCAATGTGTACTTTTTCTTTTTACTTAGAGGCTGCTACTTTTTAAAGCAAGAAGACTTCTCTAGGATAATATTTAATGAGTATTAGCCGGTGAAACAGCACCGTGAATATCAGTAATGGAAACTGGGGAGGATTTTATTATGTAAGAGGCGACTCAACAAGAACTTGTTTGTATTAGACTTGAAAACGACCATGCTCTAGTCAGTTGGGAAGCATCCTGCAGTATTATGTTCCACAGATGGAAAAAGACTCTGCTCATGAAATTTAGTTTAAAGCACAAATAGAGAGTGAGGGAAGTTATTGACGATTGTTCTAGTTTTACAGGGACGACCATAGATTAAAGCTCAGTCGAGTATCTACCATAAATATAACGATAGATTCGCAACAACTCCTATGTAAGAAAGAGACTGTAGGAAGGCAAAAAACCCTCGCTCACTAGATTTAAGAGACGGTTTTGTCAAGACAAAAGGGTACTTTTAAGAGTTTCTATCCGGATGCGGCAAAAATATCCCATCTTAGTACATATTTTACTCTTGTACAGGTAAACGGTTACGTCGGGTATGGGATCGGTTCGCTTAGTTCTTTTTTAATAGAAATAAACAACCACTAATGAAAATATTAGTATTGCAACCATATATTTCGACCAGTCATGCCTAGTGCACGTTAATATTCGTGATCTACTTTTTTGAATCATGTCTTGACGTGGGTTGGCTTAGTTCCACGTTAAGTTATGGTGATGTAGGTGTTAACTTTTAGAGTTAGGCTTAGGTTTAGGTTAATATTAGGGCGTGGCTCAGGGTTTCTCCATTGATATCATTAAAATTCGCATTTCTTCTCGTACAGAAAGCATGATAAACACCACTGTGGAATGCACCGTGAGATGATGAAGCTGTGTAAATTAATGCGGTGTTAGAAATATACGAAAACAAAATTATATGAAAAATGAGTTTTGCAAAATATAGCTTCGCCAGTCATGCGCAGTGCGCGGACATATGCTTGATCTGCTTTTATAAGTAATGTTCATACGTGCATTGGTTAGAGTTAGGGTTATGTTATGGGTTTGTTTACGTTTTGTAAGAGTAAGGTTACGTGTAGATTTTTTTTTACATAGGCATCACCACATTATCAAGGCCAAGAGGCCACTCAAGGATAAGGGTTAAAGAGTGTACAGTAGAAATTGGACAATATAGTAATCATTAGTAATGAAAATTTGGTAAATTTGATAACTTATATGGAACGGCTCATCAAGACCTTATTTACGTTAGACTTGAAGACAGCCATATTGTAGTCAGCCGGAAAGCAGGAAAACGGAAGACAATTCCACAGGCGTGCAGTTCTAAGAAAGAAGCTTTGTTCATGGAATCTACGTTTAGGTTTAGGCACAGATAAAGAGTGGGGGAATTATTGATAGTGTTTACAGCTAGACGAGTGTTTCTTGTGAAAGTTTGGCGAGGGGGGACCATAGATTGAAGCTCAGTCGAACACTTTCCATGAAAATAACGATACATCAGAGACAAACTCGCAACATTTCTTCTGTGAGATAGAGGTTGCAAGGAAGAGAAAAGGACATCTCCTACGAGGCTACGAAGTCTATTTTGAACTCTATCAAGGCAGGCCAAGTCCTTTCTAGCAGCTCCTGCCCAGATGTGGCAACAGTATTCCATCCTTGGACGTACCTGGCTCTTATATAGATAGAGAATAGCATCAGCAGTGAGATATCTACCGGATCGATAGAAAGATCCCACCATTTAGGGTTAGTCTTAGAACACATTCAAATATATGGATGTGTTTCTTTTGTAGATCTTATTTTCGAATATAAAAGAGGAAAATGAGCCCGATTTGCCAGAGATCAAGTCACGACGAAGGTTTTTTATGCTTCTGATTTATAAATCAGAAATACGCTTGAAGCCAGTTTAGCAAATGTACATGCTTTGTATATAGGGATCATGACTGTCATCATCATCATCATCATCATCATTGAAAAACAAGATCACTACACATAAGTGATTTGTTACGACAGGTCAATATTTATTGTATTGATACTACCATTACCGTGTATATAGTGTCGTTTATCACCTCCCACCTCTAAAATAAATTTGATCTCTACATGCCACGTTTTTGTCATTTCCGTTTGAAGATTGTTTATATTAAAAATATATAAGAACGTTTTAATGTGTTATTTCTTTTCACACACAAAAAACAAAAACAAAAAAAAACATCGATATATCCGGATGCTAACTTAAAAAAAAATAATTTTTAGGACTTGAATATTCATCTATTTATTTGGTATATATAATTTAATGTCACATAATATGCGTCAATCTTATAACTATGTAATTATCTGAAATCAATTTGTACCATTTTTATATGTCATCACCGTAATGTAGTCGTAATGGTGTGACGGATCATCCTAGCTCTTTCACACTATATCTCACTCTATTCTCCATAACACCTTATATAGATGCCTTGAGAGTACTCTGTAAATTGCTTTCCACTGAACCACATTTCTTGTTTTGTGCATCCGACAAATAACATCGCTGATTGTTTCATACTTAGATCTCCAGCAGTGTCTCAACAAATCTTGATCTCTTTAGTAATTATTTGATTGAGGCTCAGATGTAGTGAGAGTATACGTAGATTTGTTATCTTATGGAATGCTTTGTTCAGCAGCTCTTATCAATGTGGGTTACACACTATAAATTATCTCCTTCAATCTTTGTGTCAAAGTCCAGGTGTTCCTTTCATGTACAAGAACTGATGTTACACTGACTCGATGGGAGTCGCATTTCATCTGGGTAAAAAAGTCTTGATTTCCAGATTGCTTGCATAATGATCAGTCCAGATAATTCATAACTAATTCATAACTAATTCATAACTTTAGTTCAAACTTATTACATTACATTACTTTATTATTTACTAGCGGGGATACCCGGCGTTGCCCGGGTGTTTGGAGGTGCGTGTGTGTTAAAAAGAGGTGTAAAATTAACAAAAAGTTTTGGTCGGAAGGTCGGATTGAACCCCAAAGCCTTGACATGAAGGTGGAAACGAAGGGGGGAAGCCAGTCACCTAACCATCTGGGTCACAAGGGAGAGGAACTGATAAAGGCGTTATATGAAGGTTTATGAAGCGAAATAAACAGGTGCGAGAAAGTGGCGCGGTGTCTGACCTAGTTTTGCGCTGCAAGCCAAATCATTTGCGGACATACACAAGAAGAAGCGAACACATACAGACACATTTTTCGCTTTTACATTTATATTTGCGCCCCCCCCCCGGTTCTGACTAAAGAAATAATGTGAACGTTTCAAATACTGAATGAAATGTATGAGTTTACTACTTTCTGAAACAATTTAGCTAATATATGACGGAAGTAAATTTTACGTAAATGCAAACAGCGGACTTTATTTTGTAAACGAAATGATTATGTTTAATTTGTTCTGTTAGTGGCCAATTTTGTGGAAAAAATGGCATTATTGTTGATGTTTCCACTACCCCCGTTCTGGCGAAGAAATGAAACTGTATTTATTTGCCTTTCCCCTGTCAAGCAGAAGGACCCCAATATGTTTAATATTATTTTTATGTGTCTGTTTTATGCGCGTAAAATAGAAATAATTACTAATTTTATATGGTAAAAACTTGTGAAAAAAAATGTATGAAAGGGTGTTAAGAAATCCATTGTAGGTGTTTAGGGGTAAGGGAAAAAAGGAAAGAAAACGAAGGTAGTCTTGCATAATTTGACCCGAATTTTCGTGAATTCCCGTCAAGCATTGATCGGGCGAGACCGGCAATCATCGTTGTCAGCCGCAGACTACCGGAAACAAACAAAACAAACAAACAAACAAAACAAACTTGAAAAATACAAATGCAAAAAACAAACAAAAAAAAACAAGAAACTTACCGTGTAAAAGGTAAATATGTTTATTTCATTTTTGTCTTTTTTTTTCTTTTGGTGCTAATGCAGAAAGTGGTCCGCTCTATTTTTTTAAAATCGTATTTCCACATTTAATGAAAGTAGTATATGTTTTTTATTCAATTGTAATGTTAAAGTACAGAATAGGTACAAAACACCATCCCCTCCCCCATGTTAAAATGGCTTTTTAAATAATAACGTTATTATTTCAGCCTCTGCATGAGTATCTTTTTATTATTTTTTATTGTTGGATTGTTTTCTATTTACAGTGCTAATCGGTGTAAATTCCTCTGTTCAAGGAAGGCTGGTATAACACTACAAAATGGTCGTATTCAAGTCCAACGTAAACAACTTCTTGATAAGCTGACCTCCTGAAGTTAACAAATTTACCAAATTTACACTTCTAACGATCACTATGATATTGCCCCATTGACTATTGTACACTCTTTTACCTTATCCTCGAGTGGCCTCTGGGCCTTGATAATTGGTGACTCCTTTGTAAAAAAGGATCCCTTTCCTATTGAATCTTGTTTGACGGCTGATATCCAATGATGACAACTGCAGATGAGGTGAACGTGCATATATTATCTAACTGTAACATAAAAATTACTTGTTACACGTAATGTTGAGGAGTTTGATAAAAAAAAAGCTATTGTCAACATTTGAAAAGTTTACGAACGCTTAACTTTCGTAGAGATGGACAATACATATGGCGAAAAGACATTCAAAGATTAAGTTAACCTATGAAAGATGGAAAGGGGAAGAGAACTTGGCAGTGGATCTCCATAATACACATATCTTTCCATTGTTGCTTACACAGCACAGACCTGGCCTTGTAGCGTAGATTTCGAAAAAGTAGGTTTGAATTATCTTGGAGCTGATTATACCTTAGCAGAATAATTTACAATTGCAGAAGAGAGGAACGGTGAGAGATATAGTTATCTACTGACCGTGACAGGAAAAAGAATGAAGTGTTGAATATTATCATTCGGCTGAAGGAACTTGAAAATATGCGGTGCGAAATTTAATGAACATACGGCAACATTATTTTTTTTTATTATACAAACAGATGTTCATAAGAAAAAAATTATAATATATCTACAATAATATATACGGGGTCTGGTTGCAAACAAAATGATGAGTGTGAGTCAAAGAAGTAGATAATTTCAGTAACAATATGATCGCCTAGTGAAGGGGTCTCGTCACTTTAAAAATGCTGGTTATGACTAGGAGTCGAAACTATGAGTGGTTCTTTACTGGTTATTGTTGTGCTGGATCCGATGGTGATGTTATAAGCTACTCTACACTAGATGCGACGCGTCAAAACTACTAGGCCAAACTATGCACAGAAACATTGTTACCAAGATTTAACGTTAAAAACAAAAACATGCTAAAAAGTTGCTACTTATCGTTGTTTTTGTATGCATATGTGCTTTTTATTCACCCATTTTATTGGTTCTGCGCATTTTTATGTAAAATTATACGTCGCAGAATCAGCAAAGGTTTCGTCAAAAAGGTAAAAATTTAAACAAATATCTTATTGACGTTTCCTATTCATATAAAAAAAACAAAAAGTAAGATTGTAAGATTGCCAGATTATATATATATATATATATATATATATATATATATATATATATATATATAGAGAGAGAGAGAGAGAGAGAGAGAGAGAGAAAGAGAGAGTAAGATACGGTGACCCCTGGATACGGTTTTATAGGTTACGATGTGGAATACGATGATTTTCCGGCCCCTGGTTACAGTATTTGCCCCGTCTTACAATGTTACTTATAATGTTATTTGATTATATACATATGTATTATATACTGTGCTGCATTTTGTTGCTAATTTTTAATATGTACCGTATAAAATGTTGCTTAAGCCGTGCCATACAGCGATTCCACCTTACGATCTCAATCCCAGAACAGATTGATGATTATATATATATATATATATATATATATATATATATATATATATATATATATGCATGTATATACTACCAGATACAACTTTTGATATGTTTTTAAGGCTCAATAACATTATTGGAGAAGCTATATTTATGTTACACAATACAATCATTCAATTATAGCAACACAATGAGTTAATATTATAAAGGGATTTTCATTTATCTCACAGAGCCTTTGATTTTAATGATATATACATGTTATATTTATGGAGAATAAGGACAGTGTTATCGTCGGCTAGTTTACGTAAAACGTCGGAAGGTGCTGAATGAAAGTTTTGTGATTTTTTCGCGTAAACTCTGGCCGATTTTTTACATGAAATAAAAAATGTTATTACGAAGATAATTCATTGCTGCATTGATTGAAAAATATTTTTTAATCTATTATATGAATCTCACTTGTCTGTTTAAATGTATGTATGTATGTATGTATGTATGTATGTATGTATGTATGTATCTCGGCCTAAAAAATTTCGACAGAGGCGACGGAGTTTCACGAGATCGGTATCGTTTTAAAGCTCGCCCTTTTGGACGATAAATATCGAAAAATTGGCTAAAAGCATTAATTCATTTTCCCTCAACTGGGTACTTTTCTACAAAGAGAGGTAGCTTTTCTCACCGATATTTTCGGAAGAAACAACCTCTTTTCGATTGACTAGCCTTAATTTAAATCTTCGCCGCTTCCGGTTTGGCGATGGATGCAACAGCAAAGACGTCACTTTTTCTTTTCACGTCCTTTGCCTTCTTCGTGGTACGAGTTCGAGCCTGCCTTCCTACTACCACTTTTTTTTTGTTTTTTCTCAACACACACCTCCAAGGAGCAGACGAGTTTGACTAAAGTTAATGCTTTATATAGCTTAACATCACAAGTGCATCTGAGAATTTTTTTACCACACGAATCGAAAAGCCCGGCAGAAAAAAAAATCAACAGTAGACTTTTTGATAGGACAGGAGCGCGTTCGAAGCAAATGTTTCTGGTTAGAGCACAATTCCACCATGATACTTGACTATTGCATTTTAAACTTAAATTCAATCCATTATCACCGCTCAAGTAGAAAGGTCCAGCATATAAAATCAACAGTAGGTTCCTTGATATGACAGAGGCACGTTCGAAATGAATGTTTCTGTTTAAAGCATCACTGAACCATGTTACTTGATGTTGTCATTTTTAACTTTTATTCAAGCCATTATATGAAATAATTTCATAAAATCAGCATGAATTCTTTACAGTGCAATGTAGACTACAATGCATTGTGGATCAAGTAGATGCGAAGATTGAAAAATGGTCGATTCCCCGATTTCGATGACAATAAAATATGACAGTATGCAACATTCGTTGATGATCATTTATTCCAGGGCAACGTCGGGTCTCCCTGCTAGTTTTAAATAGAATTACCTTTGTTTACATTTTAGGTATGTCCAAAGTTGCATTTACCATAGGCGGGTTGAATTTATTTCCTTCAAAGAAAGAAGTTTCATTGAAATATTAAATTCACATGCGTTTCATAAGTGCTAGTACATCCCTGTCCTAACTGATGACGACGTGAGATTGTGTGCAGTTCTTGCAGGTAGATATCGGCATACTCCTACATACAATGTCCTATTTGCCCAAATGGCTACGCATCTGGTACTAACCAAGCTCAGCGTTGCTTTACTTTTGTGGTTTTAATTGAGATCTGAAATATCTGAAATTAAAATCTCAGTCTACAAAAGATTATAAAGCAGTAAGTTATGATTGCTTACGTGTATGATGTTGCCTCTTGATACTTTTATTTAAAATACGAATATCATCGGTTATATCAGGAATACTTGCAATTGGACCAAACACGAGTAAATCCATATAAATTTGTCAATCAGGGGCAGTTACTTAAATCTTATCTTCGACGATCTGGTCATTCCATCTTTTAAAAAAAGGATGAGAAGTGAATTTATATATATATATACATACATATGTACGTACATATATATATATATATAATATATAAATAATATATACATACATTAACATACACACACACACATATATAGGTTAGGAAGTTTCTTTAAAACCTTTAATTTAAAAAAAAAATTCTCCTTCGTCGGAACATTATTTTGTCAATAAGTCAATTAATCTCCGTATTGTTGAATAGTTTTACTTACATGAACAAACAATAGTACCAATATTTTTAACGGGATTTTCAGTTGTTTATCATAAAACACTGTTTCGGAGATTTAAAAACTAAACAGTATATTAGATCATAGCTCCCCAGCAGTATTGATCAAACACCACCTCACTTAAAACGCACGAATAAAATAATTTTAAATACTGGATCTAGTTTTTTCTTTCTTTCAGATAAATTCAGGCTAACCAATTGATCCCATTTAAAATATTTCTCACCTGTAGCTTCTCTCCACAAATTTATGCGCCTATTTAATCACTTGTATTTGTTATATAATGTTTGGTTGAATCCATTCTATAACTTATCACGCGCCTTCTTTGTTATTAGTATTATTTTTTATATAATTATATTCTCATTTAATCGTACCTCTATAATTATTAGTTCATAAAAATATATGAGATGTATAATATATATATATACATATATATATATACATATATATATACATATATATATATATGTTACACATGTAGTTCTGAATATTTTCTATTAATCTTCTTTGGTTAATTTGATATGATTTAAAAGCATCAGGATTCCGAGAAAATGCTTAATTTAATACATTATTATTCATCGAATTACTGTTCTCATCATGAGTGTGATTTTCACAACGTTTCCGTCGATATAACCTCCGACATTCTTCGGGTGTATTTTGTCAAAATCGGGAATTTGAATGGCATTTCAAGCGGAACTCTTTATTTACTACCCGGGAGTTCCGCTCGAAATGCCGTCACAATTCCTGAGTTCGACAGAAACATTCCCGACTTCGACAAGGTACACCTGAAGAAGGTCGGAGGTTATATCGACCAAAACGTTGTGAAAATCACGCTCAAGATGAGAATCCTCATCTCAAAAATTCAGAAACCGAATGTTTTTTGTTTTTGTTTTTTTCGCCACTTTGTTTAGTCATAATTATTACTAAACTAGACACTAAACTAGATGGTGGCATAAAATTTATCAAATTTAGAGTAACACGATCTATTCTTAAAAACTCAAACATAATGCTGCCCTAAAACACACACACACACACACACATATATGTGTGTGTATATATATATATATATATATATAAATTTAGTTGCTAAATTTAAATTCTGAAAATCAAAATATAGACACATATATTCGAGTTAAGAATGTATTGTTTGACAAAAGGAATATATAGAAGGGGTTATATTAATTTCCTTAATCCATGGATTTTCAGTAATGGCTCATTTCATCAGAGGAAATGAAATGCGGTTAACAAAATGTTCAGCTGTGAAAAGGCACGTATTTTGCTTCTCAGCACAAATATTGGAAATAGTTTTTTGGGTGGTGAATGATAGTTATATGAAAATAATTATTGGAAGAGGGAATTTCATACAACCTAGGCAGTCCATTATCGGAAGAGGTATAATGTCCTCCGGGGTTTTATTTTCAAGTAGGCAGAATCTTAACTCGAATATATGTGTCTATATTTTGATTTTCAGAATTCAAATTTTACAACTAAATTTATATATTGCTCTATTCTTAAATATTGAGCTTTTCCTTTTTGGCTAGGATCACCCTGAAAGTATTATTTCTAGTAATATCTATAAGGATTTTTCATTGGATTTTAATCTGTGTCTTACCTTGCTTATACACACATATATATATATATATATATATATATATATATATATATATATATAAATGTAAATTTGGTTCGTTAAAACTGAATAAAACCATATTTCTACGTTACCAATTTATTTGAAATTTTCAGACAACCCATCTTTAGAGTTGAGGGATGTTTTTATAAATTTACCTCGCGAATTATTAAAATATTAAATAAAATAAATATATTTTCGTAACCGTTAGTGCGAATCTGTTCTGTTGATAAAACTGAACTTCCGGTTCGATTCATTTCACAGCCACGAATTGACGAAAGATGTCATTTTCTGTTTACTCGATAAGTAAAAAAAACGAAAAAAAACATAATTCATTTGTTTATCTTCCAATTTTTTTAATTTAAACATTGTCGCTTACTTTTTGAGTGTTTTTTTTTGTTTTTCGATATAAGATTGGTTGGTAAAAGTACAGTTTAAATAATATTTGGTGCTAATGCAAAAAGTGGTCCGCGCTATTTTTAAAATCGTATTTCCAGGTTTAATTAAAGTTTTATTATGTTTTTTTATTCAATTGTAAGGTTAAAATACAGATTAGGTACAAAACACACTCCCGTCCCCATGTTAAGAATTGCTTTTTAAATAATAACGTTATTATTTCAACACGGATCACTCTCTGCATGAGTACTGTACTTTCACCTAAAAATTTAATAAACAAAACATGATACTTATGCAGAGAAAGCCATTCTTAACATGGGGAGGGCGTTTTGTTACTATTCTATACTTTCACCTAGCAATTTAATAAACAAAAGACGGTACTTATGCAGAGAAGGTACCGTGCTGAAATAACGCTATTAAGAAAGCCATTCTAAACATGGGAAAGGGAGAGTGTTCTGTAACTATTATATATTTTCACCTTACAATTTAATAAACAAAAGATAGTACTTATGCAGAAAAGGTACCGTGCTGAAATAATACCGTTATTTAGAAAGCTATTCTTAACATGGGGAGGGAGTTTTGCATCTATTCTAAAATATGAATGCTTTTTCTTTATTAAAGAAATTGGGTACTCGTGCACTTATTGATCCGTGCTGAAATAATAACGGTGGCACCGCCAAAAATGGCCGAAAAATCAAGTTGTTGTTTTTTAAAACGAAATTACATTAATTAAAATCAATTATTTCTGAGTAACTTTTTTTTCCCAGAAAGATAAAACCCTGAATTTTATCATATAGAAAACAGAATAATGTAAAACTTTTTCTACTATTTTTAATTAAATTTTAAATGTTAAATTTTCCCCAAAAGTTAACAATTGACATTTTTTGTCTTGCACAAAAAACATACATAAATATTTAAAAAAAAAAAAAGGTTTTTAAAATAATTAATTTATTTATTTGTTGTCTAACTAAGATTTAGGATGATTTTCTATGAGAATATGCAAAATATTATGATATAAGTACGTGGATTTTAAATAATTCCACTTATTCATATAGGCAACCAGTTACTTTGCGTCGATCTAGAGTCTAGATCGACAATGTTTACGTTTGTAGTTGATAAAAAGCAAACTATGGAAGACCAAACAGGCCCCCCAAAACTTCTTTTTCAGTGACGAACATTTCAATGTATTATTAACGCTGAGGCTGGCCAGTACCAGATGGGTGACCATTTGTATGAGTTTGGTTTTTAATGCGTATGTGTGTGGGGACCAGGCTCCCCAAAATGGGGGGGGGGGCAATTTAAAGCAGAATAAAAAAAAATCATTTCAGTGCGTTTGGTCCACCGTAGTTGAAAGGCGGCAAACGTTTTCAAACGGGATCGAAAAAATGATGCTATTTTTAACACAAAGGGCACAATATTTATCGAATTTTTTTTTTGTATCGATTCTTCAAAGCATGCCCTGTTTAATAATGGTCATGCATTATTCGGCTCGCTAAAAAAATAGTTAATTTATTTATCAAAGATTTTAAAATGGCTTTTTTCGTATAAATATCATTTTTTTTTTATTTTACTTAACATATTCACCGAATTTCATACTTCAAAACTCAAAAGCTGGATAATTAAACACAATCGAAGTTCTGATATTCAGACGTCAAAATAAGGTATGCAAACAATTTTTTTTAATCTATAATTCTGTCCCTTACAACAACACAATATGTTGTGTTCGGTTTCAGATGATTATTTTAAACATATGTGTACCCCCTCAAAACAAGGGGGGTTGTAAGCAAAAAACATATATATATATATGAATATCGTTTATGAAAAATAAGTACACTGTTATAAAGTTCATTCCTCTTAATAATCGCTGAAAATTTCGTATTGATCGGATAATTATCTGATTTTTGGTAGATTTTTAAAAAGACGGTTCGTCAAAAAGTACTTACCTGCCCCCCCCCCCCGTTTTGGCGGTGCCTATAATAACGTTATTATTTAAAAAGCCATTCTTAACATGGGGAGAAGAGGGTGTTTTGTAACTATTCTTGACTTTCACCTAAAAATTTAATAAACAAAAATTAAACTTAAGCAGACAAGGAACAGTACTGAAGCATTAACATTATTTAGAATACAACTGAATAAAAAAAAAAACTTTAATTAAACTTGGAAATACGATTTAAAAAGTTAAGTGCATTACTAAGCACCATAAATTTTTCTAATTCTTAATTTCTTATATTATTGGAAAAAAAAAAGAAAAAAATGGTAAATATGAGGAATTACTCCACCCTCGAAAATTCCTTTAAAATTACCACTCCTATAGGTTTTCGGGGTCGCTGAAAACGAAAATAACCTTTATAATTAAGGCAAACGAGTAGTTTCCAAGATATGAAGAAATGTTAGTTTAAAAAAGTGAAGGATCACTTTTCCATAATAATTTAACGTAAAATGATCACCCACTTTGTGGCCACGATTTTTGGGGTGGGGGCTTTCTTTCTACCCTTGGAAAATCCTTTAAAATTACCTGCTTAAATTGGTTGAGGGGCGGGGGTCGGTAGCCACACCCCCCCCCCAAGAAAAATGCCCCTCTTTCAGGTGGCCAGAAAGTGTGTGCTCATTCTAAGTTAAATTTAAATTGAAAAGTGATCACCCACTTTTCGAAAATGTAATTTCTTCATATCATGAAAACTTTCTTTTTGCGACGGAAACGGTTTGCAGATTCGTTTTCAGTACACTGAAATCTGCAATAAAATATTTCGTTATATACGAACATGAGACGGGCCTTAAAGTAAAATAATACCGGATTTTGGGGGCAGATTTGCCATTTAGTTGTATAATATCCTCAAACCAGGTACTCACTAAAAGGGACTCTTAAAAGTCGTTACCTGTATCGATCAAAATTTAAAACCCCTGATTATATGTCAGCCTACATCACAGTAACATATATTGAGTGAGTTCCTAACAGTATTTTGTATAGTTTTTTAGTTTAAACTCATTTTCCCAAAATTTCCCCAAACTTAACGTGTTCGATACAGTCTGCTGCCATTTGTATTTTTCAAATATACCGATCAACACTGCATGTTTTTGAACTGATTAAACATTATACATTACATAAAAACACTACAATCTTAGCCAGTTAGGTAGAACATTTACTTTTCTTTCCTTTGTTAACATTTATTTGTTATATATTCATTTTTTGACAACTTCTTTGTATCTGTTAATACAAACCCTTTTCATTTAATGTAATGTTTAGTCAGCTCGAAAAACAGTGTTTATCGGTGTATTTTAAAGATACAAATGGTGGCGGACACTGTTGATTATGTTAAGTTTGAGAAAGTGAGTTAAAACTAAAAAACTATACAAAATACTGTCACAAACCCACCGATTATGTCAGCCTATGTCATGGTAACATATTCGGTGGGTTTTTGACACTGTATTGTATAGTTTTTAGTTTTCAACTTAATTTCCCAAACTTAACGTATTCAACAGTCTGCAACCATTTCTGTTTTTCCAGCCGATTAAACATTTTACCTTACATAAAAACACTAAACAATTATCCAGTTAGGTAGAAATGTAACTTACCTTACCTTTGCTTTCATTTGTTTTTGGACAACTTTTTCGAATCTGTGTATAGTAACCCCCCCCCATCACTCAAATATTAATTACTAACTCACATTTTTGTATACAGAAAAGAAAAGAAAGAAAGAAAGAAAAGAAAAAAATAAAATAAAAAATAAAAACATTTAGCGTTTCAACGTTAGTTTTATCCACTGATTGTTGGTCGAGCCCAAGCCATGATTGACGGTAATCCTGAGGATCAGGATCCAATTCCGCAAGAGTGCCATCTTTTTCATTTTTTTTTTTTTTTTTTTTTTAGAGGGGATTGCTGTACTAAGAATATAAGAAACATGCATTTTCTCTTTTTATTAGAATTTTGTATTACACCAAATTGAGCTACAGCAACGCGTGGCAGGGTACAGTTAGTATATATATATATATATATATATATATATATATATATATATATATATATAGATAGATAGATAGATAGATAGATATAGATATAGATATATATGTAGGACATGTATTATTTTTATGTGGCAGACCAACTATTTTAAAGGAGAAGGAGTTCCTTTTATCGAACATTTAATAAATCCTCAATTTTTATATTTATATTCAGGAATGTAGCAATTGTTCCTCTATGTTCACAGTTTAATTTTAACTCCTTAGAATAAATTAAATGTCTATTTCTTTTCAAATTCCTGATTATCATTTATACATATAAAGTCGTCTATAAATCTCCTGCAATCGCGATAATTATGTTTTAGATATGTCATTTTTCATTAATAGTGACATATACATTCGTCTAGTCTAGTCTAGTCTTTATATATATATATATATATATATATATATATATATATATATATATATATATATATATATTCGTATGGCCTTTGCTCAGAAGCTAAGGAATGAGTTGTATGTTTTAGGTTCGATTCTAGCCGATGGCAGCCAAGTCATATATATAATTATTTGCTTTGATGTCACTATTATATATTAGGATCAATATAATAATCGATAGAGAATTGTCTCTATAATGATAAATATATACTCCTTATGAATCAATATATCATATAGGAGTGTATCTTACGCTTAGGCAACGCCGAGCAGTCTGATAGAATTTATATAAAACTCCAAACAAAGATTATCTCTTTAAAAAAATTCTCTTCTTAACAATTCAATTGGTGTACACTATGTCAGTATATACATTAAATATTAGGACCATCCCATTTTACATGTACAATACAGACACACTATCGTCGTTCCTGTGGTCAGTATAATCATTTTTTATTTAACTCCGTAGTGGTGTTCCAAAAGTAATTCCCCCTATTTTTTTATTTCGGTCAAATTAATAAGAAGGGGGTTATAAATTGTATTGTTATGATGACTGAATTTATGCATTCATGACTTGGAGTTTTATTTCATTGTTGCAGATATTGACGGTGTTAAACTAAGAAAGGAACCTCTTCGATGGACGTGCGTCAGAAGCAGAAATGCGTCATTGAATTCCTGACAAAAGTGCCTTTAGAATGGTGCTGGCTATGTAGAACAGTACATTCCGCCGGAAAAAAATGTCGCTCGTTTCAATGGTATCACTCCCATCTTCGTAGCGCTACAATTTCATGAGTTAAAATAATTTAAGATTTTACTTTTGGAGCTACTCTTTTATATTTCGGAATCATTCAAAAGTGTTGAATTTTACAATTATTTACACAATTAATAATAAACACATTTTTTTTTGTTCTTCTATTCCCTGGCGAAAATTTTCGTCCTCGGAACTCTTCAATTAAAACGTTATGTACACTTTTATTTTAAAAGGAAGCAAAATAGTTCAAACATGCATCACATATGTAGATAATAGTGGTTTCCTGACTCACATGCCGTTTCATTACATCATAGTAAATTAATTATGACGGTGTGTGTGATTCTTTTTTTTTTTTTACAGCAAAGACAGATCTGATCATATACAAAAAAAATTAAAGATAAATAGATGAAGATACATAGATAGATAGACAGACATACAGATAAAGAGAGAGAGAGAGAGAGAGAGAGAGAGAGAGAGAGAGAGAGAGAGAGAGAGAGCAGACGATTGCAAACACCGAACCATTTTAAGTCATATTTTGTTTCACCTATTCTTATTCTTTCCTGAAGCGATAGTCGGGATTTCTTTCGAACTACATTTTCTGTTTTTTCCAGTGACGTCACTTCCCCTTCCCAGTATTCTAACTTCCGTTTTCACATTTCTATTCTTAGTCATTCTTGACCTTTTGACATCTGTATTTAGCATCTCGTGCATTTAATGTCGTTAGTTCATTCGTACCTATATTTTACCTGTTTCTGTATGTACTAGTTAATTCAGATACATACGGGTAAATTGGCATATTCCCTATTAAAAGTGGGGGTAATAGATCCGACAGAACCTCAGCGGGTACCCACGGCATAACATATTCCCATCGCTTCATTTTGAACTCTTGTCTTAATTGTAAGATGCATATAGTTGAATTTTGAATAGCAATCAACATGATCCACCTTGAAATATCTTCATTTTGTCTGTTTATCTTAATAATTTTGCTTTCTTTTATTTTGATAATGAATTATTCACCCTAGGATCTTATTTGTTTAATTGCGTCCCGAATTCTGATAAACGTTTTAGGTAAAAAAAAATCTGTCGACCTTGACAGTTTAACTAGACACAGATAATCTCTCGCTGGGATTATTCTTATTTTTGTTGCTTTTTTTCATAGCCCCGAAGAAATGATATTGCTTATTAGCTAATATATTTACAGATTAAAAGCGCCTTCATTCCCCCGGGGGTAGAAGAATAATAACAAACCCGACCATACGAGTCACTCATGACTGGCAACATCCCATTTAGATTTGCCCTTACGCATGCTCCTTCTGGCACACTAGCGGAAGTAGATAGAAAACCTGAGCTTAGCAGAACAAATTTAAAATGACTGAGATAGGGGAATATTTTCGCTCGGATCTTCTAAATGTAACGGATATTTGGTGCCTTTTTGTCTAACGAAAACTGTCTCTCATTTTTTTCAGGATATCAAATAGTATCCTTCGTTTTTATGTTATACTTTGGCATACTGAACATTATGTAATGCTAGCAAATCTGCCCGGTGTTTAGGTTTTATATTAAAATAAACCCTGTGAATGAATAACAAATAATATGACAATTTCCAACATTAGAAAGATATCTAAACACAATATCTACACTAAACCCTGTGTATCGCTTGATTTTAGGTCAATATTTTTTTTAATTTTAAAATTGCTATGAAATGCACAAAAGTGAAATTTGGTACACTGGAAGAGCATAACAAGGTTCCTTATTTTCCCGATATTTGTGGAATTGAAAATAATGTCAGTGTATGAAATTTTAACTCTGCGTTTCATAGCAATTTAAAAATTAAAAAAATATATATTGACCCGCAATAAATTAGTAAATAGGGTTTACACGTACCTAACATTTTTTTTATATATATATATATATATATATATATATATATATATATATATATATTCCTAATAACATATGCTTAAATTTTTCCTCCTAATTATATTTTAATATGTTTATATTTCAAAATTGTTATTCTTATAACTTCTACCCACTTGAATACATCTTAATATATTTTTTCTAGATTTCTAATCTAAATATTATAAAGCTATTTTTTAAGACTATATCTTACATTTTCTATAATTCTGGCTCTTCTTCTCTTCTGGTGAGAAGCTTTTAGCTTCGACATGCCATGGCTTAAAGGTTTTTTTCTCTCTGTCTTACCCTTTTCATTATTGATGTGATTTAATAATAAAATGATATGTAATCTTTATTCCTCACCTTTTATTTATTAATTAACGGTTCATTATAAAACTTTCAATATACATTCATGGCAATACATTCGCTTGAATAACAATATGTACGTGGTAAGATACTAAGCTATTGAACTTGACATTATGAATTATAATGATTTTTAAAATGCATGTTTTCGGCAACAGTGTGGGCAACGTGGAAGCATTATTTATTTGCTTAAAACTTTGATCATAATGTGGCTGCGAAGGTATGCAAAAACTTGTAAACTAATGCGATATGTATTGCTTATACCTGTCTTGTACAAGCATGCATATATATATATATATATATATATATATATATATATATATATATATATGGCTGCATAATCTACACGGTGCCCACAAAGTCTGGCTACATAATCTACACGGTGCCCACAAAGTCTGACCACATGTAACCAGACTTTGCGGACACCCTGTAGATTATGTGGTCAGACTTTGTGGGCACCGTGTAGATTATGTAGCCAGACTTTGTGGGCACCGTGTAGATTATGCAGCCAGATATATATATATATATATATATATATATATATATATATATATATATATATATATATATATATATATGTGTGTGTGTGTGTGTGTGTGTGTGTGTGTGTGTGTGCATGCATTTTGGATTGTTTTTCCTTTGATGAAATAAATTTACAATTTAAAATCCGCGGGCGAAGGAGGAAGAATTGTTATGCTTTTTTATTTCTTTGTTTCAATATTTGATAGACTAATATATATTGTAAATTATTAAATTCTTATTTTCATTATGATTTGTGTGTGTGTGTGCAAATCAAAAAGTTGGCTGTTATAAAAAAGGGAAAACGAAAAAGAGTGAACATATTAGGTGGACATGAAAGTGGACATGAAAGTTCTTGCGAAAATTTTAATTTTGATTTCAAATGATGTATTTTCATATAAGTTTGCGTTATAATACGTTTACTTTATATATAATTTTAAGAAGCGTTGTTCGCTCTATCTGATTGTTTAAATTACAATCAATTTAAACGAATTATTTCTTATTTTCAGAACATAAAATACAAGATTAATAAAAAAGCGAATTCGCACAATTTTCAATTAAAGATAGGTTAAAAAGTTGCTGCAACAGCTCGTAATACCAACAAAGTGTTCGTCCCCGGAACCACTACCAAACGCACAGCACAGTGGTGGTTTAAGAAATTTCCTGGTCGCGACAAGAGTCTTTAAGATGATGAGCCTAGTGCCTGACCATTGAATGTTTACAACGATTAATTAAGAACCTTACCTAAAGTAAAATCCATGTGAGAATTTGCTTCTGAATTAGACCTCACGTATACGATTATGTCAAACCACTAAAGAGAGAGTAGAAAGACAAAAAGCTTGATAAATGGATGTCTCACGAATTGAACGACAACCAAAAGAAACGCCGTTATGAAGTATCATCTTCCCTTCTTTTAAGCAACAAGAACGACCCGTTGCGATGAAAAGTTGTTTCTTTCTTATAATCGACGACATTCAGTGCAGTAGGTAGAGACCAGTAAAGCATCACGACACTTCCCGAAGCCAGAGTTTGACAAAAAGAAGGTCATGCTGACTGTTTGGTGGTCTGCGAGCGGTCTCATTCATTACAGATTGTTTAATGCATGCGAAAACATTACGACGGAAAATGTACTGTCAATAAATAAATGAAATGCATTAGAAACTTCGACAACGCTCAACAGTAGTCAACAAAAAATGAAACATTTTTTTCAACAACAATGTCCGACCGCACGTTGCTAAACCGACCTTGCAGAAGCTGAAAGAATTCGGCTACGAAACTCTTCCTTATCCGCCATACTCTTCAGACTTCTCACCTACTGGCTGCCATTTTTTCAAGCATCTGAACAACTTTCTGCGTGAGAACTGCTTCAACAACCTAAGCCTTAACGATATCTAAAACGCCTTTAGCGACTTCATTGTAACCGAAACGCAAGATTTTTACGTTACTTGCATAATACACTTGTTCTGCGTTAGCAAAAGTGTGTTGATTCTAATGGTGCTTATTTCGATGAACAAATTTTAGCATGAGCCGAGATATGTTTATCTGAATTTAAAAGAGAAACCCCGCAAGAACTGTCTTTTCAACCTGATAGATGAAAATATAAAGATTTTTAATCATAAAAAGTAATTTGAAAGACTAAATCTGAATTAACAAGAACATATAAAAATGTTGATATGCCGTAAAAAAGTAAAGTAAACCAATATATTTTAGGAAAGCGCTGTTAGAGTCATAAGAGAATTTGTAACATATTAGAATTATATATATATATATATATATATATATATATATATATATATTCGTTTCTTATCGTTGAGCACTTTCAGTTGAATTAAAGTCGGTTAACTTAGCTCTTATGCATAGATCATCGTATAACGATTAGATCACTCTCTGACTGACGTAAATCAACATTTAAAATTAAAAATGTTTAAATTCGACATTATTTCACGCGGTTAATGGTAGCCGAATGGATTAGGTCTTCGCTAACCGAGCCAGAGATGTCTCGTGATGCGGGGTTCTAATCGTTCGACTGGTATTAATCGTGACACCCTGCACTGAAGATTCCCGAAAGGATGAAACACTAGTGTCTGTAGGTATTTAATTATTACAGTAAAAAAATAATTATATATATGTATATATATATAATAAATATGAAAGCATAACAGTATAGTTACAATCCAAGATCCACATATGTATATTTCATGCAAAACAGCTCCTCAAAAAGGTTAACATTTTGGTACATTTTTACAGGTTCTTTTTCGTTATGCTAAGTCAAACGGTTATTATTATGTCAATACCGTCTCTTTTCAGTGCAAATGCTCTTCAGAAAAATTAGAAGTTTTTTTTACTTAGAAGAAAAAGAAAGAAAAGTTTATATAATGCTCGACGTCGTGTGTGTGAGTGTTTCGGTAACCATCTTCGTCTATATTGTGTAGAGAAAGACAAAAATAAATATTTGGATTTGAGAATGTAAAAATATTCATGTTATTTTATATACGTTCTATGGTTATATTTACCATACATTGGGCTTCTGAAAAAATGGTATACACAAACAGTGAAAAATAATTGGAAAAACATATGCACCCCAAAACATTATATATATATATATATATATATATATATATATATATATATATATATATATATACATATATATATATATATATATATATATATATATTTGCAAAAATCAAAATAACAAGGAAAAGAATTACATTATATTTGTATTTTTTCAAATGTTACATTTCGAATGTTAGTCTTAAACTTTATATTGTTCAATAATTTTCGAGGTTGGCATCGCATCAGACTTATTGAAAAAAATACAAGGTTTATACGTATTTGACCAAGTTTTTCTGTTATTAACGGTATTCTGCAGTATATATAAATTCGTTTATACAAAAACGGCTACATATGTGTATACACGTTTATGTAATTTCCTGTTACAAAGAAATCACATCAGGTTAAGAATATCTTATAATGGGAAATCACAGAAACATGTGTGCACATATGTAGCCGTTTGTTTATATAAACGAATTTAGTATGATATGCTCTGTTAACTGATTGAGCACTTTTTTGGTAGACACAAGTTGTTTCAGTTGATATACTTCTAAGAAACGAAACTAAACTACCACCTATATATTTAAATATATATATATATATTCTACATTGGATTTCATTCCCAGATAAATCGGATTATTGTGATTTAGGATTTACCTCACCTGTTTGTTGACCTCAAATTTCGACTATTTAAAAAAAAAAGATTTCCCTCGCTTCTTCCAGTCTCCGTGCTTTCTAGACTTCCTATAATCAGTTTTTGCCCCATTTTCACATATTTTAACCGATATAAACATGTAAAAAAATTTTTTTTTCATAAACTGTTTTATCTACTACCATAACAAGCAAATTCTTAGCTCATCTATACTAGTAGTTTGATTATATATTTCCCTTCTCTGAAGGGAAAAATAGCATTCTTGGAAACTCCGCCGTTAAGGATTTCTTAATAAGATTTTTACAGTATTCTGTCGCCACAATAAATTCCTTTTTAATTTATTATATATATATATATATATATATATATATATATATATATATATATATATATATATATATATATATATCCAGTCTTATAATAATTTAAAAAAATATGATTATATATATATCCAGTCTTATATAATTAAAATGTACTACGAAATTATATATATATATATATATAATTATATATATATATGTATATATATATATATAATTATATATATATATATATATATATATATATATATATATATATATATATATATATATATATACATACATATTTAATTTCGTAGTACATTTTAATTAAGACTGGATATATATATATATATATATATATATATATATATATATATATCAAGTCTTATATAATTAGAATGTACTACGAAATTAGCTGATGGGAAGGGCGCGGTGGATACTAGAAAGCTGATTGGCTAACTAAAATCTCAATAGAAAATGCGCATATAAAAACGACAAACAACCACAGAATTCGTGCATAAGCCTGAAGAGTCCTAGAGTGGATGAAACGGGGAATATTATGTGTAGCTTAATCGCCATGTATATTTTATAACTTATTAACTAGCTCTACCTACGTATTGAGCACTTTTGGAGTAAATACTTAAAGTTTACGCATAAATCTATACTTTCGTATATTAATTTTATGTGAGTAAATTAAGTAGTTATATACATATATAATTTCGTAGTACATTTTAATTATATATATGAACATTAGAGGCCAAAATGGAAAACTAAGAACAGGCTGGAGAGACGACATGATAACGCACATGGGTCCCACATGGCAGAGGAAAGCTCCGGACAGAGATAGATAGCTAAAGTCCAAGAGAGGTTTCCTCATTGAGTGATAAGACCCTTATATATACCAATAAAATCCTTTCAGAATACAAAACCACAACTGATAATTAGAGAAAATACATTAATTTTGTTTAATCTTTATTGTTAAAATTTCACAAATTCGAAACTATTGAAAATTTTATTTACAGATTCCGCTTATTGTTTGTGTTTTTATATGCAACTGAACTAAATTTAATACAGCCCAAATTTATCGGTTACATTGTATGGTTAATGTGTGTCAAAATTCATAATGATCAGTTAATATATTTTGGAGTGAATCTTAAACGATAAAATATATAAATATGAACACATCCATAAATTTATATAAAAAGGGAATTATGTGTGAAAATTTTGGAAAGCTTTTTTTTTACATGGGGTTCACCACTTATCAAGGCCCAATGGCCACTCGGGGATAAGGGTTATTGTGTGTACAGTAATCAAAAGGATAGTGTAACAATAGTATTGGAGAATTGGTAAGGTGTCATTACTTAAGGGGGTCGTTCATCAGGAATTTGTTTGTGTTGGACTTGAAGACATCCAAGTTGAAGTCGGGAGGGAAACAGGCAAGCGGAACAGGGTTCCACAGACGTGCAGTCCTAAGAAAGAAGCTTTGTTCATGGAATCTACGTTTTGATTTAGGCACAGATAGGGAGTGGGAAAATTATTTACGGTGGTTTCAGCTAGTCGGGTGTTTTTTGAAAAAGATTTGCGAGGGGGACCAGAGAATTGAGCTCCCAGAGAATGGAGCTCAGACGAGCACTTGCCATGGAAATAATGATAGAACAAGGATAGGCTCGCTACGTCTCTTCTGTGGGAAAGAGGTTGCAGGGTAGAGAAAAGGCATCCCCCACCAAGCCACGAAGTCTATTTTGTATTATGTCAAGTCAGGATAGGCTGTTTTAGCAGCTCCCGCCCAGATGTGGCAGCAGTACTCCATCTTTGGACGTACTTGGCTCTTATATAGATAGAGAATTGCATCATTAGTGAGATATCTTCTGGAGCGGTAGAAGGATCCCAAGCTTTTGAAAACATAACACCACTAGAACGCCACTGGTTTTGAACAAGAGTGAGAATAATTTTTAAGGGAAGAATACTTCTAATCGTTTTCCAACACACGTCAGAGACACGTTTGTCTTTTTGCTAAGACGAGACATGCTACCTCAACGAAAGAGATCGGAAACGAATACGCTTCAAGAACGAAAGCGCCACCTAGTATCGTGTCGCTTGAGGTAGAGTCGAATAGCGAAGAAATTAATTTACGCCCTTTCTCTCTCTAGACCGTTGTGTCGAAAAGGAATGTGATTAATATCGTTTAGGGATAATTAATCAGCGGACAAAGTCGGACAGGCCTCGACCTGCGTCTTGCGTATCTTTTGATGCGACCGTGTTATTCTCGACTTGAGCCGATCGTCAAGGATACGCGTCTTTCTGTGCCTTACTTGGTTGACATCCGTTTAATCTGAATTGGAGACTTAATTTATCGGGGTTATTTTTTGCAGAGCACCGCTTCAGAAATAAAATATAAATAATACACACCATGTCTTAAACCTCACTGGAGAATTTAGTATTGTGCCACTAGACAATAATAGCTCTTAAATTGTGCTCATTTTAGAAAACGTTTCCTAGGATCTATAAAATATTAATAATATTAATGATAAGAAGTACAGTTAGAATTATTATACAATTAGAAATGGCATCAATATTAAACAATGGAAATGATAAATTAATTCAAACTATACATCATAATGACCCGAAGAATTTGAATAGTTTATAATGACTTTACATGCTGTAGTGACCACGTATTTTTATTTTTCAAAAGAGGTGGTCGCCATGTTGTTTGTTATGTGATGTGCTCACCTTATAAACTGCGTCATCTAGGATCTCGTCTCAAATAATATTTATAATTGCAGTGTTTTTAGAGTTCTAATTCAATCAGAGATTATATTTATATCAAATAATTCAAATTATGAATCAATATCAAATAAATTAAATTATGTATTGACAACAATATATTTTACATACTTGTACGTTTAATAACATAGAGATTATTGACCAGAGACGAACGTAAGAAGGGGTTAACCGATGGAAATGAATAAAGATTTTGACTGGCGTTAAATTGTTTTACCACGACCCACAAAGAATATATATTATTAGTATAATCAAATAAAAGAGATGTGTGTAAAATCAAATATTATTAAAATTTGATTGATTTGTTCTAGAAGTTTTGTCTGATCACGGCCATGATATACCTGACTTTTACGGCATCAGGTTTTATATAAAAAAGACGAATATCGAGATCCAAGCATAATAATTCCACCGGCTTTGAAAGTCGGGCATTATAAAGAGATATCGGGTTCTAAATTACCACGAGGGTAAATTTTAGCTATATATTTGATTTTCGGAAAAAAATGCATTTTATCGTTAGATAATGTAATATTATTTCCTTTACATGAATTTGCTTATTTCGACGTGCACGACATTTTAATTCTTTCTCTAACTAATCTTTGCACTTAATACTTAAAGGTAACTGAATATACTTTCAGGCAATACCTCTTCGTTTTAGAGAGAAAGAGATAGATAAATAAAGAGAGAGAGCGAGAGAGAGAGAGGGAGAGAGAGAGAGAGAGAGAGAGAGAGAGAGAGAGAATCAGTTTATTATCTGACGCCTGATGCGCTATAATCAGTGCGATAATGTCCAAGGGATTTGCCAGGCTACTTTTGGGTGAAATTGGTTTAACAGCCTTTCAGACCAAACATTAGCTTTTAAGAAGTTGTTTAAATTAGGCCAACTACATGAGCATATTTTTCATTCTCTTTTAATTTTTGTATTTTTTTTAGAAATAGGTTAATCGGCAGATTTACCGAAAGATGTAAGGTTTTTCTCTCATATCAAATATTGCCTTATTTGAGTGTTTCTGTAAAGACATAAATACTCACCTTCTTTAACAAAAAATGTATCGCCCCCCCCAAGTACGTGACTGCAAAGATGCTCTTCCGTAGTTATGGATTAATGCTAACGTTTACTTAATAATTACTTAATAATAATTTATATTGTATTCAGGAATGTGATCATAGGTTTCTTTAACTTTTCTATTTACATGGTCAATATCGCTATTACTTTATAAATCTAGGTTATTTTTTTTTAGTTAAGTTAATTGTTTATATATAAAGTATATATTACATGGAAACGTGTTGAGTGAAAAGTTTGCAGGTTAGAAGTTACCCCAGTGGAATTCGGTTAAACCACATGTTTTTTACACAAGAATCACCACTTATCAAGGCCCGTAGGCCACTCGATGATAAAGGTTAATGGGTATACATTTGTCAATGTGATTATAGCGTAGTAAACATAAGTAATGGGAATTTTGTAAATTGGATTACTTAGGGGGACGGTTCATCAAGAACTTGTTTACATTGGACTTGAAGACAATCAGATTGTAGTCAGCGTGAAAGCAGGCGAACGGTTTTAAAGGCGTGTAGTTCCAAGAAAGAAGCTTTGTTCATGGAATCTACATTTAGGTTTAGGCACAGATAAAGAGTGGGAAACTATTGATAGTGAGTTTGGCTAGACGAGTATTTTTCGTGAAAGTTGGCGAGGGGGGGGAACATAGATTGAAGCTCAGACGAGCACTTGACATGAAAATAACTAAAAAGCAGAGACCGGCTCGCAACGTCTCTTCTGTGGGAAAGAGGTTGCAAGGAAGAGATAAGGGCATCCCCAACTAGGCTGCAAAGTCTATTTTGAACTCTGTCAAGGCAGGATAAGCTGCTTTTAGGAGCTCCTGTCCAGATGTGACAATCCAGATGTGGCAACAGTACTCTATCGGTGGCCGTACCTGGCTTTTATGGTGGTTTTGCTTGTTTTGGTTGTTTTGAGCGAATAAAATATTGCGCGGGGTCCACGAAAGCTTGTATATTAGAACTGGTTGGTGTGCATGTATTCATCGTCCTTGGACGTAGCTATTTATCATACTTGTGAGATTAAGCTTTTTATCCCTAGCACTCAAAGGTACTTGTTTGCCTATGAAGTCAGATAAGGTTTGTCCCAGAACAAAGAACTGAATTAGCAGAAGCAACACTTTTATATTTACTCCATAAATTTGCAGCCACATCTAGTGTGCAAATAGTAAGCAATATTATTAGTTTTCTAACAACTTATGCTTCATGGAATCAACGTCTATACATCATACGTTCGTTAAATAAATAGACAGATAAAAATGAAAGGATAATAAATGGCCTTAACACGACAAATGTTTTAAGCAAGTGTAAAAAACTCAAAAGTCAAATCTAATTTAAACTTACTTGTATTAAATTTACTTCTATCACATTTTGTAACATTCGCCTATTATTTACGCCATTCCTTATTCTCCTATTTCCCTCCTCCCGTCACTTCTTGTCTCACCCACCCTTGCACTCATCCTCTAAATCATTCAATGTGCAGTCAATCAACATTATCAGAACTTCAGCATTATGTAAATAGAAGTACGTTATTGAGGTCAAGAAGTGTGTTCATCTCTCTGTATAATAAATTATGTTTGTCTAACGAGTTTTTTTTTTAAAGAGTCAGCACTTATGAAGACTCGGAGGCTACTCGAGGATAAAGGTTAATGGGTATACATTAGTTATGAGAGTATAGCGTATTAGTGGAGATTTTGTAAATTGGATTGCTTAGAGGGACGGTCTATCAAGAACTTGTTTACGTTGGCATTGAAGACAATCAAATTGTAGTCAGATAGAAGGCAGGCAGACAGAAGAGAGGCGTGCAGTTCTAAGGAAGAAGCTTTGTTCATGGAATCTAGGTTTAGGTTTAGGCACAGATTAAGAGTGTGGGAAATTGTTTATAGTGGGTTTGGTTAGACGAGTGTTTTTCGTGACAATTTGGCGAAGTGGGGAACATAGATGGAAACTCAGATGAGCACTTGCCATGAAAATAATGATAAAGCAGATACAGGCTCGCAACGTCTCTCCTGTGGGAAAAAGGTTGCAGAGAAGAGAAAAGGGCTCCCCCATTAAGTTACGAAGTTTGTTTTGAACTCTGTCAAGGCAGGATAAGCTGTTTCTAGTAGTTCGTTCTCAGAGGTGGCAACAGTACTTTATCATTGGCCGTGCCTGGCTTTTATATAGGTAGAAAATTGCATCAGGAGTGAAATATCTACTGGAGCGGTAGAAGTATCCTGCCATTTTTCCAGGGGCCTTGGCAGCGGATTTGATGCATGTGTTCCATTTTTAGATCATGGGTAAAGATCAATCTCAGAAGCTTGTCAAATCATGGAGCCATTCATTTCAATTGATGCCAGATGAGGATCAGAGCGGTGATGATGTAAACATAGGAGCTTGGTTTTAGATGCAGTAAACGTAACCAGTTTCTTTTTCTTTAAATGAAAACTTTGTTGGTTCGTTATTCTGCTGGTCGGAGCGTGGAAATGGCGAAGTTTTTTGTTGGAGTAAATTTCTTTCTGACCAGATTGTCACATATAAACACAAGATTACGATCGTATTAAATATAATTTTTCTTACATTTAATAAATTGTTCCCAACGAAGGGGAGAGAGAGGCGAAGAGAGAATAGATACAAAGATAGACAGACGAAAACAGAGTAAGGCTCATGTACTTCCGCCGTTTGATGTACATTTTTGTAAGACGTATATGATTATTGTTTTAAATACCATTCTCTCTGTGAGTGTAACTGACTCAAAATGCTAACAGCTTTGTATAAATAGTAGACGTCGACGTATAAACTCTTCATTGCCTCATTTTACCATTTCTAACGTTTCAACCTATTAAAATATAATCGAATTGTTTTCGGTACTCACTTTCTATTCTCAAGTTTAAGTTTCAAGTTTGGTACAAGGCCAGTTTCATAACGTAAGAAAATTACCTAACTGTAAGTGTATGTGAAATCAAAGCTTAAGCCCTAGTCCTATCTTCTCGCGTTTCAGCATCAAGTCAAGCGACAGTAATACTCGAGCACTAGCTTACATTCATCATATAACTAATAAGGTATATTCAACGACTCACCCTCCTCTTTCTGTTCTGAACTCAAGCGACGCAGCTATTAAATCAGGTCCAGGTCAGTGGCTGGAACTAAGTGACACCTTAACAGAAAGGTAGACTCCGCGTCGCAAGGTGGAGACCGTAATGGACATCCGGACAGTAAAACGACACCAAATGCCCTAAAGTTTCTGGTGCCTACGACCGAGACGGATAAACTAGTCTTTACGCGCTAGAACGATTCAGGCAAGATAACCTTTATGAACATAAATAAATAAAACAATAAAGAATGATGTGACCCTTTGTATTATAACTAGTGGGAAACAAACAAAGTCCACAATTCATCTAACGGACATAAATAAATGACCCGTCTATTTTACGGGTCTCAGCCCCCGGATTCATTTGAATAAACGGCTTGGTGTTAGCGGAATCTCTTTCTCTCTCTCCATTTCTCTCTGTATCTACCTATCTTACTGTCTCTTTCTACATAACTTTATTTCTCCTCTCTCTTTCTCCTCCTCTTTCTCCCAATATATATATATATATATATATATATATATATATATATATATATATATATATATATATATGATATCGCCCTCTCTCCTCTCTTTCCCTCTCTTTCTTTCTCTTCCTATCTTTCTCTACACACACACACACACACACCCACACACACACATATATATATATATATTTATGTGTGTGTGTGTGTGTGCATATGGGTGTGTGTGTGTGTATTATGTGATACGAGTAATGGCCATTTTAATGCACTCGGGTTTCAATCCTACATCTCAAAGGGTCATTAACTATACAGTATTGATAATATTGTCTGTATATCTTCTTTCCCAGAACTGAAGGTTGTTAAACGTTTTTTATTAAACATGATAAATGTAATGGCCCGATGATATCTATGATTGACACATGCGTGCATTAACGTAGCCAGTCACCAAATCATTTATATATAATATGATTAGAATACCCGTCCTAAGACAGATACATTATTGTCCCGAATATAACTATTTATATCGCCTTTATGTCCGCGTGCTACGATTAAAATAAAGACGTAATGATATAGAAACTTATGTCTAAAAGCTTTATTCCAAATTTTGATCAACATCTATAAAACGATTTTATATTTTTATAAAATGTCTACAATTTAATGTCCAAACTTAAGAGTTTAAGAGATCCTGAAGAAGACTTGGGACTCTGGGAAACTTGGTTAATTAGTGACTAACGACTACGGATAAAATTCAATGCAAATCTTATATATTTAATTTTATGTTCAAACGTTAGAACTCATGTTAAAATTAATAATGATCTAGTAATTTTTGTGAGCGATTACTGTTGAGACAGACAGACAATAAGAAAGAGAGAGAAAGAGAGAGAGCAAAATATAGAGTGACTGTATAAACTTGTAGAGTCCATAACTTTGTATACATAAAGATATTCCTGTACATTGGGTTGCACCTACGTAATAACAATCTACTGAAAATGAGGTAAAACTGGCAACGTAAAAATGGCAGAGTAAAAATGGATAAATAGTTAAAAATGGCAGCAATAAAAATAGCAACAGCAAAAATGGCGAAATGGGTAAATAAGAAACACTGACAAAAGCAAAGAATATCTGAATATCTCTGAATGCGTTTATTGCTACTTGTTAACGACTTTCGGTATTGAAATCAAAAAGCTGTTGTTTCGTCAGTTTTGTACACGTAGACTTGATTGTTTTTACATTGTAATTGATTGAAAATTGTGAGATAACCAAAGAATTATATTTATTCGTTGGTAATTCTTTTGGAATTTTTTCATAAACAATGGAAAATAGTCGACGATATTTATGCAAAAAAAAGAAAAAAAAACGACGTATGAACAGAATAGTTAACAAAGTTTCGTTTACATGTTAAATAAATATGTTACTATTTAGAAAAAAACATTCTTAACACAATAAGAGCAGGGCGAGGGGATTTTTAAAAACTATCTTTTGCCTCTCCCGTTATCAAAAAATGTTCTTCTTCTTCTTCTTCTTCTTCTTCTTCTTCTTCTTATTATTATTATTATTATTATTATTATTATTATTATTATTATTATTATTATTATTATTATAATAATAATAATAATAATAATAATAATAATAATAATAATAATAATAATAAAAAAAAAAAAAAAAAAATTTATAGATCAACATCCTCAGCTAAATCATCCCTAAAAATGGAGATTATACTTTTCACAAGTGACTACATGTGAATACACTGAAAACTTATTGAAAAAAAAAAAAACAATTAATTACGTTCAATTTAGAGTAAGGAATCAGTTTCGTATATAAATTAAACGTAAAATGATCACTAGTTACCATCAAGCCTAGGTTTGACTGCTAAGATCGTAAAAATATGCGTAATAGCTTAAAAATTAGAGCTTTCCTTCCCCTAAACAGCCGCACAGAATTTATTTCACTACGCATTTTTTTTACTGCTTTTTCACTTCAAACAATGCACGGCTCCACTTGGATGTAAAAAGCTATTATTTGAGACTAAATTTGCAAGGATACTTTGTAGGGAGTTGAGCAGTTCATTCTATTCTTGAACTTCTGTACAATAAATGAAGCAGGCACCCAGAAGGGATGTCCAAAGTTTAGCAGTTTGAAAGAAGGAATTATTTGAATAGAAAGCTTTACGGCATCTATACATCTCTATAATTTAGGAGTAAGATGTTGCTGCTTGTCGGGTTAGTCGAGAGGGTATAAAGGCTTGGAGTTCGTCGGAGCACTTTCCATTAAAATATTTGTAAAATAGTCATGGGGACGCAACATTTCGTCGAGCGACAGAGGGTTGAATGAGGTTAACCATGCAGGACATATTAGGTTGGCCACAGCTATTGAATCCTGTTTAGTAGTGACAGACTAGTAGCAGATGCACCAGTCCAAATGTGGCAACAATACTCCATGCATGGGCGAACAGTGATTCTCTCAAACGTAAATAACTTTCTAACACGGTAAAGAGAGCCCACCATCTGTGGAGCAGCTCTGGTAATGTCCTCGATGTATTTATTTTCGTTCATGTTCACTGTGAACGTTAAGTCAATGAGTTTGAACGAAGAGCTTTCAGGTAGTGCATCATTAACCATGGCTATCAGTGCATGAAAACGCTTCTTGTAATTATCAAAGGCAAGAAGCTTAGTCTTAGCAATATTGAATCCAGTTATGTTCTCATTCCACTACAGAATGTAGAGGCCTTCCCAGAATTCTTCAGTCATTTTCCTAAATATGTTTTTTTTCGTTTTTCCATCATGTCCGTTATTGAGCGTTGTGCCATCGGCAAATAAACCCATCTCGGAGACAATTTTATCAGAGAATTTTTTATGAATATGAGAACTAATAAAGGTTCAAGAAGCGACTCTTAACGCACACTCTCATTTATATCATGTTATTTTAAGGTACGACACTCGAGGACATACTGGATTTTTCTTTTATTCAAGAAAGATTTGATTATGTTAAGTATTATGTTAAGTATGTCAGTAATACGATATGATTTAATTTTCATAAAAAGACTCTCGTGCCGTACGCTGTCAAAAGCCTTAGATATATCTACGGTTGCGATTCCAGTTTTTCTTGTGTTTTCCATAATTAGATTACAGTTTAGATATCTGCAGTAGAACGGGCTTGCCAAAATCAATACTGTTGATCGGAAAGAATTTTAGTACCTATAAGGTCGTGGACTAGTACTTGATTGATTAAGGACTTAAAAATATTGGCGAAGATGGGGAGGATGTAAATACGGCGATAATAGAATGAGTCAGTTCTTTTCGACAGAATTCTTATAAACTTATACCAAAGAAGCCATTTTCCAACAGTCAGGAAAGATAGATTCAGTAAAGCAGTTGTTGAAGAGTTTGGAACATTTTTTAATAGCATAGTCAGGATGAGATCGGGTCCGCATGCCTTTGTGGTGTCTAGTTTTTTATTATATCAGGAACCTGGGAAAGGGGAGATTTTCAGATCATCGAGTGTAGTTTTTATCCATAAATGAAAATTTGAGAGGTAGTACTTTGCTGGCTCCAACAGGGAGTTAAAGAAAAACTGCAAGGAAAGCAGGTTAGTATGTTCTGTTGCCGTGCAAGCAACCTCTAATTAACTAAATAAGAAAAGTGATTTCTGTGTGGTTTTATTACTTTGACACTCAAACTTACGGTTACTCGTAAAATATTTTGTTAAGTGTCTCAAAAAGTTAGAACGATCTGTAAATGGGGGATCATAACATTACGTTAAATTTGTACACGCAAACATACATACATTTAAACAGACAAGTGAAATTGAATTAAAAATATTTTAGTCTGTCATAATACCCTAAAAACTTGAATCTCACTAGGGAGGAGGCTTTTAAATGTAAATATATATTTTTTAATGTGACACACTTCTAAATGTTTTTCGTTCATGTATTTTATTGAAGATTTTGAGAAACTTATTGTAAAATTTTCATCTATGTTTATACATGTGCCAAACGTTTCGGTCAATGTAAACTCCGACACTCTTCAGGTGTATCTTGTCGAACCTGCGAATTTTTATGTCGAATTAGGGAAACCGGGTGGAATTTCGAACTTAACGCTTTATTTAATTCGCTGGCTAGCAGTGCAAAGTAATTTGCAATGGTATTATTGGGTCACCTGCACTGAGGATTGAACCTTCAGTCCTCAGGAATGTAACATTTACAACCGAATTTTTCGAATTACTTTATCCATGTCGTCACGGATATTTGTGAGTAATTCTAGTACGAAACTTTAGGAGCCTTAACCCTAATACAATGGTGGTAATAACACCGGTTCTTGCTGCTAATGTTTTATAGGTGTGAACCAAAAATTGGTGGTCAAAAGGTAAAGTAACAAAATACAAGCAACATGCAGGCCTGTACAAAGACCGAAACTTTGTTAAAATAGCAGCAAAAGTGAAAAAGACGGTTGTAAACTGTTCAAAAAGATCATCATTTTGACTCGTTTCGTTCTATTATTGAATTAGTTTGGAATTATTTTGGAGATGAGTTATTTGTATAATTTTTTATTTAATTATTTCGACTATTATCCTCATTTTCTAGTTGTTGTTTTCACGACTTTTCGGCCAATTATTCCTCTGGCATTCGTCAGGTTAACCGCGACGAGATAGGAATGTCGAATCCTTCAATTACATCCACAGCAATTGCTGCCTTCAATAGCTGTTGTCATCTCACCACAGTTTTGGGTGGAACCGGCTTTGAGTTGGAAGTACAAATGGATTTATAAGGCAAAAAAATCCAACCTCGATTGCCCCTTCTGGGCCCGTGGTGCAGTGGATAGAGATGCAGAATATCTAAGATTCCAGGTGAGCATTGTCTAGAGAGAGAAGTTTCAATTCTATCCAAAACCGTGGTGAGATGACAACAGCTATTTGAAGGCAGCAATTGCTGTGGATGTAGTTGGAGGATTCGACATTCCTATCCCGCCGCGGTTAACCTGACGAAGGCCAGAGGAATAATTGGCCGAAACTAAAATTCCAACTCTTCTTTATATTGCTTAAACATTTGATTCAGTAATAATCTATTGCGACTTTATTTTTACAACTTTCTAATAATATCTTCTCTATTGAATATTTATATTCAACTAGACTGGTTACATGGCGTTTTCCGGGCGTTTGGAGGTGTATGTCGAGCAACAGCAACAAAAAAAAAAGTGGTAGTAGGCAGGCAGGCTCGAACCCGTACCTCGAAGGAAGAAAAGAGCGTGAAAAAAAATGTGACGTCTTTACCGTTGCGTACATCGCCAAACCGGAAGTAGCGAAGGTTTAAATTAAGGCTATTCAATCGAAAAGAGAGGATAACTTTTGAAAATATCGGCAAAAAAGCGACCCTCCTTGTAAAAAAGTGTCCAGTTGACGGTGAAGGAATTAATTTTTTCAGTCAAATTTTCGATATTTGTCGTTCGAAGGGTCGAGCTTTAAAACAATACCAATCTTGTGAAAATTCGTCGCCTCTGTCGAAAGTTTTAGGCAGAGATACATACATACATACATACATACATTTAAACAGACAGGTGAAATTTATATTATAGACAAGCCTGAGTTCCAGGCGTTGGGTAAAAAAAAAGTTGGAGTACGCACGGAAAGGTGGGAAAGAAAGTGGGGGTGTGTAAGGGTGTTGGTCGAGAAAAAATAGGGAAAATTACGAGCGCAAAAAAGTGGTAGTAGGGAGACAGGTTCGAGCCCGTACCGCAAAGAAGGAAAAGAAAGTGAGAAAAAATCGAAAAGGGGCGATGCCTTTCGAAAATATCGGCAAAAAAGCGATCCCTCCCTGTAGAAAAGTGCCCAATTGAGGGTAAAGGAATTAATGTTTTCAACCAATTTTTTGAGATTTGTCGTCGTAAAGGGCGAGCATCAAAATGGTAGCAATTTCGTGAAAATATATCGCCTCTGTCGAAAGTTTGTGCGAGATATACAAACATACACACATACATACATACATACATACATAAATTTATACATACATTTAAACAGACAGGTGAGATTCATATTATAGATAAGAACTGACAATCGCAGAGCCTCACCTGATTACTCGACGATTCCAAAATATAACATTATAATGAAAACATTGAAAGAATCGATTTTTTTCTATTACGAAAATCGCTTCAGACAAGGCAGAGAACCACTTGATGTAACAGGCTAACAATTACGAAAGAGTATTTTCGCAAAGACAGGAGGTGCTTATTGGCCTTAATCTTAAAAAGATAAATACTATAGGTAAGAGAAAAATAGTCAGTAGAAAGAGAATTTCACGAGTCTGCGATTCTTAAAAAAAAAAACTACTGAAATAGGAAGTTGTATTACTGTAGTCTTAATAATAACTATGTTGTTTGTTTTAAGTCAATATTAATAGCATTAGAATCTAATAAAAAGATTAAAAGATTGTCTTCGTGAAAATGAATCACGTGTGGCTTTCGTCTTTAGTTGGTCTCCACAGAATTAATCGTGCCATAAGTAAAAATAAAGAAACCTTTTCTCGTTTCTTTTTTTTATTTTTGACGTTTGTTTTTAAGAAGCGAAGCTGACTCTATTTTAACTACCACCTTGATGATTATGCCTTTTCGAGTTCTTTTGCCAAACAAAATAAACAACGGCGTTTTTGTCTAATTTGGCTTATTAGAAGCAAAGAATTCGTTAAGAAAACAAACAAGTGATCCCTCCTGCCTGAATGTGCAACTTCATCAAAGACATTAACTCTCCTCATACAAGGTAGGAATGCGTAATAAATTGAGGGTTAGATTCCACTACCGACTTCCCGAAACAATAAGTGTGCTTTATTCTTTTGTTAATAATAAGTTGTACAAGGTCCTGGATATGATCTTAAACTATATCCGATGGTGAGGCCCCAGCTTGCGGGCGTTGGGGAGTGTGAAGCCACCCTTTAATTGCCATTGCTCCCAATCCACTCTGACCCGGAGTGGTAGTACCTGTTAAGGCCCCAAATATGGGTTAAATAGAAACCGACTTGCAAAAAACATATATATTCTATCAAAAAAAAAAAAATTCTTCAAAATCACCGGATTCAGCATTAAATAACCTGAAAAGGGTTTATATGCCGTAAAACAAAAACAAACAACCAACTTGTATAAGGCTTAAAAGCACGAGTTTTAAATCTTGATATTTGCACGGGAAAATATTTTTCTTATTACGTACATTATTTATATACTCTGTGTGCGTGTGTGTTTTTTGCCACTTGTTGCTATACGATATATTACTATTTTCTTACGTACCCATTTATATAGGCACCGCCAAAATTGAGGGGGGGGCAGGTAAGTACTTTTTGACGGACCGTATTTTTAAAAATCTACCAAAAATCAGGTAATTATCCAATCAATACGAAATTTTTAGCGATTATTAAGAGAAGAAGGAACTTTATAACAGTGTACTTATTTTTCATAAACAGTATATATATATATATATATATATATATATATATATATATTTGCTTACAACTCCCACGCTTGTTTTGAGGGGATTCCAAATATGCTTAAAATAATCATCTGAAACTGAACAAAACATATTATGTTGTTGTACGGGACGGGATTATAGATTAAAAAAAAACTTGTTTGCATACCTTATTTTGATGTCTGAATATCGGAACTTCGATTGTGTTTAATTATCCCGCTTTTGAGTTTTGAAGTGTGGAATTCGATGAATATGTTAAGTACAATAATTAATTTAAGTTAAGCAAAACAAAAAAACATTAATATTTATACGAAAAAAGCAATTTTAAAATCTTTGATAAATAAATTAACAATTTCTTTTTAGCGAGCCGAATAATGCATGATCATTATTAAACAGGGCATGCTTTGAAGAATCGATACAAAAATCATCGATAAATATTGTGCCCTTTGTGTTAAAAATATCATTATTTTTTCGATCAAGTTTGGACACGTTTGCTGCTATTCGACTACGGTGGACCAAACGCACTGAAATAATTTTTTTTATTCTGCTTTAAATTGCCCCCTCCCCATTTTGGAGAGCCTGGCCACCACACACATACACATTAAAACCAAACTCATACAAATGATCACCCATCTGGTACTGGCCAACCTCAGCGTTAATAATACTCGTCACTGAAAAATAAGTTTGTTTTTTTTTGGCTTTTTGGTCTTCCGTAGTTTATTTTTTATCAAGTACAAATGCAAACAGTAATCAAATCGACTCGAAGTAACTAGTTGCCTATATGAATAAGTGGAATTATTTGAAATCCAGGTACTTATGTTATAATATTTTTGCATATTCTCATAGAAAATCACCCTAAATCTTAGACAAGAAATAAATAAATTAATTCTTTCAAAAACCTTCTCTTTTTAACTATTTATATACGTTTTGTGTGCAAAACAAAAAACGCCAATTGTTAACTTTTGGGTAAAATTTAACATTTCAAATTTAATTAAAAATAGTAGAAAAAGTTTCACATTATTCTGCTTTCTATATGATAAAAAGCAGGGTTTTATCTTTCTTGGAAACAAGTTACTCAGAAATAATGGATTTTAATAAATTTAATTTCGTTTTAAAAAACAACAACGACTTGATTTTTCGGCCATTTTTGGCGGTGCCTACATTTATATCATCTGAGGAATCTGCGAGACTTTTCAAGCTGTGACGGTAAAGTAGTAGAGAGTGTATCTGACACGGCTACATCGTTGGCCCTACTCGACATTCACTGGTGATTAAATGGGTTTAGTAGCCCTATCTGGTTGTAGCAGCTTTTGATCAACCCCTTTCCTGTTCTCAGACATTTGAGCGCATACCACTAAACTCAAAGTGCAACAAAGCCAAGAGTATGCGCTTAAAAAACGTAGATTCCCATATCAGTAAGTAGGGAAATTCTGTAGCTCTCTGGTTAACAGTCGCAGCCTGATCTCTTTCTGAGATGCTTTTAGAGGTTCGTTATTGCTAAAGAAGCTTTTTCTTGACTTGCCTAATAATCACATTATTAGAAAGAGTCACAGAAAATATGCTTTTTTATGTCTATTGATTCTCTCGCACATTAAATATGTTCCCAACTCAATCCAATCTCTGGTTATCTTTAGAATTTCAATCAAATTACCTCTCATTTTCTACATAGTGAAGTAGTTCCTATTTACAATGTCTCCCCACGGGACAAAGTTAGACACCAAGGTCGTTTTTTAATGGGGAGAAAAGGAACAAAAATAAAAATTGTCTCAGTCATGAAGGATTTCTCCTCCACTGACAGAGAACAAGAAATTGAAGTGCAGCATCTGAAGAACAGATACTATAGTGAAGTAGTTAAATTACATAACGAGGTTCGTGTTTGAATTAGAAAGTTTCGCTGCAACCATAAAAGTCAGGTGCGACCACAGACGGAAGTTGATGAAACAATATGACCTTCAGGTCGGAAATTTTCTATCTGTTGGCTGGTGAGGTTTTAGCAGTGGACGTGTGTTCGTCCCACTGATGTTTTCTCTGACTGTTTTTCTCTCTGTAATAAGCAGTTATATATATATATATATATATATATATATATATATATATATATATATATATATATATATAAATCAAAATCAACGTCCGAGTTGTTTAGTATCAACAAATAAATACAAATTCGATGACGACAGGGGTATATAAGGCTTTTCACAGGTGCCCATGAATGAAATAAAAGCAAATAATCTTAATTCTTCCTGAAACTGTATTTCTAAAAAATATGTTCATCTCTTTGTCACCTTTCTTTGTATGATATCTTAATTCAATCCAAATTAAAATCGAAAATATAATTTATTAAACTCTAAATATTGTAAACATTTCCCCAAAATACGTTTCATCTACATTTGAAAAAAAGTAAATTTGATTTTATCGCTAAAGCTGAGTTAATCTTCGAGGCATTTTTATCTATTTCAATAGCATAAAGCATGTGTTAAAACATTCTCTTGTCTTTGGACTGTGATATGTTAAAGCACAGCTCATTTGAATTGCTCTAATCTATCGCAATTTGCAATTTATACAATACATCGTCCTCTGTTAAAGGGTTTCTGTCTATACCCGGTGAACCATGTGCGAGAGAAATTCAAACAAGTGTACTAAAACGGGCGGTTAAACTCTTAAAAAGATATTTCGGTTAGAATGTATGAGATAGCGGGCGAATCCAAGTTTAGAACATAAGAAAATCTTAAAAAGATATTTCGGTTAGAATGTATGAGATAGCGGGCAATTCCAAGTTTAGAACATAAGAAAATTGAAAGAAAAAGGTTTTTGTTTATTAATCTTCTCCTCAATCACTGTGTGTTACTTGACATCCGATCTGTTAAATACTCTGTATATCATCTTCTCTTCTTCTCAATTTACTATTAATTCTTAATTCCTGACTTTAGAAAAGCCACTTTTACTAATAAGATACATTTAATTACAAAAAGAGAGGGGAAAAAGAAACAAAGATATAGTAAGAACTAAAGAAGAAAATATCGAATAAGTTTTCTATTTTGTTGTTTCTTTTTCTCTCATTTAATAACATTTTAAAACTTTCAAGTGGTGTTTGAAACAGTTTATTTGAATCTCTTTACCTCACTGCTACCAAAGATTTTCAATTTCACTTTGGAATTTACCATACAATTTGGATATAAAATTCAATATACTTTTCATTTTGAACCAATATATAATTTCCCTTACGCTATGTTTTAAACTTTTAAAAACTTTTATAAACTTTTAATTATGATTTTCTATGTTTATTGTATTTAGCAAATAAGGTATACACCATCATAATATTTGCTAATATTTTCTCCTCTGAGAACCTATAGGTTAAGGAGATATACTTATTGAAATGTATTCTTTGTCTTGCATATAATAAAAATTATAGATTTGAAATTTAATCATTTCATGTCATAAAATTTAAATTACTACATTATATGTATACTAGCATAGGCGCCCGGCAGTGCCCGGGTGTTTGGATGTGTATGTTGAGCAAAAAAAAAAAGTGGTATTAGGAAGGCAGGCTCGAACCCGTACCGCAAAGGAGGAGAATAACGGGATAAAACCTAACGTTTATGCTGTTACGGCCACCGCCAAACCGGAAGCGACAGTTTTTTTAAATTAAGGCTAGACAATCTAAAGGAGAGGATAACTTTAAAAAATATCGTCGAAAAAAGTGACCCTCCTGTAGAAAAGTGCCTAGTTGAAGGGGAGGATATTAATGTTTTTAGCCAATTTTTCGATATTTGTCGTATGAAAGGTCAAACTTTAAAACAATACTGATCTTGGTAAAATCCGTCGCCGCTATTGAAAGTTTAAGGCAGACATGCAAACAGACATACATACATACATTTATATATTGGTAACTAAAACATTTTGACCCAAACTGATGAAAAAGCTTGTCCTATTTCTGAATACCCTTTATGTAAAGTTTCAAAATTTGTCTGAGTAATTTGGAAGAGATCGCAGAGATCAATTTTTTTAAACTTTGACCCCTATTATGACCCCTTTAAATTTATTGTTTTGGGCTCAAATCAAAGTATTAACTTAGATCCATGTCCAAGGAACCTATATCTAAAATTTGAAGTGCGTAGACCCAAAATTGTCGGAGGAGTTTGGTAGAGTTCCCAAAGGTCAAATCGTTGAACTTTGACCCCTTAATCGCCAAATTTCTTACCAAAAACCGATCACATCGATGTTTCCCAAATCTCAGTAATCTGTATATCAAATTTCGAGTCTGTAGACAAAATATTGACAGAGTTATTGCGCAGGAAAATGTACACAGATACACAGATACACAGACACACACACATACACTTTCACTTTTATATATATATATATATATATATATATATATATATGTATATATATATAATTATTAGGGTTGTGACAACAGCATATTACTTTTAATTGTTTTGACTCTTGAGTATATATCCGTTAATATCTTATATGTCTTTGTATATACTGATGTGGTTCTCGGTTGATTGACTGTGTCTTATTGTATCAAATATATACTTGAGAGTCAAAAGAATGAAAAGAATATTCTGTTGTTACAACCCTAATAATTATAAATGATCAAACATTGTTTTATACCTACAGTGTTTCATGCTTACGTAATCATCAGTGGAGGAGATGACGATAAAAGCTAGTGGAATGATCCGAACCCTGCCACAATGCCACCTTGGATATTCAAAATTGCCCCAGAAAAGGGGGCGATTGATAGTTGAATTTTATGTAAGTAATTCCGCTTGGTGATACAAAATACATGAAGCAAAAAACAATTTCAGGAACATTAATAATATTCTTTTGTGAATAGGATTGTTGTGCGTTATCTAATCGTGTTTTGTCTTTGAAGTGACCTCGAGGTCAAGGCCGAGATTTGGTCTGTGTGGAAACCTAAATAATATAAAAGTTTCGTTGTTGTCGGGAAAATCAGCTAATTAATATGCATAAGTGATGTAGGCCAATTATCCAATCAAGGTGAATCAGAGTATGGCGTTATGAACAAGGACTGGTCGGATGAGAAACCGAAAGCAGCCCAAACCTCACTCACCCCTTTCTTTAAAAGGAGCAGTTATTGTTGTCAGTTGATGTTGGAAGTTAGGAGTTCGCAATTACAGCCCGTGTTCGCCTCGCGCAAAAGCAACGCCGTTCATTAATCAACCGAAATGAGAGAAGAGAAAATACAAAACACGTTTGAATTACTATCGAGTAGGCTGTCGGTGAAAAAATACGGCATATATTTTTATTTTCACCTGTTTATGATTGTACATAAATAACATTTTCTTTGTAAACAGAATTATTTTAATAATTCATCCTTATAATTAGTGCACTAATAACACTAAAATTTTTAAATTTTAATTTAATGAATTTAACAGTTATATTAAAAACATGGCGTGAGTTTGGTGAAACTATTATACAACTTTTTAAGAGAATGTTATCTCTTTAAAATCGCGTATATAAGCTGAATATTAAGGCCGAATTAAATTTTAAAATATAAATGTCCAAAATGTCATCACAAATAAATAAAAATGTGTGACTCAAAAATACGACACAATCATGTTGGCACACCGGTTATCCTTAAATCACCGAAATGAAGTGACTTTGAGCCATTACTAGATTTTGAAATACTAGTCGCTGTATTTATTCAGGTAAGAGGGTTGATTTAATATCTCAGATTAATTATATGCTTAGTTTCCATTATGTAACGCTGCTTTGCGATAATACTTCTCGCAGGTATATATCAATATTCTAATTACAAGCGTGCTAGACCCATATATTATTTTAGTTAATCGTTTTATGGGGGTTAATTAGTAAGTATGCAAAGTGCACTCACCTTTTTCCAGTCCATGGCATATTGGGTTTCTGTTCGTTTAGTTTAGTATTAAACGGTAGCGTTTGAAATGGTGTTGAGAGGTAACGAGAGGATCCTTCCTTAATTTTGCGGTTATTTGTGCTAGCCTATTCTTCGAAGCTTTTTGGTGAGTATAGTTATTAATTATAGGTGTATCGGTTTTTAGTAAGTATATTAATTTCTAGTGTACTGGGACTACACCATATCCTTTCAACTCTTCCCTTGGTTCATTTATTTATTAATTAAGAGTAAGGGGTTATGAATTGTAGTATTACTACTATAAAGAGTTCGCTCTTCGATTTTTACATATTATTTAAAGCCTAACCTCCAAAGTGTTTGCAGCTTATAGCCGATTCTACTTAAATTTAACTTCTATATATTTTTTTTCGGTCCTTAAATCTAATAATCTTCTGTTTTTCTGCTAAACATAACTAACAGGGTGAAGTTAATGGACTACATATTTTAGCCTTTCTTAGTATTTTCCATTCGGCTAAAGGTGTTTTGTTCGCCTCGATTAACTTCCAGTAGTGGACCGAGGGTGAGGTGTTCGGCGCATGTTCTTTATTATTCATTGACAACATGGCCATATAATCTGTTTTTAAAGGTCATTCTGGATTTTCTACGGCGCATATTTTAGCCTGGTATACTACGTATTGTTTTTACCATTATGTTCAAGGTGGAGGGGATGGACCAGATTAATTTTCTACCACGATTATTAGATCTAGTCGTATTTATATTGCTACTATTGTATTTAATGTTAGCATTTTTGTATCTGCTATTTTTGGGGGCATTGTTATACGTATTCTTGTATCTATTGAATATTTCCTCATTGAAGGAGTTATTTATTCTACATTCGATGGTTTTGGTATGTGCTTAATAATTTAGGGTGGGTGGGTGGTTGGAGCGTAGGTGGATATATGTGGGATATGTTTTTACTTTAATGTATGGTTTGTAGGTATTGGTAGCTTAATCAAAGTGACGTCCAGAAAGTTGACTTGTTTAATATTGCTGGCAATTTCAACCTTAAAACCCATATTTTTCATAACCTTATGTCTTTTTCTTCTAATCCCATCATCACATTTTATGCGTGTGGTGTCCTTAACAGTCATCATGCCGTTGTCCCTGTATAAACTTATATCCTCGATTTTTATATCACCATCAAGGGTAATATATATATATATATATATATATATATATATATGTGTGTATATATATATATATATATATATATATATATATATATATATATATATATCGGATCAGCCAGCACTTTCCAAAATTTTTTCTACGGATCGAGCGTTCTGAAACTGGATACGCATATTTTGGCTAAGTTTAAAGTCACATGACACTAAAAAGTAGTATTTGAGGCAAGCATTTATTTCATCTGCTTGTGTTGATTAAGGAATTACAGGTAACGCTTGTCTGAAATCTCCTGCAAACAATATTACTACATTTCCAAATGTCTTGACATTGCCAAGTAGATCTTGCAAGGATCAATCAAGCAACTCAAGTGATTTTTTGTGAGCTATTGTGCATTCATCCCAATCAGTAAGTTTGCATTTCTGCAATATTGTTCCCATGCCAGATGTTTTGGAGATATTCAACATGGGAGTTTTAAAAAATTGAATGTTTAATAGTAATTTCTAAGCAGAATGAGCAGTTCTACCTCGTAGTCGCAGATTTTTCGCATCCAGCAAAAGTTAAGACTATGTAATTTTGTCATCGAATTGTTGCAAAAATCAATTTAATTAGAAAGGTTTTACCAGTTTCTTCTGGTGCTGTTCGAAGTAACAGTAATTTTCAAATAACTTCTATTCTCACAATAAGTAAATTTGGTGACTAAAACAGGATTTATGCATGTTGTAACAATGCCTTATTCACTGGAATTAATTTCGAAATCTAAAATAGGATTGTTTCATGTTTGGCAATACGTTGTTCACTATAATAAATTTAGGAGACTAAAATAGGATGCAGGATTATTGATAAGTAGATAGGACAAGCTAGAAAAAGAGAGAGGGAAATAGAGAAAATAGAGGGATTGAGAGATAGAGACAGAGAGGTGAAGAGGGAGAGTTAAAGAGAGAGAGGGAAAGAGACAGAGTAAAAGAGAAAAAGAGAGGGGAGGAGAGAAATATAGAGGGAGTGAGAAAGAGAAAAATGGGCTCAAAGTGAGAGATGGAGAGGGTGATAGAGAGAGAAAAATAGAGAAAAGTGAGATGGATGGAGAGAGATATATAGAGAAAGGAAGAGAGAGAGGGGGGAGAGAAAAACAGAGGGTGAAATAGACTTCACCGTTTTTCCCCGATTAGTAAACAAAAAATCTTTCTAGACTCAGGTAAATTTTTATTTTTGTTAATTTTAAGAGTACTCATTATTCGGGTACTTAATTTTCCACACATTAAAAACCAACCGGTACTTGTGCATAATTTAAACAAAACGTTAACTAGCTGGCCGCTCGGTTTGGCTCGAAAGATGACATCAAACGATTATCAAAGTATAACAACGCTACTCTAGGAAAGTACTGAAGAAAAAAATGAAAAGATAATAAAATCACAGGAAAAAAATTAAAAATATAACAAAATGAAAAAGAAAAAAACGACTTTCCGTTGGTAAAAAAAAGTGTTTCAAAATCGTCAACTGTTGGCGAACAGAAATGATGTGGAGAATTTTTTTTTTTTTTAATATTGTAAGAGTTTTTTAATTTAAAATATAGAAAATAAAACATGCTTGAATTAGATACAAACACTATAAAAAATGTCGAGGCAATCGCTTCAGTGTTTTTTTTAGATTATTGATTATGAACAAACATAATTTTATATTTTTATTTAAATATATATATATAATTTACATATATATAATATACTATACATATATAATATATATAATATACATGCATATATACTATATATAGTATGCACCTATACAATATACATATAATTTATAATATATAAATAATGTATATTCAATATATATAATGTGTATAATATACATACCTATATATATATTCATATATATATACATGTATATATATACACAATATATATATGCATATATATTTATATATATATGCATATATGTATGTATCTATATATCTATCTCTCTCTCTCTCTCTCTCTATATATATATATATATATATATATATATATATATTATATTTTAAATATATCAAGTTTAGCAATCGTTTTCCAACGAGAATTTAAAGCTTCTCTTCCTTAAATGGCCACCGAACATCCGGGTAATAAAAGAGAATACATGTAAACGATACACTTACAAAATAGCTATGAAATGTAACTACGGGGTGACCCCCCCCCAAAAAAAAACAGAGGCCATTCAGTTGTTTTTCTGAGCATTTTACAGTCAATGGAGGAAAAAAAAGGCTAAAGACCCTAGTGTTTTCATGTGATGTTTTGAATATAATAAACTAGTTATGACGAAAGTTTCATTTCATTCGGACAAAACACTAAGAAACGGGGCCAAATTAGAGTTGGGGCCCGTTTTTGGGGGGTCAACCTGTATTACAGAATAGTAGTTTACTTGCTCGTTACAATTAACCTTATCAGTTTTATTATAAATAGACTATGAATACAAAAGACGAACATTGTAAATTTAATATTTGTTATTACTATTTAGCAGTTTTTTTCAATGAAGTTTTATTTTATTTACTCGCATTTGTTTAGTTGATGTACAGTGTAAGACACACTTTATTTAAGTAATTTTTTGAGATGCATTTAAATCGATTTTTTTTACATAGACATAACCACTTATCAAATCCAGAAACCACTCGAGGATGAGGGTTAAAAGTGTACAGTAGTCAATTAGACAATATAGTAGTCGTCAGTAATGGAAATTCGGTAAATTTGTTAACTTAAGTGTAATTGGGGAAGCAGGAACCCAGAAGGGAATTCCAAAGTCTCGCGGTTCTGGGGAAGAAACTACTGGAGTAGAAGGCTCTCTTACATCTAATAACAAATACTAAATTTACAATGTCCAAGAGTTATTGATATTGTTAACTGAATCTAGGTTTTACTAAATATTGTACGAACTATCGAGTTTAGTAGGTATAACATATATATATATATATATATATATATATATATATATATATATATATATACACGTATACATATATATATATATGTGTGTGTGTGTGTATGTGTGTGTGTGTCGGCACTAACTCTTATTCGGGTTTAACCGGATTCCTCCAAGGGAGGAAGTTTCCATGGGAATATTAAAGCTACAAGCGGTCCCTGTCGGTATATCTCTGTCAGAGGAGATGACGACGTTAGGTCTTTGCAACTCTTACAGAGAGGTGTCGACGTCTTTCTACATAAAGCGCCTGGAATTCCAAAATTGGTCACCCATTTTAGCAATTTTATATACGGTATAATCACGTTGACACACCGGTTCCCGTCAGATCACCGAAGTTAAACAACGTTGAGCCTGATATACATATATATGTACGTATATATTTCCATATTTTGAATATATACATATATATATATATATATATATATATATATATATATATATTGCAAGTTTTTCGAATAAATATTAATAATTATTTTTATACCTAAAGACACTGGTGTTCTCTGCGTCCACAATCAATGCAAGAATTAATAATTATTGCCGTCGAGATTTAAACCTAGTTGATAAAACAGCGTTAACATCGTAGTGTAGTATATTTTCCTCAAGAGCAGCGGCAATTAACACAAGAATTAAAGTAAATTAAGTATATATATATATATATATATATATATATATATAAAATATATTTTAGTCATCGACATACAGACCTGTTTCGTTGTTTCACAACTCATCAGTGCCGCTAGACTAACACCTCTCCCAAGCCGAGGATCGAACCTAGAACCGTCGTGATGACAGTCGGCAGTCCTACCCCCTGACTACGGAATCGGTGGCCGAAATTAAACTGTCGGAATGCGTATTTAAATAGACATCCGTCCGCTACTCGTAGAGGGCTCAAACGTTTTGTTTGTAAACAAATTGCGAGCTTCGCATTATTTCAGCTAAATTAAGTAGCGAGTAAGATAATTTACGAGAGTGCTCTACCAAAGAGGGGAGCTTTATAAAATATATTTTAGTCATCGACATACAGACCTGTTTCGTTGTTTCACAACTCATCAGTGCCGCTAGACTAACACCTCTCCCAAGCCGAGGATCGAACCTAGAACCGTCGTGATGACAGTCGGCAGTCCTACCCCCTGACTACGGAATCGGTGGCCGAAATTAAACTGTCGGAATGCGTATTTAAATAGACATCCGTCCGCTACTCGTAGAGGGCTCAAACGTTTTGTTTGTAAACAAATTGCGAGCTTCGCATTATTTCAGCTAAATTAAGTAGCGAGTAAGATAATTTACGAGAGTGCTCTACCAAAGAGGGGAGCTTTATAAAATATATTTTAGTCATCGACATACAGACCTGTTTCGTTGTTTCACAACTCATCAGTGCCGCTAGACTAACACCTCTCCCAAGCCGAGGATCGAACCTAGAACCGTCGTGATGACAGTCGGCAGTCCTACCCCCTGACTACGGAATCGGTGGCCGAAATTAAACTGTCGGAATGCGTATTTAAATAGACATCCGTCCGCTACTCGTAGAGGGCTCAAACGTTTTGTTTGTAAACAAATTGCGAGCTTCGCATTATTTCAGCTAAATTAAGTAGCGAGTAAGATAATTTACGAGAGTGCTCTACCAAAGAGGGGAGCTTTATAAAATATATTTTAGTCATCGACATACAGACCTGTTTCGTTGTTTCACAACTCATCAGTGCCGCTAGACTAACACCTCTCCCAAGCCGAGGATCGAACCTAGAACCGTCGTGATGACAGTCGGCAGTCCTACCCCCTGACTACGGAATCGGTGGCCGAAATTAAACTGTCGGAATGCGTATTTAAATAGACATCCGTCCGCTACTCGTAGAGGGCTCAAACGTTTTGTTTGTAAACAAATTGCGAGCTTCGCATTATTTCAGCTAAATTAAGTAGCGAGTAAGATAATTTACGAGAGTGCTCTACCAAAGAGGGGAGCTTTATAAAATATATTTTAGTCATCGACATACAGACCTGTTTCGTTGTTTCACAACTCATCAGTGCCGCTAGACTAACACCTCTCCCAATATATATATATTTGTTCTTCTGATCAGTTTTCTTAATTTAATTCTGGGACTTTCACGTGCATATCTAAGCTGACCTAATTATTAACGCAATTTTTCGCGCTTTTTGTCTGGGTCAGTTTAACCTTGCTTTTCAAATTTAAACTTTCACCGCTTTTCGGGGTTTTTTTTTTTTTAAACCTTAATTTTTTTATTTATCCAGCCTTGACAGACGTGTTTTAAATTTTATCTTCAGTGCTTTTCTTTTAATGATTTTGAATTCATTCCATTTGCACTTTTTTCCACGGAACTCTGCCTTTTGGATTATTTTGGACCATATGGAATTTACCCATTGGATTGAAATTTTAAATTCGACCGTTATGGATTTACCATTTTTGGATTTTTACCCTTCACCGGACTATCCATTCATGTGAAATCTTTTTATAATTTTTCTTTTGTCTCCTGTTCCCCTTACCTCACCCTTTTTTAACCAAGTAAAATCTGTGACTTACTTGTAGTTTCATTAAATACTTTTATATGTAAAATCCGATCCCGCATTTTGCTAATTCCTGCCCTCTGATGAGAAGGAGAGTATTTCTTCGAAACTCCGCGAATTAAGGACTATCCACTTATCTTGTGCTTCCTTTTTTAAAATTAAATATGTTTTAAAGTCTTTTTCAAGATGTCTTTTAACATGTTTTATTAATCATTTGTTCATATATATATATATATATATATATATATATATATATATGCGGTTTATTTTCATTACCTTGGTCTTTTAGTGATAGCAGTAGATCCAACCTTCATGGCAGGTCACCAGAGCATCAAGAACTTCGGGATCTGAATTAATCAGCCCAACTATCTCTTGCTGTCAGGGTACATCTTACTGATCTTCTTTGAGCACTCTTTGAACAAACCTTGCATAAAACTGTCGCATATTCAGTTCCTCATATTTGGAGAGTTATAGTAGTTAATGCCTGTTCCAGTTCCAGGCAGTACACCACTTGAATGAAATGAATAATTAACTGAACATGCCAGTCAAATCTCTCTCTTTCTCTCTCTGTCTCTCCTTTTCTCTCTTTCTCTCTTATCTACTTATATATTTCTCTCATCGGCTTTGCTAGTTCTCGCCCTGTCGGTGGAGCCATGAATTCTCCGACTGTAACTCCAGGCAAAGGGGTACCCGCTTCCCTGAAAACAAAGCCACTTGTAGGCCGCAGGCGTCGACCCGTGATGTATTAGTGTTAAATCCGGATGGCTGGATTACCTCTCCAATCTTCCCGTCTTGCCATAGTATTAATAAGTTCATCCCCAATCATTAAATATGTTTCTTCACAAAATTAAAACCTTTTTATTCTTTTTTTTTTAATTTTCTACCCAAATAAATATTTGAAGATGATGACTAGGAGAAAATTATGCTGAAAACACAGATGATTAACAATGTGAACGGGGTTCTGAATGATCAGAAACAATGAATTCATAAATGCCTCGAGGGTGAGAGATGGAGAATCGTAGCCGCCCATGCCTTGTACCAGGCAGGACAGCACTGGAATGAATGAGAGTGGTGTCACCATCTCAACGACATTTGAAAAAGAAAATGATTACCAATGCCGAAGAGCAATGTTTCAAAAGAGTAATGTTTTTTCTTGGAATAGAGTTTTCTGAGAGTAATGTCTCTTCCCTGTCCTCTCTCTCTCTCTCTCACACACTCTCAGTAAAATGCAGTTTAAAGATTTTTTTTTTTTAGAAATGCTTCATAAGATCACTGTTTTCAAAGATTTATATTTTTTCTCTCATATCTGGTAGAAATGTTTTCTAAGATTAATGGTTTGGAGGGATTCATTTTTCAACTCTCACTCTGAAATTTCCTTCTGCGATTAATGTATTCTTAACGCAATGTATTATCCGAGTAATGTATCGTAAGAGCAGTGTATTCTATGAATAATTCTATATACATTCTATATGATAGTATTCTATGGATGTAAATAATTGCCCTACGTATAGAATTATTATGGGCAACTTTATTTGGCATTAAGTATATGATTGATATGGTGTAAGGACAACCAGGCTAAACCAAAATATCTATGCTAAACCAAACATTTTCAAATATTTAGTAGTGTTTTTGTCACCTATATTATTATTATTATTATTATTATTATTATTATTATTATTATAACAATAATAATACTATTTAATTTAACACAAGAACCCTAAAAGTGGAAGCTTACACGTGCGTCGAGGACAAACGCCTAAAAGAAACCTTCGAAATTTGAGTCTAAAGGTTTTTTAAAAAGTTAAATTTTACCCCGAATTTATTTCAGGGAGCAGTGTATTTTTGTTGCGATATAAGCATAGAATTTTGTTTATCAATTTAAATCTTACTAATTAAAATTCTCTAGAAACGAATGCAAATATCGCCAGGCCGATCATGTACTTACCCACTATGTGGAATTTACTGACAGCACAACAGAGGGAACAAATCTACCACTCACTAAATAATCGTGGACTCATCCCCGAGGAACAGAAAGGATGACAACGAGGAAAAAGAGGAACACATGATCTGCTATATATAGATCAAAAGATCCTAATGGAGGTAAAAAGTAGGAGAAATAATTTAGCCATGGTATGGATCGACTACAAAAAGTGTACGACAGGATCCTCCAAGCATGGATAATTGAATGCCTAAAATGTATAAAATACCAAGCGGGATCACCAATGTAATAGAAAATGCAATTAAAATATGGAGACTGTAATTGACAGCTGCTGGACAACACATAACAGAAATTAACATACAAAGAGGCATCTTCCAAGGAGACTCCCTATCACCACTACTGTTCATCATAGCCATGATGCCTTTGAACAGTATTCTGAGAAAGTGCCAAGCCGGATACAAGTTCTCCAATATAGAGGAAAAAATGAACCACCTGATGTACATGAACGATTTGAAACTTTTTGCAAAGACTGAAAAGGAGCTAGAAACACTAATCAACACTACCAGGATCTTCAGCCAAGATATCCAAATGGAATTTGGAATGGAAAAGTGCGTACTACTAGTTATAAGAATGGGAAAACTGGAGACTACAGAAGGCATGGAACTACCCAACCAAACGGAGATGAGGGCACTAGGGAGACATGAAAACTATAAATACTTGGGGATTCTGGAAGTGGACACCATCAAAGCAACAGAGATGAAAGAGAGAATTGGAAAGGAATACTTTAGGAGAACAAGAAAACTCCTGGAAATGAAATTATATCGCAGAAACCTAATAAAAGACACAAACACATGGACAATATCACTAGTAAGACACTCTGGACCGTTTATAGGGTGGATAAAAGAAGAACTGAGACAGCTCCACCAGAAGACCAGGAATCTCATGACTATGTACAATGCACTACACCATAAGGACGATATTGACAGACTCTACGTGAAAAGAAAAGACGGCAGAAGAAGACTGGTCTGCATAGAAGAATGTATGAATGACACAAAAAAGAACTAGAAAAATACATAATGCAAAATACTGAAAGGTTAATGATGACAGCGAGACAGTGAAAAAACCAACAAAACAGAAAATAGAGACAAATGACAAAAAGAAAAAAAGAAAAATGGGAAGCGAAACAACTCCACATAAAAATGACAAAAGATAAGAATAACGAAAACACTTGGACGTGGATGCGAAAAGGACATATAAACCGGGAAACTGAATCGCTAATAACTGCAGCACAAGATAACTCGATAAGAACCAACCAATAAAAGCAAATATCGATAAAACACAAGAAAACAGTAAATACAGACTCTGTGGACAAAGAGACGAAACGATAAGCCATATAGTAAGTAAATGCAACAAACTGGCCGAAAAGGAATACAAAAACATGCACGACCAAGTAAGGAGGGTGGTACACTGGGGATTGTGCAAACGGTTGCATTTTGAACGTACAGACAAATGGTACAAGCATAAATCCGCAACAGTACTCGAAAATGAGAACCACAAAATCTTATGAGACATGGACATACTGACGGACATACCCATCCAAGCAAGAAGACCAGATGTTGTAATAATTAACAAGAAAGAAAAATCCTGTAAAATCGTAGATTTTGTTGCCCCAGCTGACCACAGAGTGAGTATGAAAGAAAAGGAGAAACGGAGCAAATACACAGAGCAGGCCAGAGAGTTAAAAGGGATTTGGATGATGAAGAAAACCAAAATAATACCTATAATAGTAGGAGCACTTGGAACAATTCCGAAAAGCTTTGAAAAAAGAATGAGATAAATTGGAATCAGATGAAAGGCTTCAAAAATACAACGGCTGACGATAATGAAAACGGCTGAGATGTTGAGGAAGACTCTTGAATGCGGAGAATAATACAAGTATACAATATAATGAAGAAGCGTTACAGGGGATGAAGAACACTGAAGCTGCATATCTACAAGTTCTACACCCCATCACACATCACTTCCCATTGTCTTATCACCCCCCCCCAAAAAAAAGTGATACCAAAGAGCCAAGAAGGGTCAAGGAGGATGGAAAGACCTAGGAAAGAGCGCTGACCAGACCTCCGCTGGACAAGCGTGAAGAGAACTGGGATCTTTGGGAGGCTTAGTGGCACTCAAATTCTAGTAAAGACCAATGGCCGCTGCCAGCGAGAAATCAATGGTGGGAGGCTGTGTCGATGATGCAAATTTATTTGCAAATGGTATCGAAGGAGGTGGAGATTACTGGACGTCTGGGGAGACTTGTTGTCACTCAGCTTCCAGAGAACTATACAGGTTTCCAACCAGATCTCTGATGACTTGTGTGAAAGCTCCATGTGAGCCAATAATAATAATAATAATAATAATAATAATAATAATAATAATAATAATGATAATTGTAAATTAACGTCCCTGATCACATGTCTTCCCCTAATCGTCTTCTTGTTTTTTGGGGTCAGGGCTTATTTCTACCTAAATTCCAATGAAGACCGATGGTCGTTACCAAAGAGAAACCAATGGAAAACGGCTGTTGCGATAACGCAAATTCATCTGCAAAGGCTATCGATACAGATTGAGAGTACTGGAAATCTAGGGAGACTTGTCGCTCAGAATTCAGAGAATTCACAAATTATTCTCAAAAAGACATCTTTGATGATGGCCTGTATGACTAGTTCGACTGTGTAAATAATAATAATAATAATAATAAGAAGAAGAAGAAGAAGAAGAAGAAGAAGAAGAAGAAAAAGAAGAAACATATACAAGTAACAACGCAAGTGAAATTGTTTGTATGTGTGTCTGTGTGTGAACATTTCCTTACCAAAATACTCTATCAATTTTCAGTCTACAGACTCGAGATTTAACATGTTTCTAAAAGATTTTGAGGTACTGAGATATAGGAATATCTTTTTAATCGGTTTTCGGCCAGAAATTTGGCTGTCATGGGCTAATGTTCAAAAGTTTGACCTTTGAAAACTTTGCTGGGGCTTGATACAAAGAACATAGTACAAAGAACATGATACAAAGACCATGATACAAAGAACATGATACAAAGAACACCAGGCAGTTATAAATGAGGTTCATACAGGTTATCTTTGCTGCGAGTCACGCTTTTCATCTCGCGCTCTTTGTTTATATACAGTCTCGCGGACTAAATAAATGGTTTGTTTAGTCATATTACATGCAAAAACATATAATAAATTAATAAAGCAGCATCATGGGTTACGTAACATTAAAAATAAATGTCTGATATTAAAACATTTGAAATACATAACCCATGTTTAATAATGAACATTTAGTTTTCAAATTCTTTTTGCCGAAGATTGTACTTCATTGATTAATGGGCCACTTTAGCCACGTGGTTCATGAGTCAAATTATTTTTATTGTATGTTTATTTTTCACTTTACATTTATCTTAACATTTTTATACAAGAAACGACATTTATTCTGATATATGTAGGTAAAACAATATTGATACATACTGAAAGATCTTAGTCATCTATATTAGTCATCTATACATCTATAATATAAATCTCACCTGTCTGTTTAAATATATGTATGTATGTATGTATGAAGAGCAACCTGCGTTCCCACAGAAAATAGGAATTGATACATCTTGATCACATCTCCACATGTATATATGTACGTCTGTATAAGTGTATATATGTGCATATAATTAAAATAAAATACAGGAAAATGATTGAGCAATCAACAATAAAGCAAGGGAAAGATGATCTTCTGTCAAGAAGTGACAATCACCACCAAGTATGTATGTATGTATGTATGTATGTATGTATGTATGTATGTACGTATGTGTGTATGCATGTCTGCGTAAAACTTTCGACAGAGGCGAGGGGTTTTCACTAGATCGATATTACAAGAAGCTGTTTATTTTTGCAAGCCATTTTTTCTAGTCATCCTATCTATTGGATTGATTTTGCCTAATTTTAACGTTCCGAACTTCCAATCATGTCATGGAGTATCGATAAAACGTCAGATTTTCTTTCACTTTTTTTCCGACTTCGCGTCACGAGTTGGAGCCTGCCTGCCTGACTACTACTACCTTTTTTTTTTGCTAAACACACACCTCCAAACACCCGAACAACACCGGACACCCAGGCTAGTATATATATATATATATATATATATATATATATATATATATAATATTAAGTAATGTGATTTATAATTTAAAAATTTAAAAGAAATTTTTAAAATTTAAAAATCAAATTTTAATTAAATTAAAAATCAGTTTCATACATCACATTACTTAATATTGAATTAGCTCTAGGACATTTAACTATCGAGCTTATTATATATCTAAATTACAACGAGCATTTCCTGTATTTTAATTAAACTAGTAATTTCACTATTACATTAAAATACACTTAGCTCTTTAGACTATTATTCTAATCTCCTTTGAATTATATATATATATATATATATATATATATATATATATATACCTTACATGCTCGTGTATATTGATCTATGCGCATATATTTGAATATATATGTATATGTTTAAATATGCATGTATGTGCATTTTTATGTGTGCGCGTGTATGTATGTATAGTAGCATGCATGTGGATGTACACATATAAATGTATATGCATACATGTGTGTATCTGTATGAGTATATATGTGTGTGGGTGGATCTGTACATGACTTTGTATGCATGTACATATGTACGCATATGTACACATGTATGTGTATGCATGCATGCATTTCTGTTTACTCGTATGATTATTTATATACACACGTATGTATATGGTAATGCATGTATTATACACTGCTTATCAAAAATTTAAGACCACTTAAAAATCTTTTTAAAAAAAACTTTTTTTAAGAATAGATTTTAAACTCTTCCGGCTTAAGGTTACCAATACTACAATCTATAAGGTTATAGAAACAAACGCTACGTTCCAAAGACTTAGTTTTAAAATGTACATTTTTATTAAATTAGGTGCTTAAACATGATCAAAATTATAAGACCAGTGACAAAAATTCTATTAAATTGTCCAAAAAAGTGCATGAAAAGTGTATGAAAATATTCAACAATCAAACATAATAATGAGTTCTACCTCCACTGCTTTTGATGACTTCAAAGATTCTTTGGGGCATGTTAGAAATAAGGGTTTCCATTAAGGTGCTGCTCCAGTTTCTGAAGATGACTTCACGAAGTTCATTTTTTGTGAATATTGTTTGCCATTTCGATAAAACTCTCTTGTCATCCATCCCCAAACATTTTCAATTTGGTTCAAGTCTGGTGAGCATGCAGGATGTCCCAAGAGATGGACTTCAGTTCCTTGTAGAACGCTCAAGGTCCGTCTTGCAGTGTGGATTGTAGCATTATCCCGTTGGAACAACCATCAATCCCCAACAAACAAACAATAATCAAAGATGCTTTTTGTAGCATGCTAACATAACTAGCTGCTGTCTGATTATCCTGCACCACCTGGAGCTCAATTGTCCCTTTGTAAAAAAGGCACCCATACCATTTTGACGTTTGGAAAAAAATTCAAGAGGCATGTTTTTGTCATGCCAATATCGCTGAAAGCCATCAGGACCATCTAAACTGAATTTTTTATCATAAGAAAACAGGACTTTCTTCTATTTCTCAACGCCCCCGGTTTGGTATTTATGATCAAATCTTAAGCGGTCAACTTTGTGATGCGGAAGCAATCGAGGAATTTGTTTACGCTTTTTATTTACCATGCCTTTTTGTTGTACGTGTCAACAGTCTTATTGGACTGCAATCAGCATCTGTAACCGCCTTAATTTGACTAGAAGAAAGTCCTCTGTCATTCATAACAACCCGTCTGATTCTTCTACTCAATGCAGGAGAAATTTTTTTGGAGGCGTACTAAAGGATTTTGTTTTTCTATAATTCTCAGTGTTCTTTAGAATGTTGCAACTAACAGTTTTAGTTCGATTTACCTTAGCTGCTATTGCTCGCTGTGACAAACCTTGTTTATGGAATCCTAGAATTCAAGAGCGCTCAACTTCGGTTAGTTTTCTTGCTTTAGGCATGGTAACACCTTTACACAGTGATTCCTAATCTCTAACTGAACTAAAACATTAGAATTACCATAAATGTAACCATTTATGTGTGACACGCCTCTCGTGGTGATGTCAAACAACTTACTCCTGATCGTCTTCGGACTTTGGCTCGTTCTCCAAAATGCTATCACATTAAATGCTGAAGGCCTCGGTGTAGAATTTTCTAGAAGCGGAAAAACGAAAGCTGCATTCCCCAGAAAGAAAAACAAACAATTGGGCTGTATTCTACTGAAAATTAATTTCACAAAAATTACAAACATTTTACAGATATGTACATTCAGTTCTCAGCACATTTTTAAGGTCTCAAATCTCTTTCTTCTCAGATGGCACTCAGGCGAAATGGAGAGGGGTTCAGGTGTTGGGAGTTGGTTATTATCTCGACATTCCACGTAAATCTGGTTAATTTCGAGCGGCATTGGCATTATATATTCTCGGTCGGGTCGGGGTGGAAAATCCACTTAGACAATCAGATCACGGTAATATCTAGGGCTGTTTAATCTAAATTGCGTGTGTTCACTTCACCAATATTACCAGTTTTGCAATCTGGGACCAAAAATGATATCTGTCCCCATGATCTCAGAGGGTCAACGCCTATCAATTTTCCTTGCCAAAAACTCAGAACACCTGACCCGGTGCTCCTACGGCCAGACGAATGTCATCGTCATTATTCTAACATTCTTGTCGTCTATTTTTCAAATAACAAATATATCTCTGGCTTTGACAATAAAACAAAATATATATCTATATTTTCTAATTCAAGTCTTTTTGATATCCGCTGTCGTCCGGGATTAATTTAAACAATTTTAGCATATTTACTCTGTCTTTCGCAGGTCCCGGGGGGTCTCAACCTCCCCAATGGGGGGGGGGAAATAGCTCCCTCAAGTCGATCACATTACAATACCCTTGGTCTTATAATTTTGATAATTTGTAAGAAGCCTAATTTAATAAAAATGCAAATTTTTAAATAAAATTTTTGGAATGTACCTTTGTATTTCCATAACTTTTTAGATTGTAGTATTAGTAACCTTAAGTCGGAAGAGTTTAAAATCTAGCCTCTAAAAAAGGTTTCTTTTTAAAGATTTTTAAGTTTTCTTAAATTTTTGATCAGCAGTGTATATGCATGTACTTTGCATGTGACTATATATGGATATGTATGCGTTTATGTGGGTGTCAATTGGAGCTGTATGCATATATATCTGTACACTTATGCACATCATTTTTATGCAGAAGTTACTATTGGTCAGTAGTGAAAATATTATTATTATTATTATTATTATTATTATTATTATTATTATTATTATTATTGTTGTTGTTTTTAAGTGCTGAAATATCCTGTTGAACAAAGATGGCGGCGGAAAAGTAATTGCTAGTAACAAAGATGGCGGCCAAGAATCAAATGCAGTCCGTGACGTAGTTAACGGCGAACTGATTGAATCCAAAATTTGACAATTTTTATAGTAACTTTGGTAGATCTTCATTGGTTGATTAGCACAGCCGGTAGTTATAAAAACGATCCTCGAGGTCCACCCTCCCAGGCCTTGCCACCGGGCTTTCCGGTGGGGCAAGTTTATTGCTTGCTGCCTGAGGCGCCCCGACCGGGGAATGCCGACGGGGTTACTCAGGCAATTTTTAAAATTGCAGGAGTGCTCCTTCTTTAGGGGAGCCTGCGGGATTCCCACTTTCCGGCCTTGTGCCACATAATGCTGATGTGGGCAGCATTTAAATAATTACCCCCATCACTCCTCTCATGGGAAAAGTCTCCTAGCGGCTTCGGCTGCAGAGAGACAGAGTAGTAGTACTCGTCAAGGATTCGTCACTTGACACTCAGCCCAAAAGGTGAGGGGCCGGGAAGCGGCTCAGCACCTGTTGGACTAAGGTACGCCGCCTGGGTAATACCTAGGTGGTCCACTCTCCCAGGTCTTGCCACTGGGCTTTCCGGAGGAGAAAGTTCATTGCTTACTGCCTGAGACGCCCCTACCGGAGAATGCCGTCGAGGTTACTCAGGTAATTTTTACAATTGCAGAAGTTCCTCTCCTTAAGGGGAGCCTGCTGCATCCCCACTTTCCGGCCTTGTGCCACATTTTGCCGAGGTGGGCGGAAAATAAATAACTACCCCCCCCCCCGATCAGGAGTCAAAAGCATTTCACAATTATTAATGTTGTCATTACTAAGACCACATTTAAGTAACTGCTCTGATACTGCACTGAACCCTTTTTTTCCTCGATTAGTGAATGAGATTTCCTTCAGGACCGAGACAATTTTTATTCTTATTTTTATATTAATTAATATTAATTTTCATTTTATATTTATTTTTGTCCCTGCCCAGTGTGCCATTTTTGTAGGTGGTGGGAAAGAGATTTTACTTCACATTAAAAGCCGACATTGTCTCTAACTCCTCCCTCGTGGGCAGGTTTATTTTTATTATTTAAACAAATCACCGTTGTTATTAATACTTTGTTGTACTATCATTATGATAACTATTAATAACATTATTTTTACCGTTCAACAATTTTGTTTCAATTTCACCCCATTCATTGTACATATTAAAACCAATTGCGTCTATTTTTTGCCGTTTTTAAAATAAACTATAAAAGAATATAGCATTCTTATTCCACAAACGGCTAAAATAATTCACGTGAACTCTTTCGAATATTGTTGCAAGGAATGAACGCTGTCCATACTACAAATTTCCAGTTTTTTTCAATGTCTTGCATTTTCATTTCGATACTAGAGCGGAGGGCCACTTGAAATATAAAAAATAAAATATTAAATACAAAAAGTAACAGCGTTTTATTGCTTCAAAAAGCCTCATAGCCTTTACATTACTATATATAAATATATATATATATATATATATATATATATATATATTATGTATTTATTTATATTTTTTGCGTCTATAAGTATTTATTTACATAGTGCTTGATACATGCATAGAACTTGCCTGACGAATCATTACAAGGATAAAAGTGAAAAATTCTGTGTAGCTTAATTGCTATATACATGTTACAACTTATTCATCTATATCTCTACCTCTCTATCAATCTATAAATGTAGAATTATATAAGACACTTTCTCTCTCTCTCTCTCTCTTTCTCTTTCTCTCTCTCTCTCTCTCTCTTCCCCTGTGAGTGTGTTACCTATATACTAGGAAACGGCTGGGTCGATGTTTTAGAAAATTCACGCGAAGGTACTTGATGTGCCTGGAAGTGTTCTTACGTAAATTTTGTATCGGAATGCATCTAATGTGTATCGAAAATCCGATTAAAGGCAGAAATCAGATTTTGGCACAACTTAACACTTTTATACATCCTAACATCGCAAGTCCGTTTGAGAAGTTTTATCAGAAAGGCCCAGCCTATAAAACCATCTGCAAATTATTTTTTATAAGAAATAAGCGCGTTTAAATGAAATAATTTTTAGAGCCCAATTGAACCATAACTTTTTCACGTTTAACTTCAGTCCAAATGATTATGTAAGAATTATGTTATTAAACCAACAGTTGGTTCTTTGATAAGACAGTTGCCCCTTCGAAACGAATGTTTCTGTTAGTGTACAATTAAACCATGATACTTGAGTTTTGTATTTTTAACTAAACGTGAAGCCATTATTAAGAGATACTTTTATAAATTCAACAGTAAATTCTCTACAGTGCAATGTAGAGTACAATGTATTATGGACTAAATCACTACGGGGAGGCATGTGAAGCTTCCTTTTGTTTTACTGCTGGAGGGAGAGGGGTCCTAACTAGAGCAGGCAATAAATCGATTTGATAAAAAAAAAAGTATGGGCGATTTTATCTTATTCGCTAGATGATAAAAATAGGAGGATGGAACATTTGTTGATCTTCATTCAATCCCGGAAAACTTCGTGTCTCTCTGCTAGTATATATATATATATATATATACACGTACATCCGTCAGATGGCGAAGTCTTCAAGATAACAATGTTTTTTAGTTTATCCAATAGTCTCGTAGAGAGGTGAACGTTCAGTTTTTCATTTTTTCTTAGGGTGGGGGGGGGGAGTGGAGGAAATTAGTCGGGGGGAAACCGGAAAAACTATGATACTGCAACGATAGCAATTAATTAAAGGACGCGGCTGTTAAAAACATAGAATAAGGAACTCTTTGATGGGAGTGCCTACTCCGAAGAAAAATGCCCATAAATCTGTTCGAAATGATTGCAACATAATAGAGTATTAGACGGATAGTTATTAGGTCTTCCGTTATATATATATATATATATATATATATATATATATATATATATATATATATATATATATATATATATATACTCTGTTGCGTATGGTATATACACACATATATATACACACCATAGGCGACAGAATATATATGTGTATGTGTGTGTATGTGTGTGTCTTTATATATATATATATATATATATATATATATATATATATATATATATATAATCTCACGTTAGGCATGATATATATATATATATATATATATATCACGTTAGGCATGAATATATACGTCTATATAAAAAGTTACATATGTGTATAAGTTTATAACATGGTGTTACAGTATTCATTCGTAAGCTAATGAACCGATCATTATAATTTTGGATTAAGTTGTTAGGTGTAAAGGGTTATGATTTGTGCTATATTTAATTCACTTACATACAGAAAGAAGATAAATAGAAGAAGCTATTTACAAATATTCAGTATGGGAGTGATTCTATAATAATACATACACAATCTGCATAAATAAGGATATCATATTTCAGCGTATTGTACCACTGGGCAACGCCGGGTGTCCAGCTAGTTAATAATAAAGTGCTATTTAATTTATACTCAGGATGATCGTACATTTTCAACTAATATTTCAGATTACATGAAAGCAATAGAAATACATAGATTTTAGTTGCGAATTTTGAGATAGGCGCACCATGTTATAGTTCTATTAGAGATATAATGTAAATGTCATTAATACATATAACGCCCTTCCTTATGTAATATTTTCGTATAGACTTTAATCACAAAAACATACATGCTAAATTATATCTTTGTTCTAGGGTTGAATTATGTTTTAATTGTTCTAATTAACCACAATTTATTATTAATTGAACATGTCACTCACTTTCATTTAGCTATCTAAGAATTTCTTTCACTGCCTTTCACTCTATGTTGAATCGACTACTTACTAATATTTCTAAATATATCTGTGAAGATTTAGAGAAAAAGTGGTTCTTTCTTTAGTTTATACAATGTACGTGTACACCACGGACAAGTATGTAAATTAGATAGCTAAATAATAAGTCTTTTATTTGTATACTACCATTTTAGATAAAACAGAAGTAAAGAAAATATATTTGATCCTAGTGTAACTACTTATTTTTTCTCTTCCTCCCTCCCTCTCTCGCACTCTCTCTCTCTAATTCTTATTCTCTTTTTCTCTCTCTCTCTTTCTCTCTCTCTCTTTCTCTCTCTCTCTATATATATATATATACTTTTAGTTCTTAATTGACACACATAAATATATATGTGTGTGTATGTGTGTGTGGGTGTTTGTGTGTGTGTGTAGGTTTGTTGGTTGGTTGGTTGTTTTTGTTTTACGGCATATCAACCCTTTTCAGGTTATTTAATGTCGAATCCAGTGATTGTGAAGAAAATTTACTTAACAATAATATATATATATATATATATATATATATATTTTTAAGTCGGTTTCTATTTAACCATACTTGAGACCCTAACAGGTAATACCACCCCGGGTCAGAGTAGACCTGGGAGCAAAGCCCACAAGCTGGGGCCTCACCATCGGATATAGTTTAAGGTCATATCCAGGACCTGTAGGTTTGTAAAATATATATATATATATGTATACTTATAATGTATATATTCAATGAAGTTTGTTTTTCTAAACCGTCACAATTAAATTAACTCAGTAAACAGAATTCACATTTTTAAAGCGCATATAAGCATAGAAGACATCCCAAATCCACTGATGTGTTTGTTTCATATTCATATCGATTTTGTGTTGATAGGTTTTGTCTTAGACGTGTAAGATGGAACATATCAACAATAAATTGATATGAATGTTACATATATACATCTGTGGATTTGGATGTTTCACAATTGATGCATATACAGGCACACACGCACACACACAAACACACACATACACACACAAATATATATATATATATATGTATAAGAAAAAGACAAGGTATTCTAGAACAAATAAAATACATTTTTAACTTAATATATTGCAGCATTAAGAACATATTATATAATATTATAAATTTGAATTTAAAACATTCTTATGCTGCAATATTTTAAGTTATAAATTTATTATTTTTTTACTAGAATATTTTCCTTTTATTTTTCAGTTTTAACAACTAGTCCTTTACTTTTCGATGTTTAAGCTTAACCATATTATTTTTCATGCTCGCATTTTTCTATTGTAATCCATGATTTTTTCAGGTTTTCAGTAAATTCATTTTTTTTTAAATTTCAGACTTATTTTTTGCCCACATAAACAAAAGATTCTCATATGTAATAAAAATGTACGACACTCGTCTGCTTTCAATAAAATCCTCCCAATTATCGCCCTTTCATTCTTCCATTTTCTCTGTTTCACTTGTTACTTCTATTTTCGCGAGGGCGATGAGTTGGTAGCAACAGTTGTCGCTGAAGCGACATAGTTGCTATGGAAACCAGCCATAAAAAAGTCTGTGTAATTAATTCATCCGTTTATGTACGTGTCCTTTTAACGAAGCAAGCGGTTAAGCGAGGAAATAACTGTTAAAAATTAAGTTTAAGAAGTAGCGATATCAGATCATTTGCCTTATCTTCCCCAAAAAACATTGTGCAAATAATTTAAATGTAATCCAAATCGGATATGTTTGAACTCTTAAGAGTGCTTCTTTATTCAGTTCTCTTTTAGAGATTCTCTTAGAGATTTAGAATCCTTTCTATTGTCTTTCCATTAAACGGCATATGCATTATTAAAATTTCATCAAAATAGTATATATCCTATGTTAGGGTGACATACACTTCCATAGCTTCCTTGAATAGTACTGGCACATTCACGATAACTTTCATTGTTATCCCCATAAAATATTCCATATAAATTTTTAGTTTTATATGTAGATTCCCTTGTTTTTTTCCTACAGGGAACATACAGATACAGACAAACACAGTTACACACACACACACACACACACACACACACACACACACACACACACACACACACACACACATATATATATATATATGTGTGCGTGTGTGTGTGTGTATTAGCATGGATACCCGACGTTACCAAGAATTGAATGAGAATCAACAAATGTTCCTATGCATTCATTGTCATCGAAATCGGTGAAATCTTTCATTCTTCACTCAAGTCGATTGATTGTTTACTCCATTCAGTAACCAACCACGTGCCTCCTTTCAGTATAGTCTATATTCAACTGTAGAGAATCTACTGTTGATTTTCTAAAATTATGTTTATATAATGACTTTAATTAACGTTTAAAATGACAAAGTCACATGTCATGGTCAATTTGTATTTAAACATTAACATTCATTTCGACCGCTATCATATCTTATCAGAGAACCTAGTGTTGATTTTATAATCCAGACTCTTCTGCTTGTGAGGTGATTAACCTTCTTAAATGCACCTATGGTGAAAGACTGTATAAATATGTTATCTTTGGTCAAAAATCTGTTCTTACTTAAATATTTTTCGATTATCGAGTTTCAATACTAATCGCAGGTATACTGATAAAACCATATCTAAGAACACTCCCAGGAACATAAAATACTTTTATGTGAAATTGCAAAATTCGGCCCAGCCATTTCGGGGTTCAAAGGAAACAGATTCACACATAGAGAAACATACAAACCAAGTGGTTTATATATATATATATATATATATATATATATATATATATATATATATATATATACATACTAGCAGAAGTACTCGTCGTTGACTGTTCAAAACAGCCCACAGAAAATGGACTGTGATTGATGAAACTATGATAGGTTATGAAAAGAAGGAAGTTGTAAAGAGATAGGTTTTGATGCTCGAAAATTTTACCCTAAGCAAAATATGATGAAAGTAAAGATAATTTTCGCGGAAATATATTTTTTATTTCAACTTTGTTTCCATTCGTAGCCAAGAGTGACCAACAAAATGTTTCCTTACAAAGAGAAAATGTTATATATAAAATAATATAAATATACAAGAAATAAATGTTACCATAGTCAATAAAAGTTACTTTTATGGTAGAAAAGTTCATTGGTTTGTATTTTTAAATAGTTTGTAAAAAATGTTTTTCTTTTTTTTTAATTCACGAACCGGTCAAAAAAATCAAAATGGCAGCGACTTTGAAATGGAGAGCCCTGTTTTTTCAATTTGAAGGAGGGGAACCTGAGCATTCTGTGTTAACAATTAAAGAGAGTTTCGTCAATGTAAGGAAAATTTATACACATATTTTAATGTTTTCCGTTATTTTGTGCTTGAGGAATATTCGATTATGGCTTATGTAGTTTATATAATAATTCATTTAAGTAGTTATCGCCTATAAATTTCGTTTTAATTTCGGTTCGCTGAAATTATTTCAAGTAAAGAGCATTAGAAACTATTTCAAAACAAAAAAACATGAACTGAACTTTTATTGACTATGGTAACATTTATTTCTTGTATATTTATTTTTTCGGGTAGTCGTTTGTTGGCTTTTCTGCTAAACACTCTTAATAAATAATATCGACGAAATATCGAAAAACAAAGAAACAAAAACAGTTTTGAAAAATAATGAAGCTTTACTTACTTTAGGAAAATAATCCGAATCAGCAAAATGGTATATTAAAAAAGTAAACACGTAATTACTTTAGTTTTTTAAAGCAAAGAATCGATATAAATATGAATAAGAAGAAGATGGCGCTTTTTTCAAACAGAATAACTTCGTTTTAGTTTTACAGTATTGAACGTTGTGGTATTGCGCCATAGGATTCAGGGTTATACTATTGTAATGTAAAGAACACACAGAAAGGGTTGTATCAACTGAATTCCTTCTAGGACACTGACAAAAAAAGCTTAAACAGATATATAAATAAAAATAAAAAGGTTATGCAAATGTTTTTAAAAGGACACGTAATTACGTGAGCAGGATGTTTTCCTTCTTTTGACACAACAACAAGCAACGTTCCTATTTTTTTATCATTTATCTATTTTCGAAAGAGTGATACGTCCAAGTGGAGAAGGGAAAAACAGAGTTATGCAAAATTTGTATCTAGAATTGTCTAAAGTTCCGACGTTTGTGTTGACTTTCACTTTAATAAGAACGTGAATTTATGAGGTGAATTTATTCGACACAATATGATTCAACTAAAAAAATAAATAAAAGCTAACGTGAATTAAGATTAAAGTTAAGGTGTTATTGTGGACCCTCATATCTTTTAAAAACCTTGTTAAACTTTGTGACATATTTACATTCTAGGGAGGTCAGGCGCGAACGAACACCCAATAATTTTATTATACCATATTTCTTCAAACTGAAACATAATTATCAAAGTATACTTACGCAAATAGATATGAAATTTTATCATACCATCCCTATTTAAGTTGAAACATACTTATCAAAGTATTATTATGTACATCTATATCAAAAAACCCTTGTAAACGATTTTTAAAAAAAAAAATTATTTCCATACTTTGTGGACCAGGCGCGAACGCAGACCCTACAATTTTTATGACCCACCGTTCTGCCAGATCAAACATACCCATTCCTGATCCTCGATAAATCTTCTATCATTATATGTAATCAGTTTTTTTTTTAAATAGTCAGCCATATAGGAGCCTATTCGTGACCAGACACACACACACACACACACACACACACACACACACACACATACACGTTCAGCTTAATATTATATATATATATATATATATATATATATTTATATATATATATATATATATATATATATATATATATAGAGAGAGAGAGAGAGAGAGAGAGAGAGATAGAAAAGAAAGAAAGAGAGGGAGAGGGGGAAATAAATAGAGAGAGAAATAGATTAAAAATCATTATAATAACTGTTGATTGGCGCAGAAAAATAGTCAAATACTAGAATCGCGCACACGATAAAAAATCGAAGGTTTTTACTGTAGGCGTATTTGGTGTCACCAGTATATACGTTAAAGTCTGTTTTATATTCACTATGAGACTGGAGTTTTTTTTGGGGGGGGAGGGTTACTATACAACCTCAGACATGATCTATTCAAATAATTGTCTGCCAAAGGAGAAGTATATAAAGAAAAAATATTCTTAAATAATTAGTTTGTAATCATCGGGAAAAGGTGAAAAGTTTCTGATAAACAACCTCAAACTAAGCATAAACCAAACTCTTTGATATTGTTTTTTTCTGTTTGTATCATTTGATATCGACAATCGCTTCGTTCGAGCCTCGCACTTCAATGTTTATTTGTTGAGGTACGTTTATCTTACAGCTGTTTGATTTATAGCTTTAGACGGGAATTTTCTGTTCGCCATGGACACTGTTAATATATTTAAAGAATCATTTATCAAATAGAAGCGTCTTTACAATTTAAATACTGTAGGACCTTTTTATAACACGAATTATGGGGTATTTTTCCGAAAAACATTCTTAGCATTTCCTTGTCGTTTTACTTCTTAATAAAAACTACATTATCGTCGTCTTTAACATTTGCTAATTATTTTTTCACTAAATGTTATAAAACTGTGTTACATTAAATAAAGTAGTTGCAAACATCATTTTTTACCATTATTCGAATGTTTTGGTTAACGAAATCACAATGAATGTAATATAGACTTATTATTGAAGACATCTCTTAGTAATATAGAGTTATCTCCCTAAGCAAAACGATGACGATTGCAAGAGTGCCACGTTTAGTATTGTCGATCGTAAAAATACATAATGATTGTATCAGTTATAAATTATTCTTTACTAGTATTTCAGCTCGACGTTTCCCAGGTGTTTGGAGGTGTATGTTGGGCAAAAAAAAATGTCAATTTTTTAAACTATGACCCCTATTATGATCCCTTAACATGTATTGTTTTGGGCTTAAATTGAATTAGTAAGTTATATCCATGTGCAAGGAACCTATATCTTAAATTTCAATTGTTTATACCCAAAATTGGCGAAGGAGTTTGGTAGAGTTCTGAAAGGTCAACTCATTGAACTTTAACCCCTTAACAGTCAAATTTCTGGCCGAAAATGGACTACAACGATTCTCCCAAATCTAAGTACCCTATATATCAAATTTCGAGTGTGTAGACTGAAAATTGACAAAGTTATTGCGTAGAGAAATGTACACACAGACAGACAGACAGACAGACATACACG